>NC_058523.1:238832889-239140197 GCF_904849725.1 Hordeum vulgare subsp. vulgare
GGTTGAAGGTTTTCATGGCAATGTTGAGAGGCTGACATTTAACAGGTGGTAGGAAACGAGACATAACGAAAGAAACGAGACAATTAGCATGGCACTGATAGTAATGGTATCTAGGGAAATGGTCATCTTGCATGGGATCCCGCTTGGAAGAAGAATGAATCCGTGAAGCAGGCGAACCAACGTAGTCGAATGGAACCTCACACTCCGAAGCGGTTCGGACTCTATCGAGCCGAAGCAAAACGGAAACAAGAATCAACACACGATATTCACCACACCACATGCATGATATGATGCACACCCTAATATGCTGCATGTCGAGTTTAAATTATGCAAGGCATGACATGGCAATTCCACAACAATCAAACACTACACATTAAGTGAAGCTCAATATGAAACGAGTTGTATATTGACGAAACTCCACATTCAAATATTTAGTCCACTCCCGTTTAGGTACACGACAGTATTAAATGTTGTTTAAACATGGCAAGGGGTGAATCACAAATAGACTACCTATCTAGGCATTTTAAATGAGGCCGGAAACGACATATAGTGTCTCCGAAATGACCACACACACTAACTTTGTAATCTGTCCAGATTTGTCCTAACCACATTTTATGTTTCTTAAACGGCAAAACAAACGGGTTCACGTGATTCTTGTCCATTTACGTATATGGCTCATCTCCAATGGAGCTACGGTTAATTAACTATGAACTAAATCGTTTTAACATGGCATCACACAAAACTAGGCAACAGCAAGGTTAACAGTTTTAAATATGCATGAGAGTTGGAAAATATTATTCTACGCGGAATTCTAATCACTTTACATATGTAATTTTTCGCGATCCGACGCATGGTTTAAAAACTACGGGCGTTTGAAAATAATGCATTTTTTTGAAAATCCCTCGTAATTAGCTAAAATCGCAGGACGAAAACTAAAATAAAAAATGCATGGGCCGAAATCTGATACTGGGCTAAAATGGAGCACGGGCGCAATATAGGGGGGCTGCAGGGGCTCACCTCGGGCCTCACGGGCCGGTTGGAGAGGAGTGTTGGGCCGACGGCCTGGTAGAGGGAGTCCATGGGCAGGTTGGGCCTTGCTAGGCCAATGCGAGGCAAGGAGGCGGCCTGGCCTGGCGCGGTTAACCCCGTTGGCTCTCGATCGGATCCAGATCGAGCGACGAGGAGGCAGGGCGATGGCGTAGGCGGCTTGAGGTGGCGGCCGACGGGGCTACGGCCGGCGGCCGCAACCTCCGGCACGGCGGCGGTGTTGGGTAACGTAGCATAAATTCAAAATTTTCCCTACGCATATTCAAATCTTCCTATGAAGAGACCAGCAATGAGAGAGGGGTGAGTGCATCTTCATACCTTTGAAGATCGCTAAGCGGAAGCGTTGCTAGAACGCGGTTGATGGAGTCGTACTCGCGGCGATTCAGATCACGGTGTGATTCCGATCTAGTGCCGAACCACGGCACCTCCGCGTTCAACACACGTGCAGCCCGGTGACGTCTGCCGCACCTTGATCCAGCAAGGAGGAGGGAGAGATTGGGGAAGATCTCTGGCAGCACGATGGCGTGGTGTCGATGGAGAGACGAGGTCTCCCGGCAGGGCTTCGCCAAGCACCGTGGGAGAGGAGGAAGAAGGGGGCAGGGCTGCGCCGAGGGAGAGGGAAAAGGTGTCTCCAACAGCCCAAAAGTGCCCACTATATATAGGGGGGAGGGGCTGCGCCCCCTTGAGGGTTTCCCTCTCCTGGGAGGGGCGGCAGCCCTAGATGGGGGGAGGTGCGGCGACCAATGGGGGAGGAGGGGTGGCGCACCCTTGTGGTGGGCCTTAGGCCCACCTGCGCTAGGGTTCCCCCCCCCCTCTCCCCTCTTCTTGCGCCATGGGCTGAGTGTGGGGGGCGCACCAGCCCACCTAGGGGCTGGTTCCCTCCCACACTTGGCCCATCTAACCTCCCGGGGTGGTGGCCCCCTTCCGGTGGACCCCCGGGGCCACTTCCGGTGGTCCCGGTACGTTACCGGTGACGCCCGAAACACTTCCCGTGTCCAAAACCATCCGTCATATATATCAATCTTTACCTCCGGACTATTCCGGAGCTCCTCGTGATGTCTGGGATCTCATCCGGGACTCCGAACAACTTTCCATAACCTCGTATAACAATTCCCTATAATCCTAGCATCATCGAACCTTAAGTGTGTAGACCCTACGGGTTCGGGAGACAGGCAGACATGACCGAGACACCTCTCCGGCCAATAACCATCAGCGGGGTCTGGATACCCATGGTGGCTCCCACTTGCTCCACGATGATCTCATCGGATGAACCACGATGTCAAGGATTCAATCAATCCGGTATACAATTCCCTTTGTCTGTCGGTATTGAACTTGCCCGAGATTCGATCGTCGGTATACCTATACCTTGTTCAATCTTGTTACCGGTAAGTCTCTTTACTCGTTCCGTAGCACGTCATCGTGTGACTAACTCCTTAGTCACATTGAGATCATGATGATGTTCTACCGAGTAGGCCCAGAGATACCTCTCCGTCACACGGAGTGACAAATCCCGATCTCGATTCGTACCAACCCAACAGACACTTTCAGAGGTACCCGTAGTGCACCTTTATAGTCACCCAGTTACATTGTGACGTTTGATACACCCAAAGCACTCCTTCGGTATCCGGGAGTTGCACAATCTCACGGTCGAAGGAATATACACTTGGCATTAGAAAAGCTTTAGCATACGAACAATACAATCTAGTGCTATGCTTAGGATTGGGTCTTGTCCATCACATCATTCTCCCAATGATGTGATCCCATTATCAATGACATCCAATGCCCATGACCAGGAAACCATGATCATCTATTTACTAACGAGCTAGCCAACTAGAGGCTTGCTAGGGACACATTGTGATCTATTTATTCACACATGTATTACTGTTTCCTGTTAATACAATTATAGCATGAACAATAGACGATTATCATGAACAAGGAAATATGATAATAACCATTTTATTATTGCCTCTAGGGCATATTTCCAACAGGCGGGGCACTGGTGCCGGCGAGAGGCGGTGCGATACACGGCGACTGCGAGGGCTCTGCCCACGGGAGTTGTTGGCGGCGGCTGGACGGACACTGGCCGGCTAGGGGTTGTTGCTGCTGCTCGGGGGCGACAGCTGGCGGTGGGGTCTGGTGGCTGGCGCGGAGGAGCTTCGGTCGACGAAGGCACTCAGGGTCGGCGGGGCAGTGGACAGTGGAGCTACACCTCGTGCTCAATGATGTGGAGCCGACGCGGGGCTCGGGGAAGCGAAGGCAGGGCGGCGCGGTCGGGCCTGGGTCAGCTCGAGGTGGGAGGAGAGGCGACCAGGAGGTGGTTAGGGTGCTGGTGGGCACGGAAAATGAGGAGGGATGGGTTGGTTGTCTAAATCTGGATGGGGAGGTTACTTAAATAGGGTTGGGGTTAGGTTAGGGGGGTTTGGCATCCGATTTCAACCACGTGATCGTGATCGAATGGTCCCGAACGCAGGGATGGCTAGGCTAGGTTGTGTAACCATGATGGGCTCAGAGAAGAGATGAGTTTGCGGCCCGACACGATATTTTAAAATACTGAAAAACGTCCGACGATAATCCGACGACGGTGCTCCTACGGTCGACCGTTCGGGTTTTTAACGAACTCCGATTGCGACGAATTTTGGCACGTGGCCTACCTACATTAAAATAAGACCACACGCCAAGTTTCAACCCAATCCGAGAAATTTTTATACACACCTTTATAACAATGTTTTCACGATGTCGCAGGCGCGTGCATGTGTGGTTGGACTCATAATGGACAACGACGAAAACGGAGAGAACCGGCAACTAATAACGGATACAAGTTTTTGAAAACTGACGGCAACGGAGTGCCCATGCAATGCAGATGATGCACATGATGCGATAATGAATGTGACAGACAATCTAATCGCACGGCGGCAACGGAATAAGAAGGAAATCTTTTGGAGCGTCGGTCTCGGGTTGTCACAGTCTAGGCGATCCAAATGTCTGGCTCGTGGAGCCGGATGTCCGGGCCGGTGCCGGACATAGCTGCTTTGGGTCTGCCTTGGCGCGAGTGGTATTCTAAGGGGTCGGATTTGTGGGGTGTTGGCCAGATGTACTGGGCCTGGAGGGCCTCGCGGCCTTCCCCTAGTATCCTTCTTCATCCATCGAGTTAATTACATGGAGATGCCACTCTTGAGCACCATATAACAAATCAGTACCACGGTTCATGCATGTCGCAATTCAGTACCACTATTCGGCATTATCATTAACAAAAGAAGTGATAGCCATATAACCCCGTATTAGCTGTGTATCTGATAGCGCGGGCCCATCGTCAGGAACCATGATGGTCAATTAGCGCGTGTTGGTGGGCTGACTAGGATGAGGCGGGCACGATCGGTCTTAGCAGGCTCGATCAAACCAAGCTGGGCCCCCCGACCACTCCAGCCTCTCCACCTCGTCGAGCTTTGTATGTCCCTCCTCCGACCATCGTGAGCGCCCCCATCGCCGTCGTTGTCGTTGCACCATGGTGTACGAGGATGAGAGTAGCAATGACTACTCCAGCCTCTTGTACATCAGCTCCTCCAACGATGGCATGCAATACCACGTGAGTTGCAGAACTAGAGTTAGGTTTAGGGTTTCTGTTCTTGGGTGATTTTTGATTTGATTTGGGGTATTCTTGGTTCATTTTCCTCCTTTAGGTCCCTGCTAGCATTGACGACCAGGACTACATGGGCGTTGAGACAGCACCCCTGGTTCCTTGCGAGCACCATGGTCTCGCAATTGAGAGGTGTGTGGCCTTTGAAGTATTTGACATGTGCAAGAGGTTCTTAGTGTGTGCTAATAAGGTCACATGCTACACAATAGCTTTATTTTTTGTATTAAGAATGATACTAAGCACATGGTCTAGTTCATAGCTTATGTCGGCAGATCTGATGGTCATTTCTTACCATATCCATGTGCTAATGGAGATTATGGGATTGTTTAAGTATGTAGCATCTCATTGTGTGCTTGTTTAGCCAGTTGATGATGCTTTCCATGTATATTTAATTTGGGCAGTAGATGTTTGCTTTAGAACATGTCAACAGCTTAGTCTGCAGTGTAGATGTTCATTGTTTATTGTACCTGGTTATTAAATTCCAGCTAAATGGTTGTTTACTTGGGCAGCTCACTCATGTTATGTTCATTCTTTAGTTGGCCAGCTCATTGATTGTGTCTGATACTTAGAGTTTGAGTTGTTTGTTAATTGTTAGTTTCTCAAAGTATAGTTATTTTATATTGTGGAGTTCAAATAAATATTTTGTGGGATGCTCATAGTTCAGTTGTTGGCGATAGAATTGTTCCTTACATTAAACTTGCTAGATGCAGTGCACATGCTAGGGTTTGGCGTTGTCTTGTTTCAGTTTGGAATCACTTTCATAATTAGTTATAATAAAATGTGTTGTTTACGTTGTAGGAAGCTGAGAACTCTGGTTGTGTTCAATGGGTTGACCGAGAGTGGCCTCCTACACTACAAAATGCTTTGTTGAAGCTATGGAAGATGTATGAAGACAGCAGAAGTGGTAGGAGGAAGGATAACCTTGAGAGTTCACTCACTATTCATCAATTGACAAAGGAGAAAAACAAACTAGAGGGCAACTATGACAAATTGGTTCAAGATGTGCATGAACTATTCAATTTCCAAGAGGATAGGATGATGGATTTCAGCTATTTGAATGATAGGATGAAGGGTGTTGAGGTTACCAACTCAGTTGTCTCTGATATGAAGATAGAGATGGAGAAGAAAGATGCAAAGATCTTCAAGCTGTAGGAGAATTATAAAGTCATGATGAATCTTTCACAAGCTCAAGGCACTGTCATCCAGAACCTCAAGCTCAACCATTTAAAAGAGAAGCAGCAACTCAGTGAATCTAGTAAGAACTTGCAGTTGCAAGTTGGTGAACTCAACGAGTCTTAGGAAAATCTCACACAGGAGAACTCAAAGCTAAATCTTCACATGGTTGATCTGAAGAAGGGACATGATAAGATCACTAAAAACAGGGCTGAACTGAACCTTTGTAACACCCTGGATTTAGCCCATTTCTTTTTCCTTTGTTTTTGGTCTGGTTTTGCTTTTCCGTGGCTTGATAGTCTTGGAACCCAAAGGGATCACCCTTGATTCCTCTTTCCTAGTGTCTTGCCAACCTCCAAACCATCCCAAGACCTTGCCATTTCCATCTTGGGCCAATCCCAATAATATTTCCCCTGGGAATATTCATTTTTCCTATTAAAGGAATAACCCTCTTGCTCTGGGTTGTGAAGAAACCCACATCTCTATCATCCCAAAAATTCCCAAATAATTCTCATAAATATCTAGGGTCGTATCTTCCTCAGATATGACAAAATCATTCCTTGTCATGTTCAAAAATATTTCTCAAATATTCCTTTTCTGATTCTGCCCTATCTCTCACGTTGTGAAGCAAGTACCCTTTTTATTTGCTTGCTTGCTCTCAAAATTTGTGGGCACTCTTTCCTATCCATATCATTGCCTCGTGCCAAAATTCAACTCCATTTGGCTAGTGAATATTTCTTGGCAAATTTCCAAAGTTTCTGATCCAGAGGATGCTTTGTGAAGCAAGTGCTAGCTAGGAGTGCTCAAATGAGTTGAAACTTTGCCATCGTCTCAATAGGCTCAAATAATGACTCTCCGCCAAATTTGAGCAGCACTTCTTCAACCATTTGACCATATCATCAAACCTTTGTCTTTGGTCATTATTTTGGATTGTGAAGAAAATATGCTTTATGTTGCTCCATAATTTCTGAAATTTTACCAGGCCATTCTGCTAACTATAAAACACCTCTCCACCAACTTTGAGATCATTTTATCTAGCCAATAATTCCCAGTATTTTTCCTAAAATTATGTCCAACAGGATGTTGTGTGAAGGAAGTATCACTTTGGTTCATCCAGATGATATGAAATTTATACAGCATCTTTATAATCCTAAATAACTCATCTCCTCCAAGTTTCACCTCCATCCAAGCCACTATGGGAGTGCCACATCAAAATATTTGTTCTGGACCACATTAGTCAGTTTCAAAGCAACCCTATTAAATCTTGGTCCTGTGCTCCTCAAACTTCACAAGATTGTAGTCCTTCCTACCCTAAAACTCCCAGACATGATGCTTTCTCCTCTCTGTTAATCACAGTAATAGGGACAAGTCTGCTGCAGGAAACTTCCATTGAAGCCTGCCATCATCTTTTGGTGTCTAATGGTGATCTATCACCTCAGTAGGACCCCTCCTTGGAAGGAATCCCTACTAGACATGGTGCTACATGCCAGGATACACCATGTGCACCAGCTCACGCGGTGACCACGTAGCCAGTATGCAATAGTCGTGCTCTGTGCAGTGGAGCCCTCGGCATCGTCGATTTCTTCTCTCCCTCGAGCTCTAGTCATGTCCAACAGTTCCCCCTCGTCGTCCCCTTCCCCTTGGACCCCTCTCCCCCTCCGATTTCTGCCTTGCCGCACCGCGACGATCTTCGCCCTGTTCCACCAGTGACCATGTCGGTTTTTTTCCTCGATCTCTCCCAAAGGCCAGCTGGCCTCCCCTGCTCCTCCGTGATGCTTCTAGTCTCCGCAAACGGTCAGCCACGCCATCCCCCGAGCTCCAGTGAGCCGATAAGGTCGCCACGGCGGCCGAGCCCATACGCTCGCTGTCGGGCACCTATATAAGGCCCCGAGCCCCTCTCGTCTTGGCCATCGCCCTCGCCGCATCCCTCTAGTCCTCCCCGACCCATCCATCCATCGCCGGAGTCTCCCATGCCCTCAATTGCCGCCATGGCCGCCGCCGAGCCCCTACTAAATTTGCCTAATGCCGAGCTCTCCCCCTCCGTCCTGACCTCACCTAAGGAACCCAAGCTCCGGCGACCCTCCCCATTCCCTCACCTCATCGCGAGAGACCTTGTGGTCGCACCCCATCAATTGGTCGCTGCCTCCCCTGTTCTCTGTTGCCGCGAGCCTCTGTGATGTTCCCCTCCCCGGCAAGTGCTACTCCAAGCGGGAGCAGCGCCTCCTACCGCGCCTACCAGTGGCTTCGCCCATACCAGAGGTGGTCGGAGACGCCAGGGAACATCGCCGATGCTGCGGCACTCCTCTGCCTGCTCTGTTTATCAGGAGGAGGTAGGAGGAAGAAGAAGGAGGCGAGAGGAGAGAGGAAGGGACCCGACAGGTGGGCCCCGACCCCACCTGTCGATGGGAGGAGGCGCAGCCAGCTGGATAAGTGGAAACGCCCCGGGCGTATTTACGTTTTCCTCATAGGAAAGCATATTTCCTGGAGTGCGCGACCAAACAGGTTGTCACGGACTTGGTCGCGATTATTTATTTTGCAGATTAGTCCTTGGCATAAAAACCATCATATCTTTTTGCTCGGGACTCTGATTCCGGTGATTCCAAAGACCACGTATTCGTCTCGTCGAGCCCGTCAAGATGGTTCCATTTTCACTATGTGATCACACAGTGGATATGACCATGTTGCCCTTGCCCGTAAACAGCTCCTCCGAGAGAGAACTGTCTCCGGCGATTCCTTCCGCGAGCTTCTCGCACTTCTTCCCGGTGGATCCCTCATCCCAGGCAAGCCACAAACTCTCATCTGCTTAACTGCATTGCAATATCATAGTTTAATTAACTATTTTAATCACAAGTATATTTGTTTATAGTCTGGAATTTAAGTATGCATTGTTTGAATAAATGACCATCGTAGTGAGTACGGGGTTGTTAGTGACTAGTGTCTTACATACAAGTCGATGCCATGATGTTGAGATTACTATCTATGATTATTCGGGGTTTCATCCAACAGTTTATGGATGTGAAATAACAATAGTAGCTTGAGCTTATTGGTTATCGGATTACTATGACATCGGAGTGTCGGCTATGACAGAGAAATTGTTCGGGGATAAGATACCTAGTTGGTTGATCGGGAGTCACATGTCTGGGCTCATCAGTGCAACCACATTTGCCGTTGTGGGACAGCCTTGAATTGGTCTGATTGCGTGCTCTTTCACCGGTACCTCCAAAGAGGGAGGGTTATGCATGTGTGCTACCTTGGCCCAGTACGCGGTGATAACCATGTGAGCCAGTTGAGTTGTTTTGTGTGCACGTCCCCGTTTGGGACAGTTTAGTTTGGCCACGACGGTGGCAGGTATCATGAGGACACAGGGACACATAGGGCAGGACTCCGGGGAGGATGAATGTCGGTGGTACGATGAAAGAGTCACGGGTTAGACAAGTTTCATTGGAGCAACACTGGTCCACCCGAATGGGATCACGAGGTCAGTGCTCCATGGTGTGGGTAAAGTGTGCAACCTCTGCAAAGTGTCAAACCTATTCGAATAGCCGTGTCCATGGTATTGGACAGCCCGTCCAGACCTCGATAGGTTGTCAACCATAACTAGGATATTAATGATGGAAGAACTCGTCTGAGTATGATAGTAGTTGGGCATCATGCCGATGACAAGTCTTGAGGATATTCGCTGAAGGTTCTGGGTAAGATCACAAGAGTTGGTATCACCAGAATACGGTGAGAGTAGCCCGGTATAGTTATTTTCAACTATACGTTAGTGATGATAAATTTTTACATAATCTTGATTGCTATGATGTTGTCTTGCCTTAATGTTAATGTTTGTTGTGAGCTGTCGAGTACATTCAAAGTACTCACCTAGCGTGTCATGCCAGTTTGCAGGTCATGCCATGATTGCTTGCTTGTCGAGGATTCCAAGTTGCGAGCTAGGATGCACGTTCCAGCCAGTGTCCCTGCGGAGTGGAGTTCATCACACCCGTTGTTGTTCCGCTGCTAGCATAGAAATTACCGTAGGCAGATGTAGTATCGCCATGGCGATGTAATCTAAGAACCCTTGTAATCTTTTCCATAGTAATAAAGAGCTGATTTGTTCTATGCCAACGGTGCCGTATTCCATAAGACTTGTCCTTAGGCTGGAATATGGGGCGTTCCGGTTTCGTGTGAGCCGGGGTGCCACAAGAGTTGGTATCGGAGCAGGTCTAGTTGTAGGACGCCCTAGACCGTGCGAGCGTTAGTAACCGGTAGTATAGGATCCAGTTGGATTGTTGCACTTGTTTGTGCATAGCATGCATATAGACTCAATATTTTATTACTATCGATGGATCTGGTGAGTGTAGGTAGCATCGGTTTCGATTCACCACATGCGATCTCCAGCTTGCATCCATGTTCCTTGGTGTGGTGTCATCTTCGCTCCAGTGGAGTGATGCCAAGGTGCCTGGTTGTGTCGATCACTTCTCGGATCAATGCACCGGTACCACACCAACTCATTATCTTCAGCCGCCCTATTGTTTCGATGATAGACATGCTTCTATGCCAGATCTTGCCCGTCCCTCTAGTCGCGTTGGCAACCCTTACTGATCTTGCTTATCAAAAAGGGTAATGCCCGCAAACCTTCTTTCCATCGCCATCCTTTCCTGCCATCCATCCTATGGACGAGTACGGTGATCTTCCGTACGCTTGATGATGACGTGGTCGAGACCCCTGTGTTCCGACCCACGATCACCAAGTTCGTCCTTGCCACCGTGTCCGTCCAGACGGAACCGGTGAAAGCCCCTGTTTGGTGTAGCTTTGTTTACACCAACTCCCTTCTACACATTGATTCACTTTCGTGCACACCGCCACAGCATGTTAGACCGTAGTACCGGAGTTCTTGCAAGATTTGTGTGCTTAAGTAGGAATGCATATTATTGTTGTGAATGGCTGTAGAATATGATAATACACGTGTGTGATTTTGTTGCTTTGTGTGTTTGTCGTTTGCTTCTTTCTTTGGGCCCTTGGTGTTACCTTATTTTCCCCTTATGGAAGTTGCTCACCGACACTGGACTCAAAGAATCAGTGAAGAGATAGTCATTTGGAAGCTCAGTTCAACAATATAGAATTTTCAGCAGACTGCATTGTATCGGGAATATCAAGCGTGAGTAAAAAATGATATCTTGGCTGGATGAGTTATCAGCATAAAGTATACATCAGTGCAACCTTCGCATCGGTAATCATCGAATCAGCAAGAAGGAAAGGATGTGTACATTTCAAAGGTATGGTTCATATACGCGGTTGAGTCTGTTATGAGCACAATTTGAAACCTGCTATACTATGGAAGTAAGTCAGAATGAGCTATGAAATTAGTGTTCAGCAAGAAGGATAGCCGAATACCCTGTTGCATACAGCTAGCAACCAACAACGGGAACATTAAGGATATATATATGCACTTAGCTTGCATATAACAAAAAAGAAAGCCTCGGGTATAAGCAACCCAGTCTTTCCCCGCAAGCTACCAGAACAACTTACGACACAAGGTTCATGTGATTTCCTCAATATGACACATGGATCGTTGTTCATACAAGACACCAATGCCCCTCCAGTAAGTTATCACGGTAAGTTTCTAGCATAAGGTACCGAGTCTTACCCAGCAAGTCTTTAAAGGGGAAAGCATTTGAGATATGGTACCCCATGCTTCTTCAAGAAGCTACCCCGATAAAAGCATCGAGCACAAGCTACCCAGTATCCATTGACACGATACTCTTGATGACTTACACAACAAACTAAGTAACCCTTGTTGGGAAGGCATCGCATTCTCATTGGTACAGGTTATTCCACCGACAGTTGGCAGCATATGACCATGCATTCCAAGGATCATATCCACAGCAGTTGGTTAGAAGGCAAAATAGCCAACCAAGACACAAGCTTGCTTCATGAATCAAGCACTCAGCCGCATATACTCAATATATATGGTGGACCTGCTACCAAGGCCATATGAGTTAATCATACAATGATGCCATCCCGGTGAGAATCCGACTATTGCATGAGCTATATAAGAAGAAGAAGAAGGACGCTAGTTATACACTTCAGTGAGATGACCAACAACCTATGGATAAGTTGTATGGGACACGGATGAACCCTTGCCCGTCTTTTTTGGTAACGGCACCATGCCTGTGTTCTGAGCTGTTTTCGGCCGTCCGGGGTGGATGCCGACTTTTCTTTCTCTTGTCAGCAACTGGCCCGTGTTCTGAGCTGCTTTTCGGCCATGTCGGGCAACTGTTGAATTTATTTCAGTAGTAGTGACCCTATGCTCTGAGTTGTTTCTCGGTCGTCTTAGGGAACTGCTATTTTCTTCTTATCGACACTGTCTCATGCTCTGAGCTGCTTTTCAGCCGTCTTGAGTCGGGGTTGAGTTACTCAAGTAATGCCCTAGATCTGAGTTGTAAAGACTGTTCTGGTGGCTACCGGTTTATTTGTCGGTTTTATCCAAGGGTTCAAACGGTCGTTACCCTACAGCTACAACTTGTTAAGTAATACGCCTACCAGAATATTGTACCTGGCAGCACCCATGGACATTCGAAGAATCAAGAACACATCAAACCAAGCTCTTTCAGCTAAGGATCCAGGCAAAGAGAACCATAATGAAGGAGCAAGGTTGGCCATACAGGTGTGATAATGGTTACAAGATCAACATGGTACAGATGCTCAAAACAATCTGGTTCGATACCAACCACAGTGGGTACACACCCATGGGATCTATTCCATTGAAACGACCCTATATCGAGTCAACCTGCTCAACCCAACCAGATATGCTCAGATCGGAATATTCGAATGTGTGAAGATGACTCAGCAGATAGATTGTAGCAATAATGATACAGCGTTACACAACCCACTATTCATTTAAAGGTGTCAACAGACGAAACGAACAGAATGTTGGACAACAACCTCGGAGCATGTGTCCTCACGTATGGGAATCAGTCATAGGATAGCCTACCGTAAACAAGATCTTTCTGCCAGAACCTCCGTCAAGTCAAGTCAGCATGCATAAACGGATGGAAGTTAGAGTAACATATGAGGATCGAGTGAAACAAACCCCCTCGGAGCCAGACAGTCAGTCAGTTGATGCCGAGAGCATCATACCAAGGCAAAAAGGAAACCCGAGTTGGAGATGGTTTACTTAAGTGGGGATATTCATGATTGAACCCTCAGCAACCAAATCTCAAGGACGAGATTTCTTTAAGGGGGGTAGGTTTGTAAGACCCTGGATTTTGCCCATTTCTTTTTCCTTTGATTTTGGTCTAGTTTTGCTTTTTCGTGGCTTGATAGTCTTGGAACCCAATGAGATCACCCTTGATTCCTCTTTCCTAGTGGCTTGCCAACCTCCAAACCATCCCAAGACCTTGCCATTTCCATCTTGAGCCAATCCCAATAATCTTTCCCCTGGGAATATTCCTTTTTCCTATTAAAGGAATAACCCTCTTGCTATGGGTTGTGAAGCAACCCACATCTCTATCATCCCAAAAATTCCCAAATAATTATCATAAATCTCTTGGGTCATATCTTCCTCAGATATGACAAAATCTTTCCTTGTCATGTTCAAAAATATTTCTCAAATATTCCTTTTCTGATTCTGCCCTATCTGTCTGGTTGTGAAGCAAGTACCCTTTTTATTTGCTTGCTTGTTCTCAAAATTTGTGGGCACTCTTTCCTATCCATATCATCGCCTTAGGCCAAAATTCAACTCCATTTGGCTAGTGAATATTTCTTGACAAATTTCCAAAGTTTCTGATCCAGAGGAAGCTTTGTGAAGCAAGTGCTAGCTAGGAGTGTTCAAATGCGTTGAAACTTTGCCATCATCTCAATATGCTCAAATAATGACTCTCCACCAAATTTGAGCATCACTCCTTCAACCATGTGACCATGGCATCAAATCTTTGTCTCTGGTCATTATTTTGGATTGTGAAGCAAATATGCTTTATGTTGCTCCATAATTTCTGAAATTTTACCAGGACATTCTCCTAACTATAAAACACCACTCCACCAAAGTTGAGCTCATTTTATCTAGCCAATTATTCCAAGTATTTTTCCTAAAATTCTGCCAGCAGGATGTTGTGTGAAGGAAGTATCACTTTGGTTCATCCAGATGATATGAAGTTTATACACCATCTTTATAATCCTAAATAACTCATCTCGTCCAAGTTTCGGCTCCATCCAAGCCAGCATGTGAGTGCCACATCAAAATATTTGTTCTCGACCAGATTAGTCAGTTTCAAAGCAATCTTATTAAATCTTGGTCATGTGCTCCTCAAACTTCACAGTGTTGTAGTCCTTCCTACCATAAAACTCCCACACATGATGCTTTGCCCTTATCTCCTCTCTGTTGATCACGGTAATAGGTACAAGTCTACTGTAGGAAACTCCAGTGAAGCCTTCCATCATCTCTTGGTGTCTAATGGTGATCTATCACCTCAGTAGGACCCCTCCTTGGAAGGACTCCCTACTAGACATGGTGTTGCATGCCAGGATGCACCATGTGCACCAGTTCATGTGGTGACCACGCAGCTGGCATGCAATAGTTCTAGCTCTGTGTAGTGGATCCCTCGGCCTCGTCGATTTCTTCTCTCCCTCGAGCTCTACTTATGTCCAGCAGTTCCCCCTCGTTGTCCCCTTCCTCCTGGACCCCTCTCCCCCTCCGATTTCTGCCTTGCCGCACCACGACGAGATCGGCCCTGTTCCACCAGTGACCTTCATGTTGTTTTCTTCCCTCAAGCTCTCCCGAAGCCCAGCTAGCCTCCCCTGCTCCTCCGTGATGCTTCTAGTCTCCACAAACGGACAGCCACGCCATCCCCCGAGCTCCAGTGAGCCGATAAGGTCACCACGGCAGCCGAGCCCATCCGCTCACCGTCGGGCACCTATATAAGGCCCCGAGCCCCTCTCGTCTTGGCCATCACCCTCGCCGCATCCCTCTGGTCCTCCCCGACCCATCCATCCATCGCCGGAGTCTCCCATGCCCTCCAATTGCCGCCATGGCCGTCGCCGAGCCCCACCTAAATTCGCCTAATGTCGAGCTCTCCCCCTCCCTCCTCACCTCACCTGAGGAACCCCAAGCTCCGGCGACCCTCCCCATTCCCTCGCCTCATCGCCAGAGACCCTGTGGTCGTGCCCCATCGATTGGTCGCCGCCTCCCTTGTTCTCTGTTGCCGCGAGCCTCTGTCCTCTACCCCTCCCCGGCAATTGCTGCTCCAGGCGGGAGCAGCGCCTCCTACCGCGCCCGCCAGTGGCTTTGCCCCTACCGGAGGTGGTCGGAGCCGCCAGGGAACGTCGTCGGCGCCGCGACACTCCTCTGCCTCCTCTATTTGTCGGGAGGAGGGAGGAGTAAGAAGAAGGAGGCGAGAGGAGAGAGGAAGGGACCCGACAGGTGGGCCCCGACCCCACCTGTCGGTGAGAGGAGGCGCAGCCAGCTGGATAAGTGGAAACGCCCCGGGCGTATTTATATTTTCCTCACGGGAAAGCGTATTTCCCGGAGTGTGCGACCAAACAGGTTGTTAGGGACTTGGTTGTGATTATTTATTTTGCTGATTAGTCCTTGGTAGAAAAACCATCATATTTTTTTGCTCGGGACTCCAATTCCGGTGATTCCAAAGCCCCCGTCTTCGTCTCATCGAGCCCGTCAAGATGGTACCATTTTCACTATGTGATCACATAGTGGAAAGGACCATGTTGCCCTTGCCCGTAAACAGCCCCTCCGAGAGAGAACTGTTCTCGGCGATTCCTTTCGCGAGCTTCTCGCACTTCTTCCTGGTGGATCCCTCGTCCCAAGCAAGCCACAAACTCTCATTTGCTTAATTGCATTGCAATATCATAGTTTAATTAACTATTTTAATCACAAGTATATCTTTTTATAGTCTGGAATTTGAGTATGCATTGTTTGAATAAATGACCATCGTAGTGAGTACGGAACTGTTAGTGACTAGTGTCTTACACACTAGTCGATGCCATGATGTTGACATTACTATCTATGATTATTCGGGGTTTCATCCAACAGTTTATGGATGTGAATCAACAATAGTAGCTTGAGCTTATTGGTTATCGGATCACTATGACATCGGAGTGTCGGCTATGATAGAGAAATTGTTCGGGGATAAGATACCTAGTTGGTTGATCGGGAGTCACCTATCCGGGCTCATCAGTGCAACCACATTTGCCGTTGTGGGACAGCCTTGACTTGGTATGATTGTGTGCTCTTTCACCGGTACCTCCAAAGAGGGAGGGTTATGCATGCGTGCTACCTTGGCCCGGTAGGCGGTGATAATCCTGTGAGCCAGTTGAGTTGTTTTGTGCGCACGTCCCCATTTGGGACAGTTTAGTTTGGCCACGACAGTGGGAGGTGTCATGAGGACACAGGGCCACCCAGGGCAGGACTCCGAGGGAGGATGAATGTCGGGGGTACGATGAAAGAGTCACGGGTCAGACAAGTGTCGTTGGAGCAACACTGGTCCACCCGAATGGGATCATGATGTCATTGCTCCATGGTGTGGGTACAGTGTGCAACCTCTCGAGAGTGTCAAACCTATTCGAATAGTCGTGTCCACGGTATTGGACAGCCCTTCCAGACCTCGGTAGGTGGTCAACCGTAACTATGATAATAATGATGGAAGAAGTCGTCTGAGTATGATAGCAGTTGGGCATCATGCCGATGACAAGTCTTGAGGATATTCGCTGAAGGTTCTGGGTAAGATCACAAGAGTTGGTATCACCAGAATACGGTGAGAGTAGCGTGGTATAGTTATTTTCAACGATCCGTTACTGATGATAAATCTTTACCTAATCTTGATTGCTATGATGTTGTCTTGCCTTAATGCTAATGTTTGTTGTGAGCTTGCGAGTACATTCAAAGTACTTATCTGGCGTGTCATGCCAGTTTGCAGGTCATGCCATGATTGCTTGCTTGTCGAGGATTCTGAGTTGCGAGCTAGGATGCGCGTTCCAGCCGGAGTCCCTGCGGAGTGGAGTTCATCACACCTGTTGTTGTTCCGCTCCTAGCGTAGAAATTACCGTAGGCAGATGTAGTATCGGTGTGGTGATGTAATCTAAGAAGCCTTGTAATCTTTTCCATAGTAATAAAGAGCTGATTTGTTCTATGCCAACGGTGCCGTATTCCAGAAGACTTGTCCTTGGGCTGGAATACGGGGCGTTCCGGTTTCCTCTAAGCCGGGGTGCCACAAGCTTCACATTGATGATTTGCTAATGTCAGAGGAGAGGATCACGAAGAAGTTGAAGGGGATCCAGGACATCTTGGCAGAATGAAGAAGATGTAGAGCAAGAGCGAGATTCACATGAACATGTAGTGGAAGCATGCTTAGCTTAAATTTTGTGAAGTATGATGTTGTTTAGAAGTAGTAAATGTGGACTATGGCTATGTAGTTGTTACCCACTTGTGAGCTAACGTATTCAAGCTATCTATTATGTAAGAATCTACTATGATGTGTAAGAATTAGTTGAACTCTACTAAGTATGTGTAAGAATCTATTAAGTATGTTGTTCGAAGCTATCTATTATGACATATGTTATATTTTATATGTAATGTTTCAAAAGTAGATGGACATAACATAGTACACACATCACAATTGCAAAAGAACAGTGGGTTGCAAAAGCATCACATAACATAGATGTCCACATAACCCAATATGGTTCAAAAGTGTACATACTACCAGGGTTCAAAAGCATAGTACCACGGTTCACATAACTCATTACACACATCACATAAGCCACATTGTTCACACAACTGATTACATATTGCACTTATGTGTTTCCACTGGTAGTAAAATAAGCCATCCATTCAGAATGGTTTGTTGGGCCACCAGCAGTAGGAGGAGCACCAGAAGTTGAATCACCAGCAGTTGAAGTACCAGAAGTTGAAGCTCTTGGGGCAGAAAATGGTCTTTGATAGCTTGCAGCAACAGAACTTCCACCCCTAGCAGATCTTGCAGCTGGCTATGATCTTGCAGCTCGCTGTGATCTTGCACCTCGTTGTGATCTTGCAGTTGGTTTTGATCTTGCAGCTGGTTGTGAACTAGCAGCTCGAGTTTGAGGTAGGGGTTGTGAACTTGCGGCTAGGGGTTGTGATCTTGCAAGTGCCTTGCAAACATCATAGTAGTTAGTCACCCATCATATTTACTAAAAATACATAAATACAAAAAATTAAACTAGAGAGTGTAAGGGGATTACCACGTGCTTATTTTTCGTCATAGCCAACTTTGGTTTCAAAGGTTTCTTGCAGTTGGTGTACCTATGTCCTTGTAGCTCACAATTAGTGAATGTTATAGTGCCATTCTAGAAGTGTCATTTGGCTTTGGGACTTCAAACATGCCTTTTATCATCTTTTCTTTCTTCCTTCCTCTCTTCACATGGACGTCAGGTGGATCTATGTCTGGTCCCTGTTGCATTGTACTACTGTTGCTGCCCTGACTGAAAAAAAATTACACGATGATCATCAACAGCAAGAACACTTGGCTCAATGAGATCATACACACCAGGCTCAATAAGACTAGCCAATTCATCTACTCTGTGATTGATGTTGCCCTCACTAACAAATCCTCAACTGACACGTGTTGTTGCCCTCACTAACAAATTCAGAACTAATGAATCATCATACTGCTTCTTCAGTTGTTGCAACTTGATGTTTGTTTCAATCGGTTCTAGTTCATGCTCTATGTCACCTCATGCGGTAGTATTCTTCATGTGGTACAGTTTATCATTGAAATTAAATCCTAATGTTGTCAACAGTGTATACATATTCAGAAATGTGACATCTAGACTGCAAATCTTCCTATCCAAATTATGCCCAACATCAAAGTGAATCCTAACATCCCATATAGCATCATCTAACCTACAAGCCACGGCAAAATTGATTTTTTTTCAATGCTTTTCGAACAACACGAACCTAGCACTCTCATTTGAACATGATAGAAGAAAAAAATGAAGGGACTTACAGCACTCCACCCATTCCACTAGTCTAGTAATGGCTTGTGGTGGGGTTGGCCACCCACATCTCAGCGAGCCGCACTCGTGGTTCCATGGACACGGGCGCCTCCTCCTCTTCCTCGTCGTCGGTGTAGTAGGACGAACTGGAGCCATCCAAACCCACGTGGTCATCTCTCCCGAGGCCAGGAAGGTCGTCGTAGCCTCCCATGACACCGCCACCGCCAGGGGTCGCCGCAGCCATCGTGTGAGATCTGCAGTAAGAGAGGATAAGGAGAGGGGCGAACGAGAGCTAGGATTCGTCGGGGGGACCCGGCTCGGTTCGACCCAACCTACTAAGACCGACCGCGCCCACCTCATCCTAGTCAACGTGTCGGCACGCACCGATTGGCCAGTGTGACGCTGACAGGTGGGCATGCGCTGTCACGATCAATACGGGGTTATATGACTGTCAGTCCTTTTTGTAAGGATTAGACCGAATAGTGGTACTGAATTACGACATGCATGAACTATGGTACTATTTCATTACATGATGCTGAAGAGTGGTATCTTCATGCAATTATATTAGAATAAAACGCTAATGCAAGATCATAGACGACACACCGAGGCACGATATTTGTTAACGAGGTTCACCGATATGGCTACATCCCCGGGGCATGACTACGGGCGCTCCTCCCCAAGATACGGCAACACCGGCCGCCCGGGCGCTGACACAAGTCGCCGGCTCCCCCGCGTACCTATTGCTATCCGATCGTCATAGGTTACAACGTGTGGTGCCCCTCGATATATAAGAGGCCTAGGATACAACGTGTCCGACTCCTACACGACTCGTACCTATCCACACCAATTACAACTCCAAGTCCACGTAACCCCTTGCGTACATAATATTCGACACAAATATAACAAACTCCACCTTGGCGAATAATCTCCACCACCTAGAAGTCGTCCATGCATCGAGCCTCCATGTACTCCGGACTTGAGTTGTCTTCTTTGTAGCTTACTTAGAGCTACCCGACGGGTCTAACCCGCCGCCACCCTGAGACTCCACTACTACTCCTGCAGCTCCACTCTTCATGACTCCACCTGCAATAGTGCTCCCTTGCAACTTGTAAAGATGCGAAGTCGTCCTCTCTCCTATCATCACGGTCATCCCATCTTCTATGATTTCCATGGTCTTCTTATCCCGATCACAACGGAATTCCATACCACCATCATGAAGAACACCAAGCGAAATTAGATTCCTCCTTAGCCCTGGCACATACCTGACTCCCCGAAGCATCCGCTCAACTCCGTCAAACATCTTGATTTTGATGTCACCTATTCCAGCAACACGATAACCAGTGTTATCGCCCACATAGGCGAAACCAAACTCACCAGACTTGTACGAAGAGAACCACTCCCTGTCGGGCGTCGCATGACAAGAGCAAGCTGAATCCAACATCCACGCTTCAGTTTTAGTTGACCGTCTGTCTGATACTACGAGAGCATCACTACTGCTGTCTGAGTCACCACCATTAGTAGACAGGTTAGCACTAGCCTCGCCCTTCAGTTCTGGGCATTCCCTCTTTATATGTCCCCATTCCTTGCACTTGTAGCACTGCACCTTTTTCTTCTTTTTCTTCTCCGCCTCTTGTCCCTTCCTGAGCTGATAACCTTTAACTGCCAACCCCAAACCTTGAGTACTATCCCTTTCAGCAGCATTCTTTTGCTTCCTCAACTCATGTCCAAGCAATGCTGCCGTGATTTCCTCATTATTGACGGTTGTCTTTCCATGTGTCAACGTAATGACCAAATGCTCATATGACGGTGGCAACGAAACAAGAAGAAGTAGTGCCTTGTCCTCGTCCTCAATCTTCACATCCAGCCGTGCTAGATCCGTGACCAACTGATTAAAGGCGTTCACATGCTCCACAAGATCCGACCCCTCCTGCATCTTCAGCCCATAGAATTTCTACTTCAAATACAGCTTATTGGTCGCTGACTTGGACATATAACGACTTGCCAACTTGTCCCAAATTCCCTTAGGAGAATCTTCATCCATGACATGATACATGACCTAGTCTGCAAGGCACAACCGTATGTTGGCGGCTGCCCGCACTTGCATATCCTCCCATGTGTCGTCGTCAACCTTGGTCGGCTTCGTCTCCTGCAAACCCTTCAAGATTCCCTGCTGCGCCAGAAGATCCTTGACTCTTGTCTGCCATAGACCGAAGTTATCCGTGCCATCGAATTTCTCCACCTCAAATCTGGTGAACCCCGGCGCCATGCCGAGCCGCGATCTAACCGACTTGTTGCCGCCGGTCTGACCGCCCTTGCTTGCCTCTGCGACTTCCTCACGAAAAAGATCTCCGATCCCAAATTCTTCGTCTCAAGCCACGCTGCAATACGCGATCTACCAAGAAATTTGACCCGCACCGACCCTTGTCCGCCCTTCAGAAAATCAGCGTGAAGCTTCGCCAACGCGCAGATGAATCTGCTCTCCGTCGAAACCAATTGCTCCACCTTTTTCCTGAACTGCAGACTATTTTCTGGTGTGCTTTTGCTACTCCGTACCCAGCCTTTTATTACCGCTGGATATAGTCGGCCTTTTCTTTCCCTTGCCCGACACGGAAACAAGACACAAAGCCTTACGGACACGGCCTGCACAAGTCTCCTAACGTGTAGTCTCCTGATTCAAGTATAATTGCTGATTAGTCTCCAACACCAACACGCACGCAGCCGCCATGCAGCCATGCCAACACGCACGCAGCCGCCATGCGGCCATGCAGCCGCTGCCAATTTAATTCCTAGACTCCTGCGCCAACCATGCAAACGCTGTCTAGACTCCTGCACCAACACGCGTTAGCGCACGCTGCCAACGGAGACCTGCTGCCACACGCTAAACACGCCTGTCTTCGCGTACACAGCCCTGTGCCGTCACCTTCCTTTTCTCGATCCGTTCACCTAGGGAAAAAACTCGTCGTTGTTTCCGGCGATAGCTCACCTTGTCTGATCTTGATTCTTTGTCAGCGATCTGTTACTTGCCATGTCGCGCGTACTCGCCGTACGCCAACCCTGTCGCAACACACGCCTCCTCGCACATCGTCCGTGCACGAGCTGTGTCGTACCCTGGCCACCTGCGTTGCTGACACAATCCGTCCGCAGTGCCTCGCCGCCGCCCTTGTACAGCACCAAGCGCATCATCTTGATGCTCTCACACTTCGATCTATCCGGCCGTCCCCCACATCTGGTCGCCGGTCTGATCGCGAGTCGAATCCGTCGCCTCCGCAACGTCTTCAACAGCCACTACGCCGGTCCGATCGCCACGTCTAGCCGATCCTTACCGACCGCAGCCCATCGAACGGTCCAGGCCTCCTGCCCGAAGTGTCCGACACCATCGACCGTATCCACGATCGCCGTCGTGCTCCACCTTGCGCCAATCGGACGTTCCCTGGCACCCATCGAGCATGATCCTCATATCTCCAGATGATCTTTCGCATATCCTTCTCGTAACCTTGCTCATGATACCACTTGTTAGAATAAAACGCTAATGCAAGATCATAGACGACACACCGAGGCACGATATTTGTTAACGAGGTTCACCGATATGGCTACATCTTCGGGACATGACTACGGACGCTCCTCCCCAAGATACCGCAACACCGGCCGCCCGGGCGCCGACACAAGTCGCCGGCTCCCCCGCGTACCTATTGCTATCCGATCGTCATAGGTTACAACGTGTGGTGCCCCTCGATATATAAGAGGCCTAGGATACAACGTGTCCAACTCCTACGTGACTCGTACCTATCCACACCAATTACAACTCCAAGTCCACGTAACCCCAATTACAACTGCAAGTCTACGTAACCCCTTGCGTACATAATATTCGACACAAATATAACAAATTAACTCTCATCCATCCTTGCGCTCGTCTTCATGGTTATTTGGCCCTCACTCCTAACGCCTTCGAGGTAGTTCTCATAGTACCTAAGCATGCATAGGGTGTCCATTTGAGGTAGTATCCAAGTTTCGAAAGTATCAAAGGAGGATGCTCCGCATTAGAGTACCTTGCGTGGCAATAAATAGTTGTGACTGTGGCAAGTATCTACTTTTTCAGTATTACAAGATTTGCTATTTTCTTTTCATGACCTCTAGTGGTGGAAACCATAGTTCTACAGGGCAAATCACACAAACCCACTGTATCTAATATAACCCGAATTCAATTTTAGCAGACCTACAGAGTTTTTGGTTGGGTTTAGCGACGGGCTGGGGCACAACGAATTCATGCAGGCAGCCAAACTAGTGATTCGCCAAGGTCTCCTCACCTAAAGAACAACAACTAGATATTCACATCAAATAAAAATAGATGACCGACTATGGGTCTCTTGTAATCGCCAGGTTGGGCCAAGCGATGTAGCCTTGGACCAAGCAAGTCAACAAATATGCAATTTTGCTTTAAGCAGCTCAGGGGATATATATTGTGATACATTCACAACCTCACAGGTGACAGTACATTCGAGGAGCTAATATATGAAATTGAAAAGAAAAAAAGGGCGAGCTCCAAAGAGGATGACCTCCAGATAACCCCACGAATGAATTTAATACAGAAATACAGAAAAGCTGAAGGCAAATCACACACCCAATTCTGCTTCAGACTCTTACCTCTTCAAGCAAATATATGAATTTAAGAAAACTCCGTTTCAGTGAAGAGATGCCCCCATAGGCTCAAATCAGCAGTATCATACTGGCTACTGGTCAGCTCTTACTCTGGCCAAGAAATGATAGAAATATGGAAGCAAATGGAAGCTTTTCGCACACACTAAATAAATGCTTCCATCTTTGCTTTCACAAAGCCAGTCCCTGAGTTCTAACATGTCAACCCAAAAGCTAGGCATCTAGACAGATCTAGTTACTTCGCTACACTGAGTGAACTACATCTAGAATATGCAGCTACAATTAAATATGCCTCTGAAATAAAAGAACATGAGGCGATATTAACGGCACTGCTAACCATATCAGCCCAGCTCCAACTAAAACTATCAGATGTAGACCATTACATATGACAAAACCCAGATGTTTGAACAAAACCATCTCTACTATGGTTATACCTACCGTACAAGCTTCGCTGGTTTGGTGAAGCAAGAGGTTCGGCTGAAGACGCGCAAGCCCTGTCTGGATATCTTCCTCTATGTACATTGCCGTAGGGGTGAGTTGGCAAGGAAGAATCTGAGACAAAACCCATGCTTTCCGGAAAATATCTTGTTTGTGGATTGGAAGACGAGAGCCTTGTACATGAGGCAAAGTTGCCAAGAGGATGGTCAGGAGCATAATATGGCCCAAAAATTGAGGTGATTGGATCAAGGCCAGCATTGTCACCATAATCTACAACACTGAATGAATCTCTAGTGCTTTCAGTGGTAAACGAAGATTCATCAGAGCTGGTAAACAGGGACCATTCACTTGATGTAGCGTCTGAGAAGTCTGTGCTAACCGAATCTGCAAAAGCATCATCAGTGTGATATAAATTTTGGGACCTCAACCTCGCATGTTGATCTTGTCTGTAACCTTCCTCCTCTGGTCTAAAATCATAAATACCATGGATTTGATCATCGGAAGTAAAGAGCGATTCTGTCTGCTTCTGCTCTTGTTTAGAAGAGCCCTTGGAGGATTTTGATGAGTGACAATATGAAGATGATGGATCAGGCAATAAGCCTTTCTCAATGTATATCCTCGGAGGGCGAGGAAAAGATCTATATGATAAATGTTAGACTAGTGAAGACAAGGAAATAACTCGAATATTAGATGGCAAATATCACAGGCTGGCTGTACCTCAAGTAGAATAGCATATATGCACCTTCTGACATAACTTGATTCAATGATACAGCCTTGACCTTCATATAACAAGAAACAAGTAGGCACATCAGCTCATACAAATTCCCAGATTTTATATTTTGTAAAGGTACGTGGCCCTATAAAAACATGACTACAGAAAAGACATCACATGGAATAAAGTGTGATTATTTAATTGTTCGCCGCCACAAAGCACAAACAGACTTCAATTCATTTCAAGTTTCATAAGCACTAAAACAGTAAGATTACAACATAATTTCATTTCAAAAGAGCATATATGAACTGCTAGTTTAATAAACTTGTGATTATGTTTGCTTCTTTAAAACAAATACATACCTATGTGATTCCACTAGTCTAGAATAACTTCTAAAAGCAACACATACAGAGGTTCTTAGTCTACTTCAAGGAAATTTACAAATACCTCTGAGTCATCAATTCTTAACCACGTTCCCTGCATATCTTTGACATACGATATGTAGTGACCAGAGAATGATGCATTTTCTGTATCCACGTGTACAACCACAGCATACAAGAAGTAAAGAGGCGGGTGATCACCAGCCCCAGTCACAAAAGGAACCATGTCCAACATATCAGGAAAAGTGACACATTTGTTAATCTTGCCATACTTTCCTGTCTGAAGCACGAAAAAAATTAGCTCAATAAACTAATCTTAATAAGCAATCAAACAAACGATTATATTAGTGTGCTAAGGAAACTTCTTCAAAATAAGCTTCATTTAGTTTTAGAGGGGTTTGGTTGCAATTTGAAGATGTAAACCCAACATCATGAAATTCTACATAAATTAGTCATTAATATCATACTGACAAATGCATACTCTATGAGAACTGCACACAAGAATGACTATACTTCAAAACATGCAGCTGAAAATTAGAGATAATACAAAGATACTGGGCCAGATTAATATTGCATACAGAGATGAAATACATAATACCTGGAATCTTTTTAAAACTACCGTTAATATGTTTGGCACTTCATGCACGCTTAGTTGTTTTCTAGCTTTAACATAAGCACAACACCTGCAGTAAAATTAACAAACTTTAATATGCTGTTCTCCAATCAAAATGATGAGAAGATTGTTAGATTGCCACAGTACCTTCCACATTTATACATATTATCCCCATCTAAATCTTCAGGAGCAGTGAACTGTGTCAAAGCATCTTGCAAGGACTCCACCCAACCATGAATCTCCAAAGTAAGATCCATTATATTCTCGTATCTTTCAGATTCATGATGGCATCTGAGGCACTTAACCTTGTTTCATTTACTAACTTAGTTAGTATATGATAGAAAAATAGTGCTTAACTAACTAGCTAGAGAGCCAGTAGAAAAGAAAATACAAGGGACGAATCTGCAACTTATGCACACACGCAAAAGAATATTTGATACAAACTGTAACAACTTAAGCACACAATTAAGGAAATTTGCAGCACTAAAAATGAAATCAAGTCAGAAAATTGCAAGTTACCTTCGATTTAAGGCGTCCACCAAACATCTGTTGTATCAGTGTAGTTTCCTGCAAGCTTTGTTCTACTTGCTTCTCACCACCCAGTCCATCCAGGCACGCTGCTTGCATAGACATCACAAGATGCCTGGTTGTGTTGAAAATCAAGCACATTATGAACAAAATGTTAATACATGATCAATACAGGAGGGATAGTAGGTCTGACAGATCTAGAACAGTTGAATAACAATTGTCATTTTCCCTTTCCCATTTTCCCCAACCCACTTTTTTTTTAAATAGACCGAAACTTTATTCATTAGAGATAATCAATACATCGTCTGTGAGGATTGTTACAATTTCACATAAAGGTTCCTCAAACCAATGTGAGGTCAAAAGAAATCTAGCTAATCTAGCTAGTTCATGAGCTACTTTATTTGCTTCTCTATTACAATGTTCAAATCTTGAAACACTTGATAGTGCTGACATAAGAGACCATGAGAACATAAGAAAATGACATATTTAAAGCCTCTTAAATATTCAGAATACATCAACAAATTAAAAGACTAGTCCGTTCCAGGAGATTAGGGAGAGATTAGTTGTTGCCTTCTTCGACTGATGATCTTTCTTATTTTCTGTTTCAGTTTAAACCGGATGATCAGTCAATCATCAGTTCACAACAACAGCAAAAATAACAAAGCCTTTCAGTCCCAAACAAGTTGGGGTAGGCTAGAGTTGAAATCCATAAGATCCTGAGACCTAGTCATGGTTTTGGTGTTGAAATATGTGATGGGCTTAGGGCCAATAAGACAATTTCAGAAAATCTCTAAGGGCCCTTGTATGTGGTGGCATGACAAGGGGTGGTGGGAAGTTTAGTCCCACCTTGCTAGCGGAGAAGGAGTTGGACCTCTTTATAAGAGTCTCTCTTACACATGCTATTGGAGCATGAGAAGAGAAGAGGCCCTCGCACACTCCTCCGCCACCGCCATCCTCGCCACGCCATGCCACGACGCGATGCGCCGCAGGTTGCGGGATTGAGCCAAGCCGGGCTCATACCTACACGCTTATTTTTGCCGGTCAGGAACGGAGAATACGTAACGGACACGCCACGATCTGAGACATCGGATCGTGAGGCGTTACCGACTCGGACGTGGGTTCAGCCCATGTATCTCCACCCGGCGCGCCTACATAAGCGAGGCTCCTATCAACCCTAGCCGTCACGAACAGATCACATCTACTCCGCGCGCTCGTTCTTTTTGCTACTGCTGCTGCCGGTGATTCCGTCCCGTTCACCGCGTACAAGGTTGACAGGGGAGCAGGCCTCCGAAACCCCGCCTCTCCGGATCCTGTACGGGAGAGGGGTGATTAGGTTTTTAGGGAGCGACTACGCGACTGCTCGCCTCTATTCGTCTGCTTCATCTACGTCTGCGTCGCCTTCGTCATCACCATGTCTTCACCAACCGACGTCGACCATCTCGCCCGAGAGAAGGCCGAAGCCGACAAGAAGGCGGCCGAAGATACTGTCGCCGCCACTACTGCTGCTACGGCCAACTTGCCGATTGGAGAGTATAATTCGTCCATCCCGCTCCTGTCTATTTTATTCTTAGTAGTACTAGCTATATGCGTAGATGTTTCTGCTATATGTGTAGTACATGCTAGTCTGCTTCGTAATCAGTATGTCAGTAATCTAGTCTGCTATATGTGCCATGATAGTGATTGTTTCATGGATTAATCTAATCGAAAAATTGCATATTTACTCAACATTTGGCATGTGGATAGCTAACTTACACACACACACACACACACACACACACACACAGATGGCTAGTTCTTTGGTGATATTCTTACGGACTACTCCCATGCCAATTTTGGTCTACCCCAACCTGCCTTGACATTAACAACACACTTTAATCTTCCGCTAGATGCCTACGTTGTATATGACCAAATTATCTCAGACGATGTTGGACAAGCTTCTCTTCAATTGGTGCTACCCCAACTATACCTATCTCAAACAATGGTGGACAAGCTACTCTTCAATTGGTGCTGCCCCAACTATATCATCATTCCGGACCCGATCCTTTCATGTGTGGACACATCCATCTCAGCATGTGCATCTCTACATCTAACTGTTGGACATGTCATCTTTTAGTTGGTCGACATTTTGCGCCATACAAAAACGGAGGTTGAATTGCCATCCTATAGAATCTGCCTTTTAGCTCTCGTGACACTCTTGTGACAGAGGGCGCCAGAAGTTTTGTGCCCACTTCATCTATCCGGCTTTGATTCGATGGCATACATCTTCATTGATATCACCATCCTTCTGCAGCATCGACCCCAAATATTGAAAGGTGTCCTTCTGAGGTACCACCTGCCCATCAAGGCACCCCATGTACTGAAATTGCACCCCCAACTTACTCAGTTTTAGTTCTACTAAGCTTAAAACCTTTTGATTACAAAGTCTGTCTCCACAGCTCTAACTTTCTATTAATAGTCAATCCACGATATTCAGAACAAATTTTTATTGTGTTGTGACTAACAGAATATGTTAAAAGTGAAACACCGCAACTTTGGTTTCATCTAAATCAGAGACCACCCTTGTTAGAATCAACAGGAAATAGTGAGAAAGAGGAATGAAAAAATAGAACAAGAGGAATTAAATCTAACATGACAGCTATACTACCTTAAAAATTCATGAGCATCTTCCTGACTTCCACCACCCAAGCGACATCCAATGTTCCTTAGATTCGAAAGGATTCTGCTTGGAGACACAGGTCCACCACTTTCACGTAAAGTTGAAGCATATTGCTCAAGTTCGCACATAAGACACCAGTTCTTTGAGCAACCTATATGAAGATAACAAAGAGTGTGAGGCGGACAGGAGTAGACAATATTATTACTTTTACCCTGTGCAGACAACAGTACTGAAGGGGCAAAATGTTAGGCTTAGTATTACAGTCTTTAGAATGCAGTCTCAGAAGCAGGTGGATCATCAGGGGCTTTGTGCACATGAGGCATTGTAGAACAGCATTAGCATAGCAGCTGCAGAAAAGGACAGTAGTCATTAGATATAACCATGACAAGCTACAATTTAACTAACTAAATGTTCAATTTGCAGAAACAGAAGAAGCAACACTTAGCTCACAATTTGCTTGACTAAATAAAGTACACCTTATTTAAACTAATTCTTTCATAATATTTTTGGTACACGGGAATTATCTTAATTTTATTTAGTTGCACGTACAGCGTGATTTAATTCTATCGCTGCACTATTTTCAAAATTTGCTGATTTACCGATCTATGTGTTTGATATTTGTGAATCACCTCCTACTGGACATTCAATTTTACCCCTCCTGTTAAGATTCTTAGGTTGTTTATTTCCAGAACATATTGCATGTTGTTCATTCTACAAAATTTGCATAAAAAAGGGCAGCCCGATGCACATAGCGCCCGCTTGCACAGGGTCCGCGGAAGGGTCCAACCACTTTGTGTCTTTTGTACGCAGCCTTTCCCTACATTTCTACATGAGGTTGTTTCCAGGACTCAAACCCATGACCTCATGGTCACAAGGCAACAGCTTTACCGCTGTGCCAAGGTTCCCCTTCTACAACTTTGGCATGCAAGAACAAAAACAAATTTAAGTCAGCATGACAGTTTAACAAAGACAATGGTAATACCTGTTCCCACAGTTGAAAAGACCTCTGGG
The DNA here is from genome assembly GCF_904849725.1 of Hordeum vulgare subsp. vulgare. Lineage (NCBI taxonomy): Eukaryota > Viridiplantae > Streptophyta > Magnoliopsida > Poales > Poaceae > Hordeum > Hordeum vulgare. The sequence goes on from NC_058523.1 coordinate 238,862,698, forward strand.
AGAAATGCCCCGTACTTCGTACTGGAAGAACTTAACGAGATCTTCATAGCGAAACAATACCTGAAACTGCAATTTAGAACAAAGTAAAATACATACCAAAACAGCGCAGTACCTACAAGACAAGAGTTATTATAGATGATTCCAAACCTTACTCCTCTTGTTATCATTGATTAAACCCACCAGGCTGGTTTTGAGAAATTTTGAGGGCTTCTTCAAGACTTCAACCTTGGATGCTCCTAATTTTGAGATTCCAGTGCATCCTTGTAAATTGTTGTTTGTTGAAGCACTTGATTTTGCAGATCCTACAGGATACAATACATATATGAGATTAAAGAGAAAAATATAAGGAAAAGGTAGCCCACTTCAAGAGAGATGAAACATTACTTTGCTCATTTTTGCAGGAAGTGTTCTTCTCATGGGGATTGTATTGATATGATGCCAACACCTCCTGTGTTTTTTGTGATGAAGTCACCTTACCTGGTGGATAAGGAGGCTTCATATAGATCACATTTCCTCTCCCACTATATTTTCCAGATGATTTGCTCCTCTGTAGCGACTCTGTTGCGGAAGAATATGGCCCCTCACAAGAACTCATCATATCAGAAGTTAAATAGACACCCATGTCAGGTTCATAAACTGTGATGCTTGCTTTTGGACATTTTGTTGTTTCCGGAGCACAATTATTGGGTTGTTGTACCGTATTATTGAGAGGATAAGTAAAATCATGGTTGTCATTCTTTTCCTCCAAACAACCATAACTGTTGTTTGAAACCTGAAAGCGCAAGGTAAAGAATTGAATGACACAAACTTGGAGAATAAAAAACGAATTAGAAGCTATGCTACCTTATTTGCTGATAATATCTCAGATGAGTTGGTTCCTTCATCAACACCGTAATTGCTCTTTTCACAAGATGCAACAGAAGCGCTATTTACTCTTGAAAGAAGACTTTGATTTGATTCATTCATGTTGCTTCTGTCTGCCAGGAATAGATCAGTATCAAGAATATAGCTATCAGTTGTCGCAAAGGATGGCTCTGATACTGTGTCAAAATTCATTTCATGCAGGTGACTGTCACCCCCTGGAAGAGGTGAATTCAGGTTAGTCAAGAACGGCATTTGTTCAGAACTCCCCGTCGGAGATAGTCCACCAGAGTTGCTACCACCGTTAGCATGCCACTGCTGGCATGTTTGTTTATGCCCTTGCCTCCAGTGTATAATTTGACACTTTCCAGAGCTGTGGAACATTCAAAGTGGCATTAAAAGTGGTCACAATAACAGAACAGTATAATTTTTACATTCAGCACACAAGCAAGAGAGTATCACATGACAAACAGACTCATGGTGCAGGGATAAATCAGTCGCAAATTCAACATTTTTAAGAGACTGGAGCTATTAGATGTGTTGCTTGCTCCAATCAGGCGCTGGATTATATGTAGCGACAAGGAACTCAATCCTACCAGCTTAACTAAAATTTGATATGTTATCAATGCAACGAAGTAGGTGACTCGCCCGCTTTGGTGACATAATGAGGTACAGTTCTTCTTCAGAAATGAAATCATTGTAATAAATAAACAGCAGATAATAAAGTAAGATTCACACACCTACTTGGGTGTACACAATTTTTTGGAGTTTCAGTTCGTACCAGAGAATAATAGGTCAGAATCTTACCAGTATCTAACAGATTTGCACCTGGAGCACCTAGTCTTTGCAGGGCCACGACAAGTAGCACACTCGTGGTATTCAGATCTTAAAGAAGGAACAGATCTCAAATAAGGCATGGGTCTCAGAGACGGTCCTGGCAATATAACATCTGGGCATGCCATTGTTTCCGCTTTGAAGGCTTCTTCTGCAGCTTTCTGGCCAAGCACACCTACTCTTGTTTTCTTACTTACAGAATCATGCCATCTCCCAAGAAGAAAATATGCTATCACCGGAAGTACAATAAATACAACAAAGAGTGCAGGCACATCAGCTTCCCTTGGTTGGAGCATATCCCTAAAAGATTATTATTATCCAGCTCCAAGACTTCTCTGCTTCAGCTCGGAAAAACATTCCAAATCACTGAGTTACCTACAGAAAACAGCAAAGCTGAAAACAAGCTTTACAGTTTCCACTCTCTCAGAAGTGGAACATGGTAAGAGAAAATGATCGCGTTCAAAGATTTAAGGAACTAGGATAGGATTAAGCTTATCAAACCAACCAGCTCACTGGAGTTGCCTTTTACATGTCCTAGAAGCTCACTCCCATTGGGGCTTCAGTTCACTTGGGATTTGGCTTACACTTATATGATAATATTATCAAGAAGCTCCCACTTGCCTTCCCATGGCTTCAACTTACAAGCACAACCATATCATAGTACTCCCTCCGTTCACAAATACGTATAAGATGTTCTGTGAATTGGATGTATATAGACACGTTTTAGTGTGTTCGGTCACTCATTTCAGTCCACATGTAGTCCATAATGAAATGTTCAAAACATCTTATATTTGTGAACGAAGGAAGTGCTATATGCACTGAAATTAGAGATACACACTTTCCCAAAATGGTTAATTACCTTAGAATGTTAGGCCCAGAGAAAAAAGTTCACTTTGTGGCTCACATCACCTCTTTACTATCTCCAAATTCTCCAGCAAATCAACCACTAGACTACCTGAAACAGCATGGAGGGCGACAAAACTAAATTAACTCTGCATATGGCACCTTTGGGCATAGCTCATGGATGGTGTCCAAGCTCTTATCCGACACATGTATTTCGTATTCACGACAAACTACACTACAATTTAGGAAAATGTTTGGCGCAAAAGATTGGGCGTATGAGATGGTAACAGAAGCAGTAAATCTACATCGCTAAAAATACCACAAAGCAACGGGCAGCACATTCCGGACAGCAAGATCAAATAGTTCTCTGGCGCATCTCAAAATAAATAATAAATAAACAAAGGGATCCGGCGCCCAGCTCTAGCTCCAAATGATAATCCTACAAGCTCCGAGATCCCAAGCATACAAGATACAACCAGCGGTGAATGCGCCCGCCGAATTTCTGAGGCAGTCGCACCGACACAAACGTCCAGACGGGGAAAAAATCCCAGACACTAGCAACAGCAGACTGCGTAAAAGGCGCACGGAGTGCTTCAAAAAGCCTCGATTTTTCGCAGAACGGACGAAAGAAAAACATAAATCAATTGAGACTAGGGTTTACCCAGAAATACAAATGTCACTCCGGGCGGATCTCCGACTGGGAAGCGGAGCAGCAATCCCGACCGGTGGTTCTGAAGGAGATTGCGGTATATAGGGATAGGGGATGGAGAAGCTCTAGCCGAGGATGGCAGCGGTGCCGGCGACTGAAGGAATCGGGAGCGGCGGTGGGTGTGACCGACTGTGGCTCGCTCGCTGTTGCTTGGCTACTGTGCTCTGCTCATGTGTGCGCGTTTTTGCTTTGAGTAAAATGCATGTATAGTCCTGCAAGTTACGGCCGTGTCGGAATCAGTCCTCGATGTCAGGAAATGTTTCAATACGGTCCTCGAAGTTGTCCACGATATTCACATACGGTCCTGGATACGTATGCCCACCGTATGGCGCTGACGTTGCGAGTAAGAGGGACCCACGACGCCGCGGAGCTGGTCGCGTGCCTCCTCGCATTCAATGTAAAAATTGCATACAACCCCCTGGAAGCGAGGGGACGATTCCAATCCAGTCCTAATCCCGTGTTTCCTGTGCTTTTTGGCACGGAGAGCTCGAGGTGCACGGCGACGACGGTGGTCTGGGGTAATGATCGGCGCTGGTAGAGAGTGATTGAAGGGATGGACGGAGGTGGTTGACGACGGCGAGCTAGGTGACCGTGGCGGCGCAACAAGGCGATCAACTTGGTCGTCGGAGATGGTGGAGAAGGCTCATGTTCGTCGGCGGGAAGGGGAACCTATTCCTGTGTATGGTGAGTTCGATTTCTTCTCCGTTTCTTCGCAATGCTGTCTTTTCTGGTCAGTTAGGTTTTTGCTCATGAGTTAGATCGTGAGTTAGATAGGCAGAAGTTGGATTTAGTAGATCAAGGTTTAGGGTTTTTGTTGTGTTAAAAGTCTGAAATTTCGAATTTTTCCTCAATGTGCAGAAGAAGGCAGTGATTATTTCTCTCTGGAAGTGATTCATGGTGGATTTTTCGTTGGTTCTGGATGCAATAGAGCTTATATAGATGGTACGAAGGTCTACTTTGATCATTGCTAATGTGCAATTCCAGAATGATCTCTGTCAAATACTAGGAAAATACTCAAATGTGTCAACACAGTAAATGTGCAATTCCAGAATGATCTCTCTCAATAACAGAGCACTGCCCAAATTTGAATTTAACAACACACAACCCAAATTTGAATTTATTTCACTTAATTCACTGCTTCCAAACTACAATTACATGAAACTCACACATCCAAAAACTCACTACAATTACATCAAACATCATTCAGTGCTTGATCACATAAACAAACATCGGAAGAACCAACAATCCTACATAAACTAACACACATTTCAGTAGCAGAATTATCTCCTCCAAATGCCTCTCAACAGAGCTCTCAACATAACTGCTTCCACCTGTCATGAAATGCTTCTTCCTCTTCATGATTCCTTCCGTCTTCTCTTTCACTGCATATGTCCTCAAGAAATCCTCATATTCATCCCCCCAATACCACATGTCACACGCACTTTTCCAAGACTGAACCAATACACAAAAGAGAAAGCAAAATTCAGTACCAAACAAACAGAGCTTAAAGAAGAAAGCGAAACTTGCAGGCACATACCCCATGATTTGTGCACTTGTAGAAATGGTGCATGTAGTTCTCCGGCGTCCTCGATACAAAATGCCGGACCATGCGGATTTTGCAGTCCTTGCACATCACGAGAGGAAATCGAGGGCGCAGCTCCATCTCCTCCGACGAGCCATCGTCGCCACCCATGCTGAACAGATGCGGAAACGGAGCCCCGCCCTCGCCGTCGAGCTTCCTCCCTCGCTGTGCAGCTCCGCCCTCACCGTCGAGCTTCCTCCCTCGCCGACTTCTCGCTCCCTCTCGCCACGGGTGGGGAATTTTATCGATCTAGGGTTCCAACTGACTGATTAAACAGATATAACTGTTCGGGCGCGACCAGCTCCGCGACGTCGTGGGCCCTCTCACTCGCCACGTCAGCGCCATACGGTGGGCATACGTACCCAGGACCGTCCGTGGACATCGTGGACAGCTTCCAGGACCGTATTGGAGCATTTTGTGACATCGAGGACTGATTCCGACACGGCCCGTAACTTGCAGGACTATACATGCATTTTACTCTTTTTGCTTTGGTATAGGGTGTGCAGCTTGCCTCACGAGAGGATGGTTGAGAATATATATATATGTGTGTGTGTGTGTGTGTGTGTGTGTGTGTGGATATTGTTTGGTTGTCCGTATCTAGGTGCTCCAGGTGCTTGAAGAGTAATTTTGGCATAACATTTGGTTACATGCGTCGATTCAGCTCACGCAACTACACATTGTTTGCTTATATGTCCAGGATATGATCAAGAGTTAACATTTACGTTTAACACACATAGTTATATCGTGTCTTACGACTCCGGTGGACATTGACCGTGGCACCGCGTCCGACACGACAAGCACGAAGTCTCGGGCGAATGTTTTTGCCGACACGGTAGCGAACTAGTTGTTGGAAATATGCCCTAGAGGCAATAATAAATTAGTTATTATTATATTTCTTAGTTCATGATAATCGTTTATTATCCATGCTATAATTGTATTGATTGGAAACACAATACTTGTGTGGATACATAGACAAAACACTGTCCCTAGTAAGCCTCTAGTTGACTAGCTCGTTGATCAAAGATGGTCAAGGTTTCCTGGCCATAGGCAAGTGTTATCACTTGATAACGGGATCACATCATTAGGAGAATCATGTGATGGACTAGACCCAAACTAATAGACGTAGCATGTTGATCGTGTCATTTTGTTGCTACTGTTTTCTGCGTGTCAAGTATTTGTTCCTATGACCATGAGATCATATAACTCACGGACACCGGAGGAATGCTTTGTGTGTATCAAACGTCGCAACGTAACTGGGTGACTATAAAGATGCTCTACAGGTATCTCCGAAGGTGTTCGTTGAGTTAGTATGGATCGAGACTGGGTTTTGTCACTCCGTGTGACGGAGAGGTATCTCGGGGCCCACTCGGTAATACAACATCACACACAAGCCTTGCAAGCAATGTGACTTAGTGTAAGTTACGGGATCTTGTATTACGGAACGAGTAAAGAGACTTGCCGATAAACGAGATTGAAATAGGTATGTGGATACTGACGATCGAATCTCGGGCAAGTAACATACCGAAGGACAAAGGGAATGACATACGGGATTATACGAATCCTTGGCACTGAGGTTCAAACGATAAGATCTTCGTAGAATATGTAGGATCCAATATGGGCATCCAGGTCCCGCTATTGGATATTGACCGAGGAGTCTCTCGGGTCATGTCTACATAGTTCTCGAACCCGCAGGGTCTGCACACTTAAGGTTCGACGTTGTTTTATGCGTATTTGAGTTATATGGTTGGTTACCGAATGTTGTTCGGAGTCCCGGATGAGATCACGGACGTCACGAGGGTTTCCGGAATGGTCCGGAAACGAAGATTGATATATAGGATGACCTCATTTGGTTACCGGAAGGTTTTTGTGCATTACCGGAAAAGTTTCGGGCTCATTGGTAGTGTACCGGGAGTGTCGGGAGGGGTGCCGGGGACCATCGGGAGGGGTGTCACGCCCCAAGGGGTCTCATGGGCTATGGGAAGAGATAAACCAGCCCCTAGTGGGCTGGAATAAGTTCCCACTAAGGCCCATAAGGTTTGAGAAGGAAAAAACACAAGGTGGAAAGAGTTTCCAAGTGGGAAGGTGGAATCCTACTCCAAGTAGGATTGGAGTAGGACTCCTCCACCTCCAATTTCGGCCAACCCTTGAGGGTTTGAGGCTGCCTCTTCCCTCCCCCTCCCACCTATATATACGGAGGTATTAGGGCTGATTTGAGACGACTTTCTCACGGCTGCCCGACCACATACCTCCATAGTTTTTCCTCTAGATCGCGTTTCTGCGGAGCTCGGGCGGAGCCCTGCTGAGACAAGATCATCACCAACCTCCGGAGCGCCGTCACGCTGCCGGAGAACTCTTCTACCTCTCCGTCTCTCTTGCTGGATCAAGAAGGCCAAGATCATCGTCGAGCTGTACGTGTGCTGAACGCGGAGGTGCCGTCCGTTCGGTACTAGATCGTGGGACTGATCGCGGGATTGTTCGCGGGGCGGATCGAGGGACGTGAGGACGTTCCACTACATCAACCGCGTTCTCTAACGCTTCTGCTGTACGGTCTACAAGGGTACGTAGATCACTCATCCCCTCTCGTAGATGGACATCACCATGATAGGTCTTCGTGCGCGTAGGAAATTTTTTGTTTCCCATGCGACGTTCCCCAACAGTGGCATCATGAGCTAGGTTCATGCGTAGATGTCTTCTCGAGTAGAACACAAAAGGTTTTGTGGGCGGTGATGTGCGTTTTGCTGCCCTCCTTAGTCTTTTCTTGATTCCGCGGTATTGTTGGATTGAAGCGGCTTGGACCGACATTACTCGTACGCTTACGAGAGACTGGTTTCATCGTTACGAGTAACCCCCTTTGCTCAAAGATGACTGGCAAGTGACGGTTTCTCCAACTTTAGTTGAATCGGATTTGACCGAGGAGGTCCTTGGATGAGGTTAAATAGCAACTCATATATCTCCGTTGTGGTGTTTGCGTAAGTAAGATGCGATCCTACTAGATACCCTTGGTCACCACGTAAAACATGCAACAACAAAATTAGAGGACGTCTAACTTGTTTTTGCAGGGTATGATTGTGATGTGATATGGCCAACGATGTGATGTGATATATTGGATGTATGAGATGATCATGTTGTAATAGAAATATCGACTTGCATGTCGATGGTACGACAACCGGCAGGAGCCATAGGGTTGTCTTTATACTAACGTTTGTGCTTGCAGATGCGTTTACTATTTTGCTAGGATGTAGCTTTAGTAGTAATAGCATAAGTAGCACGACAACCCCGATGGCAACACGTTGATGGATGATCATGGTGTGGCACCGGTGACAAGAAGATCGTGCCGGTGCTTTGGTGATGGAGATCAAGAAGCACGTGATGATGGCCATATCATGTCACTTATGAATTGCATGTGATGTTAATCCTTTTATGCACCTTATTTTGCTTAGAACGACGGTAGCATTATGAGGTGATCTCTCACTAAAATTTCAAGACGAAATTGTGTTCTCCCCGACTGTGCACCGTTGCGACAGTTCTTCGTTTCGAGACACCACGTGATGATCGGGTGTGATAGACTCAACGTTCACATACAACGGGTGCAAAACAGTTGCACACGCGGAACACTCGGGTTAAGCTTGACGAGCCTAGCATGTGCAGACATGGCCTCGGAACACATGAGACCGAAAGGTCGAACATGAATCGTATAGTTGATATGATTAGCATAGAGATGCTTACCACTGAAACTATTCTCGACTCACGTGATGATCGGACTTGAGATAGTGGATTTGGATCATGTACCACTCAAATGACTAGAGAGATGTACTTTTTGAGTGGGAGTTCTTAAGTAATATGATTAATTGAACTAATTGTCATGAACATAGTCTAATGGTCTTTGCGAATTACGATGTAGCTTGCGCTATGGCTCTACTATTTTTTATATGTTCCTAGAGAAAATTTAGTTGAAAATTGATAGTAGCAAACTTTGCAGACTGGGTCTGTAAAACCGAGGATTGTCCTCGTTGCTGCACAGAAGGATTATGTCCTTAATGCACCACTCAGTGTGCTGCACCTCGAGCGTCGTCTGTGGATGCTATGAACATCCGACATACACGTTTCTGATGACTACATGATAGTTCAGTGCAAAATACTTAATGGCTTAGAAGCAAGGCGCCGAAAACGTTGTAAAACGTCACGGAACATAAGTGATGTTCTAAAGAGATGAAATTGTGATTTCATGCTTGTGCCCTTGTTAAGAGGTACGAGACCTCTGACAAGATTCTTTGTCCACAAAGTAAAGGAGAAAGGCTCAATCGTTGAGCGTGTGCTCAGATTGTCTGAGTACGACAATCGCTTGAATCAAGTGGGAGTTAATCTTCCAGATGAGATAGTGATAGTTCTCCAAAGTCACTGCCACCAAGCTGTGAGAGCTTCGTGATGAACTATAACATATCAAGGATACATACAATGATCCTTGAGCGATTCGCGATGTTTGACACTGCGAAAGTAGAAATCAAGAAGGAGCATCAATAGTTGATGGTTTGTAAAACCACTAAGTTTCAAGAAAGGCAAGGGCTAGAAGGGATACTTCGTGAAACGGCAAAACAGTTGCTGCACTAATGAAGAGACCCAAGATTAAACCCAAACCCGAGACTAAGTGCTTCTGTAATGAGGGGAACAATCACTGAGGCGGAGCAACTCAAGATACTTGGTAGATAAGAAGGCTGGCAAAAGTAAAGAGAAGTATATTTGATATACATAATGTTGATGTGTACTTTACTAGTACTCCTAGTAGCACAAGGGTATTGGATACCGGTTCGGTTGCTAAGTGATTAGTAACGCGAAATGAAAGCTACGACATAAACGGAGACTAGCTAAAGGCGAGGTGACGATACGTGTTGGAAGTGTTTCCAAGGTTGATATGATCAAACGTCGCACGCTCCCTCTACCATCGGGATTGGTGTTGAACCTAAATAATTGTTATTTGGTGCTTGCGTTAAGGCATGAACATGATTGGATCGTGTTTATTGCAATACGATTATTCATTCAAAGAGAATAATGGTTACTCTATTTGTTTGAATAAACACCTTCAATGATTTATTGAATCTCGATTGTAGTGTTACACATTGGTGCCAAAAGATACGAGTTAATGATGATAGTACCACTTACTTGTGGCACTGCCGCTTGAGTCATGTTAGTATAAATTGCATGAAGAGGCTCCATGCTAATGGATCTTTGTACTCACCTGATTTCGAATCACTAGTGACATGCAAATTATACCACATGAGCAAGGCCTTGTTGTCATTGAGATGAAACAAGATAGTAACTTGTTGGAAGTGATACATTTTGATGTATGCAGTCCAATGGGTGCTGAGGCAAGTAGTGGATATCATTATGTTCTTACTTCAATGATGATTTGAGTAGATACTAGAGTATTTACTTAATGAATCACAAGTCTGAGATATTGAAAAGTTCAATTCTGTTTCGGAGTGAAGTTCATCGTAACAAGAGGATAAACTGTCTACGATATGATCATAGAAATGAATATCTGAGTTACGAGTTTTTGGTACACAGTTAAGACAATGTGGAAGTTGTTTCACAGTTCATGCCACCTGGAACATCATAGTGTGATGATGTGTCTGAACGTCATAGCCACGCACTATTTAGTATGGTGCATGCTGTGATGTCTCTTATCGAATTACCACTATCGGTTATGGGTTATGCATTAGAGACAACCACATTCACTTTAAATAGGGCACCGCGTATTTCCGTTGAGATGACACAGTATAGACTGAGGTTTAGAGAAATCTAAACTGTCGTTTCTTGAAAGTTTGGGGCTTCAACACTTATGTGAAAAAGTTTCAGTCTGATAAGCTCGAACCCAAAGCGGATAAATGCATCTTCATAGGATATCCAAAACAGTTGGGTAAATCTCCTATCTCAGATCCGAAAGCAAAGTGTTTGTTTCTAGAAACGGATCCTTTCTCGAGGAAAGGTTTCTCTCAAAAGAATTGAGTGGGAGGGTAGTAGAACTTGATGAGGTTATTGAACCATCACTTCAACCAGTGTGTAGCAGGGCATAGGAAGTTGTTCCTGTGGCGCCTACACCAATTGAAGTGGAAGCTGATGATGGTAATCATTGAGCTTCGAATCAAGTTACTACAAAACTCGTAGGTCGACAAGGTCGCGTACTGCTGCAGAGTAGTACGGTAACCCTGTCTTGGAGGTCATGTTGTTGAGCAACAGTGAACCTACGAGTTATGGAGAAAGCGATGGTGGGCCCAGATTCCGACAAATGGCTGGAAGCCATGAAATCCGAGAGAGGATCCATGTATGAAAACAAAGTGTAGACTTTGAAAGAACTACTTGATGGTCATAAGACTATTGAGTAAAGATGGATCTTTAAAAGAAGACAGACGATGATGGTGATAAGTCACTATTAAGAAAAGCTCGACTTGTCGCAAAGATGTTTTCGATAAGATCAAACAGTTGACTATGATGAGACTTTCTCACTCGTAGCGATGCTAAAAGTCTGTTAGAATTATGTTAGTTGTTGATGCATTATTTATGAAATATTGCACGTAGGATGTCAAAACATTGTTTTCTCGACGGTTTCCTTGAGCAAACATTGTATGTGATACAACCAGAAGGTTTTGTCGATCCTAAAGATACTAGCAAGTATGCAAGCTCCAGTGATCCTTCAATGGACTGGTGCAAGCATCTCGGAGTTGGAATATACACTTTGATGAGATGATCAAAGATTTTGGGTTTGTACAAGGTTTATGAGAAACTTGTATTTCCAAAGAAGTGAGTGGGAGCACTATAGAATTTCTGATAGGTATATGTGGTTGACATATTGTGGATCAGAAGTAATGTAGAATTTCTGTAAAGCATACAAGGTTGTTTGAAAGAAGTTTTCAAAGGAGTACCTGGATTACGCTACTTGAACGTTGAGCATCAAAGATCTATGGAGATAGATCGAAAGCGCTTAATAGAAGTTTCAACAAGATGCATGCCTTGACAAGTTTTGAAAGAGTTCAAAATAGACCAGCAAAGAAGGAGTTCTTGGTTGCGTTGTGAGGTGTGAATTTGAGTAAGACTCAAAACCCGACCACGGCAGAATAAAGAGAATAGACGAAGGTCGTCTTCTATGCCTTAGCCGTAGAATCTAAAGTATGCCATGCTGTGTACCGCACCTGAAGTGTGCCTTGACTCAAAGTATGTTGAGAGGTACAGAGAGTGATCCATGATTGAATCACTAGCAGCGGTCGAAATTTATCCTTAGTAACTAATGGACTAAGGAATTTTTCTTGATTATGGAGGTGGTTAAAGAGTTTGTCGTAAAGGGTTACGTCAATGAAAGCTTTGACACTAATCCGGATAACTATGAGTAGTGAAACGGATTCGTATAGTAGAGTAGATATTTGGAGCATTTCCGAATAGCACGTAGTAGCAGCATCTATAAGATGACATAAAGATTTGTAAAGAACGCACGAATCTGAAAGTTTCAGAACCGTTGACTAAAACCTCTCTCACGAGCAAGACACGATCAGACCCCATAACTATATGGGTGTTGGATTCGTTGGAATCACATGGTGATGTGAACTAGATTATTGACTCTAGTGCAAGTGGGAGACTGTTGGAAATATGCCCTAGAGGCAATAATAAATTAGTTATTATTATATTTCTTAGTTCATGATAATCGTTTATTATCCATGCTATAATTGTATTGATTGGAAACACAATACTTGTGTGGATACATAGACAAAACACTGTCCCTAGTAAGCCTCTAGTTGACTAGCTCGTTGATCAAAGATGGTCAAGGTTTCCTGGCCATAGGCAAGTGTTATCACTTGATAACGGGATCACATCATTAGGAGAATCATGTGATGGACTAGACCCAAACTAATAGACGTAGCATGTTGATCGTGTCATTTTGTTGCTACTGTTTTCTGCGTGTCAAGTATTTGTTCCTATGACCATGAGATCATATAACTCACGGACACCGGAGGAATGCTTTGTGTGTATCAAACGTCGCAACGTAACTGGGTGACTATAAAGATGCTCTACAGGTATCTCCGAAGGTGTTCGTTGAGTTAGTATGGATCGAGACTGGGTTTTGTCACTCCGTGTGACGGAGAGGTATCTCGGGGCCCACTCGGTAATACAACATCACACACAAGCCTTGCAAGCAATGTGACTTAGTGTAAGTTACGGGATCTTGTATTACGGAACGAGTAAAGAGACTTGCCGATAAACGAGATTGAAATAGGTATGTGGATACTGACGATCGAATCTCGGGCAAGTAACATACCGAAGGACAAAGGGAATGACATACGGGATTATACGAATCCTTGGCACTGAGGTTCAAACGATAAGATCTTCGTAGAATATGTAGGATCCAATATGGGCATCCAGGTCCCGCTATTGGATATTGACCGAGGAGTCTCTCGGGTCATGTCTACATAGTTCTCGAACCCGCAGGGTCTGCACACTTAAGGTTCGACGTTGTTTTATGCGTATTTGAGTTATATGGTTGGTTACCGAATGTTGTTCGGAGTCCCGGATGAGATCACGGACGTCACGAGGGTTTCCGGAATGGTCCGGAAACGAAGATTGATATATAGGATGACCTCATTTGGTTACCGGAAGGTTTTTGTGCATTACCGGAAAAGTTTCGGGCTCATTGGTAGTGTACCGGGAGTGTCGGGAGGGGTGCCGGGGACCATCGGGAGGGGTGTCACGCCCCAAGGGGTCTCATGGGCTATGGGAAGAGATAAACCAGCCCCTAGTGGGCTGGAATAAGTTCCCACTAAGGCCCATAAGGTTTGAGAAGGAAAAAACACAAGGTGGAAAGAGTTTCCAAGTGGGAAGGTGGAATCCTACTCCAAGTAGGATTGGAGTAGGACTCCTCCACCTCCAATTTCGGCCAACCCTTGAGGGTTTGAGGCTGCCTCTTCCCTCCCCCTCCCACCTATATATACGGAGGTATTAGGGCTGATTTGAGACGACTTTCTCACGGCTGCCCGACCACATACCTCCATAGTTTTTCCTCTAGATCGCGTTTCTGCGGAGCTCGGGCGGAGCCCTGCTGAGACAAGATCATCACCAACCTCCGGAGCGCCGTCACGCTGCCGGAGAACTCTTCTACCTCTCCGTCTCTCTTGCTGGATCAAGAAGGCCAAGATCATCGTCGAGCTGTACGTGTGCTGAACGCGGAGGTGCCGTCCGTTCGGTACTAGATCGTGGGACTGATCGCGGGATTGTTCGCGGGGCGGATCGAGGGACGTGAGGACGTTCCACTACATCAACCGCGTTCTCTAACGCTTCTGCTGTACGGTCTACAAGGGTACGTAGATCACTCATCCCCTCTCGTAGATGGACATCACCATGATAGGTCTTCGTGCGCGTAGGAAATTTTTTGTTTCCCATGCGACGTTCCCCAACACTAGTTGCTAGTGGCGTCGTCATAGAGAAAGTTTGTGCGGAGGAGTGTTGAGGCACAAGACGGGGGAGGAGAAATGCAGTGTGTCGAAGCATGGCAACTCCGGTGGACGATAATCGTGGCGTCGCGTCCGACATGACAAGCACGGAGTCTGGAACGAGTGTTCCTACCGGTGTCGTCGTGAACTAGTTGCTAGTGTCGCGTCGCAGTGAAAGTCCGTGTGAAGGATCGCTGAGGCATAGGAGCGTCGCCGCGATTCCCGCCGCCGGTGACCTCATCATCTCGCCCGCGTCACACTGCCTCGTCGCCCTCTCTCTCTCTCCTCTCTCTCCCTCACCTTCTCACCCTCTCTCTACGCAAGCCGCGAGACTACGCCTTGCGCCAGATTCGCACCTCCACATTGGCCGCGGTCAAATTCGCGCTCCCCCAGCGCCCTCCGCCGTCCTCGTGTCGCCTGGTCGCCATGGCCGCCATCGTGCCATGACCGGACACGTCTGCCATGCCCAGGAAGGCCTCGTCCTACTTCCTTCAGGGATTCCCTATTCGGCGAGCCATGCAGTGCTCGGTACCGCCTCATCCCATTGAACCATGTCATCCAATTTTCCACGGGGTAATTTTTTCACCAATTCTTCTCCGTGTGTGAAGAATCATCATGTTAGAATGTTAAGGTGGTTGTAACTTTGTGCACATGCATCCGATTGGAACGAAACTTTATATGTAAATTGATCTACTCTTCATGCTCTACAACATGGTTACATTTACATGCATGATAGCATCCATCTAAATGTCTAGATATTTGTTGCAAAAGTGCATTATGAATCACTATAGAAAACGGTTGAAAGGATCGATATGGTTGACCAGAGGGGGTGAATAGGAAACTACCAATATTTAGCTTTTCTTAACAAATTAGGGTTAGAAATACAAGGTTATCTAGATGAACAACTAGGTGAGCAACCTATATGATGCTAACAATAATAACAACTAGTGCAAGCAAGGAATACCACACAACAACAGTAAGCACAAAGTAAAGGTAAGAGATAACCACACATGGAACCGGTGGAGACGAGGATGTGTTACCGAAGTTCCTTCCTTTTGAAGGGAAGTACGTCTCCGTTGGAGCGGTGTGGCGGCACAATGCTCCCCAAGAAGCCACTAGGGCCACTGTATTCTCCTCATGCCCTCACACAATGCGAGATGCCATGATTCCACTAGTGGTGCCCTTGAAGGCGGCAACCGGACCTTTAGAAACAAGGTTGGGCTATATCCACACAAAGCTTGGAGGCTCCCAACAAGACCACGGAGCTTCACCATAATAGAATGTGGCTCTGAGGTGACCTCAACCGTCTAGGATGATCAAACACCCAAGAGTAACAAGATCCGCAAGGGATTAGTGGGGGAATCAAATTTCTCTTGGTGGAAGTGTAGATCGGGGCCTTCTCAACCAATCCCTAGAAAATCAACAAGTTTGATTGGCTAGGGAGAGAGATCGGGCGAAAATGAGCTTTGGAGCAACAATGGAGCTTGGGAAGGGAAGGGGTAGTCTTCTTGGAGAAGAAGACCCCCCTTTATATAGTGGGGGAAAGAATCCAACCGTTACCACCAATGTTAGCCCGAGCACAGCGGTACTACCGCACGCACGGTGGTGGCAGAGGGACGAACTACTCCACGGGGCAACGAGCGGTAGAACTGCCGGAGCGGTACTACCACACGGTAGTGTCCAGCTACCACAGAAGTAAAAAAAATTACTTACGTGTCTACCTCCGCTGAGGCTATGGCTCTACAAAAGTCCTTCGACACGGTAGTACCGGACATAGTTGCGGTACTACCGCATGTGGGTGGTAGTAAAAAACTATGCCCCCACATACTACCGTAGATGCTCATAATAGAGGCTGGTGACAGCGGTGCTACCGCTGCTAGGAACGGTACTACCGCATGCACCTGCAGTACTACCACTACTTTGAGTGGTACTACCGCTGCCACTGAAAACAAGCATCTTGTTGCTTTCACTTTGCATAGACAAGGGGAAACGGATTGGATCTCCATTGAAGCGAAGGAAAGGTGGTGCAAAGGAACGGATGTGTACGTGTTGACTCCACCCACACGTTTCCGAAGCGGACCCCCTCTTAATAGTATGGCTTTCCTACGACTCAAATCCACCGAAAGGAAACGTAGAAAGCAACCGTCTTCGGCAGACTTTGAGGGTCATCGAATCGTCTTGTGACTAGACATGGATTATTTGAAATGCTCAATGCATACGATTAGTACGCATTAGTATTGTCATCAATCACCAAAACCACTTAGGGAGAAATATGCCCTAACAATCTCCCCCTTTTTGGTGGATTGATGACAATACATGATTTGGACAAAAGGATATAAAAAACATAAGCAAAACCAAACTCTATGAAATATAGACAGGCTCCCCCTAGATGTGTGCATACTAGAGAAATGCTATGGACTGCAAAGCACACAACCTAGGAACAGTACTCCCCCTATTTTTATAGACGAGGCATTCCTTGCAACAAAGTGATTAACACTAAGCATGGAAGCAAGGCATAGCATGTGAGCATGAAGATAAGGGCACATAATAAATAGACTCACAAGCTACTAGCATACTGGACAATAATGAGAGAAGAGTGATAGCATATGTCTCACACCATATGATAGAATAAGTCTCCTGGTCTCACACACAAAATAAAAACAACCAAAGCAACGACGAAGGTTCAACGAACAAGGAGACACGAAAAACGAAATAACTCGCAAATCCTACACTCTCTCTCCCTTTGGCATCGAGACACCAAAAAGGCAGGGAGGACACCTAAGACACACATGGTAGCTCCTACTTCATAGATATCAACCATCGGACTCCTCATCAGACTCCTCATCAGACTCATCCCACTAAAAGTTCTTCTTCTCCATCCAAGCAGCTTCAGGAGTAATGTCCTTCTCAGACCCACTTGAGATGTGCACGTCTAGCTTCCTCAGAATCAGCTTGTCGCGCTGACGACTCTCCTTTTGAGCAACATGGGTCATGTATTGCCCCTTAGCATGCATGCAAAACAGAGTCTTCATCTTGTCCTTGAGCTTCTTGGCCCAAGATGGCTTAGCATAGGAAGGCTCATGTGTCTCATGACTGCCCTCATCCTCAGCCGCAACCTCATCCTCATCAAAATCCACGTTGGCAACAATAGGTGTAGTGGTAGTGTTGGCCCACTTGTTCTTCTGACGCAGATTAATGGGCTCATGGCGGATCCAGTCGGGAGCATGAAAAACCATTTCTGGAAAGGTCGTCGACCACCTCTCCCGGATCAAGTAGAACAAATAAGGTCCATAGATGGGGACCTTTTGGTGAAACACAGCCGACTAAACCTCACTCCACATGACATGGGACACATCAAGTGGTCTAGGAGAGTGGACATGCCCTTTCCCACACATGAGAAGCATATCCACCAGATAGGAATACACTTGGTCCTTGTTGCCAATACGAGAAAACAGAGTGTTGCGAAAGATTCTGTGTATGACATCAAGAAACGGGTTCAACACATGAGAGGGTTTGCCAGTTGAGGACACCTTCTCAATAAAATATGCCAACAGCTTTTCCTTGGGGGCAGCAAGCGGGTTCGCGTGTAGGCGCAAACCACCTGGCTGCTCAAGCCCCTCACCGTGAATGTGCAAAAGATCCATGAACTCCTTCTAGGTAGCAGGCAACCTCTCACCATTGGTCATCCAAGTCATTGTGCGCTCCGCATCAGAGTGGAAGTGGACGGTAACAAAGAACTGAGCCACAATCTCAGGATCAAAATCAAGCTGAAACGAGATGATCTCCTCAATACCAAGCTGCTCCACCATGTCTAGAGGTTCACCAAAGTATGTCGGGTCCTTCTTGAGATGATCCATGTCAATCCACTGAACCGATACATAGATATTCTTGTTTGTCTTGATCACATCTTGATAGACGAGAGCCTGTTGCTTGGACCAGAATAGTTCACAACCCTTCAGATGAACCCTATCGATGACACAGGGGTTGCGCTTCCGGCAAACCTAGAACTCAGCTTGCAGCATACCATCCCAACGGACAATGTGCTCCGTATTCTTGTTTGCGGGCCTCTTGAAATTGCGCTTCGGAGCATTGGATCCCTCAGGTGCCTCTTGATTGCGAAGGCGCTTGGAACTGGTATCCAGAGAAGGATTCGGGCACCTGGAGCTGGGACCGGAGACACTATCGGATTTCGGGCTCCTCAAAACCCTAAAGATTCGAACTCACGGGCGTGTACGAAGATATCTCTCATCCTAACCTCGCCTAGCACGCTAATCGACGGGAATGGCGAAGAACTCACTCGATGGTGAGGGAAACACAGAACACAACTGTTTACCCAGGTTCGGGCCGCTGCGAAGCGTAAAACCCTACTCCTGCTTTGGTGGATTGCCTCTCGTGGGGGCTGGTGGATTAACTAGTACAGTGTTGTTCGGCCTCCTGAGGCTAGGTGGCCTTAGTGGTGTGAAGACGGGTGAATGAATGGTTCGGGATCCCGATCGGGTCCTCTTCTACGAAGCAACCTATCCTCTATTTATAATGGCGGCTCCGGTCCTCTTCCCTTATCGTTTCAGCGGGAAGGGATCCCACAACGGCCAATTTCGAAGGAGGGACAGGGGAACATGCTTCCCCTGTCCAAAGGTGGTCTTCACCTACAAAGTAGCTGCCAACGCTACAGGGGTTGGCTCAGTGATGACATTCATCCAGCCGGCGGGTAGCCAGGGTCTTGTTGCACCAGAATGGAAACCTTTAGAAGATGCCTTGGGAACCTGCATTCGTCCTTGCCCCCCTTTGCATCAAAGGGGAAACTACTCCATCTTGTTGTCTGTTGCCCGCGTGTCCTTCCTGTGTGTCATCCTTGACTCCTGAGGCGGGGCCTCGCCTTGGAATATCCGCCGCTCCGGGTCCTGATGTCGTTCCTCCTCGCGAGGCTTGGCCCCTCACGTGGGCCTTGTCTTGAGTGATGCCGGGCCCGTTGGTTTGCTCAATGAAGTGGGCCAGCCCTGAGCCATAGGCAGGCAGGTCCGGGTACCCCCATTCCCAGAACGCCGACAGTAGCCCCTGGGCCCAAGGCGCGCCTGGGTTCGCTTCTCGGCGAAGCCTTGAGGGCGACCCGAAGCATCGTGGGCCCTAGTTGCCTGCGGGCCAGGCGGCACACGTGTCTAGCGGCCATATGGTGACGCTCTCGCTCCTCGAGCGTGTGGGGTGTGCCAGGCCACGACGACACGATCTCCAAGAACCGCGCATGCCACATTGTTCTCATTGAATGGCGTCGGTGCGGCCTGATCAGACCCAACGATAGGGCTGGGCGTTTGGTTTATATGATTAATACGATTCAGTTTATTCGGTTTTATATAATTTTGGTTTTGGAGGAATAGAAACCGAAGTAATCATTCAAAATTTAGAAACCGAACCATATTAACCATAATATATCGGTACGGTTTGTTCGGTTAACCAAAAACCAAAATTCATGCACTTGTCAGTATAAGTGGAATGACTCGAGAGCACTGATTTGAATTGTATAATTTGCAAAAAGATAATCACAAGTTCTAGCAACCTTAATATCATTCTATGGTTTATTCGGTCAAGCAAACTAGTAACCATAATTAAGTAGAAAAATCACATGGAACGTGAAATGTATTATGTGCGGAGAAATGTGTGATACCTCCATATTGTTGCACTTTCGAAAACAAGGTATTACATGGGTATCCCACATATCGATTTGTTCGGTCTATTCGGTTTCTGGGCACCAAAAACTGAACAAAAACAAAACACCAAAAAACCTTAAGATTTCACACTGAACCAACAGACAAACCACCAAATAAACCGACAAATCGGTTAATACGATTCGGTTCGGTTTGGTTTTTCGGTTTTTGGTTTTATAGTGCCCACCCCTACCCAACGACCCTTCGCGGAGGTGCCCGCTCGGTGGACAGGTGAAGAGACGTGAGCGGCAACGCTCCAGTCGGCCCACCTCGCAACCCTTGCGGGACGCGCGACGCTCACGCTCCCACGACGGTTGGTGGCCGTGGTTCGCCTATAAATCTGCCCCGGCCCCGCCAAGGGGGAGGCACCAGAACCTTGAGCTCCTTCTCTGCTTCTTCTGTAAACCTCTTCTTCCCTTCGTCCCTCATCCTCATGGCGTCTCCCGGAGGTGATCTCAGCCGGGGGAAGCGTGCGGCACCTTCCGAGCCTTCATCTGTCCCCAGGGGCAGCGGTGGAGGGCCCTCTGAGTCGCCGCACGTCCGCCACCGTTGGGCCCTGAGCGACGAGTAAGTCCCTCGTATGCATCTCTTTTCCTTGTTACCTCATCTGCTGCTTGTTGGTTGATATGTCCTTTCCTCCAAAGCGCCCTCGGCCAAGAAGCTCAAATTAGGCGAGCTTCAGGAGGAGGTGGAGGGGTTGTGGGCTCAGCTCACGAGTGCTGAGACCGCCCTCCAGGCCGCCCACGCGGGCGAAGCGAAGGCCAAGGCCGAGCTCACGTCGCTGCAGAAGCAAGTCAAGGAGGCGACCGACGCCGTCTTGGCCGCCAAGGACGAGGCGTCGTTTGCTCGAATGATGGTGTCCCAGCGGGCTAAGTAGTTCGCGGGCATCGCCGGTCAAGCGGCTGACGTGATGCGCCGGTTGGTGGGGGAGGCCCCGGCGCTGCCAAATGTGAGGAGCGATGGGGGCTACCTCGCCTTCTTCAAGAAGGTGGTGGAGGCGTTGGAGGCCGGCGTCTCCGGGTGGAGGAGGATAGCGCGCCCGACGCGCGCGAGCTTCTGGGCCTTGCCTTGACGCTTGTCTTCTCCAACCTGTGCCACCTTGTCCTAGAGCTCAATCTACAGCGCGTCGTTGAGCCGGTGCCTGCTAAGCCCCGACGCCTTCTTCGGGACGAAGTGCGCCCGCACGTGGATGCCCTGGTGGAGCGGTACGTCTGGACGCCAGTCTCCAGCGAGGAGGAGGCCTCCGACGCCGAGCCCACGGGCGCCAAGGGCAGCGTCGGCGGCCTTTCCCTCTAGGCGTATCCTAGCTTTCGTTTCCTTCCCCTGTAACATTATACCAAGAACCCTTCCCTGTTGGGCGTTAAACTTTTGTTCGTTACCTTGGTTGTTTTCCGTTTTTACTTTCGCTCGTGGGTTGATTGCTCGCTTGTTGGTGGTCGTTGCAGCTCGGCTTCCTTGCATAGGGCTCGTCGCTGCCCCAACCATCGCTCAGGAGTAACGGCGGTCGGGGCCCTCAGGAGGTCCCGTCCTCCCGAGGTACCACCCATGTCGCCGCACACTTGGTCGATGGCCTCCTCCCTCGCTGCAGCTGAACCCTTAGGCTCTGCATCCGTTTGTTAGTACGCATATTTTCAATTCATCATTATGGTCCCGGTCTGGGTCTGCGGGGTACTTAGCTCGTGGGTTTGCATCGGTCTCTTGTGTATCTCCTCCTCAGTAGCTCCTGTATTGTAGGTGGGACGGGGTGAAGACCGTTTCGGCACTCTATGTTTGCAGGTCCTGGCTCCGCACATTTCCCTGCCTCCATGAGGCGCAACCCATTACCAAGGTTGTTCCTCACGGGGCAAAGCCCCGGCGCCCGAGGTGCCGACGTGGTCGACACCCGGGTGGCCGAGTGGCCTTGCGACCAGTAAGGCTCCTGAGGCATGCTGCTCAGGAGCCCCCTTTGACACTCAAACCGCTCTATGTCGACAGGCCCTGGTCCCACACATCCCCCCATTGTTAGGTTCACACTTCACAAGGCGGGGGGCCACCACTCCTCACGCCGACCGAATCTCCGGGACGGTGCCAGGAGTGGCGAGTGGCATTATGACCGCGAAATCCGTCCCTTCCCACAGAATCATCGGGCTTGACTTTCCTTACTTTCCCAACCCCACTACTGTAAAAAGAACTCTTTTGTTTTGAGACTAGCTAGTCGCTATGGTTCGCGGGAAAAATCTTCTCTCTCTGGTCTCACTTTTGAATGTATGAAAGCGCTCTTAGTTCAGTTCGGTAGAACGCGGGTCTCCAAAACCCGACGTCGTAGGTTCAAATCCTACAGAGCGTGATTCCATCTATCTTATGACGAAGCAGAGTAAAATAACTTAACAAAATTGAATTGTAACTCCAATTTGACCTCCTCGAGACCAGAGAGGAGGTCAATAAAAAAATGACTCAATCAAAGATCCAAATTTGTATCGACTAAATAAATAGCAGGAATTCCCAAAATGGCACATTCCCGAAGAGCTATATACTCTTTTTGCTAATCAAGGACGATCACAATGTCTGGCAATCTCGTCATATATTTGATCCCGCCGAGAGGGCTCCTGAGGCGGTGCCCAGGAGACTCCCTTTTGGCGCTCGAGCGATTCCACACTCCGTTCCTTTGGTCATCGCCCAGGGGGCCCTGAGGCCTCCCAAGACTCTTTGTGGTGGTATCAAGTTTCGGTTCGGACCCCCGAGCGGGGGTTGACTACTGAAAAGTGTTCGCCCCTGAGGCGGCAAGTCCTTTCTTTCATGCTCCTTGACTCCTAGGGGTGGTGCAGAGTGTTCATATACAAAAATGTCATCCAGAAAAGGAGGCTTTTAAGCCGCCGAAATGAGAAAGCGCAAGAGAAAGTCCCCCTTTTGTGTTTCAAACGTCGGGTTTTCAAATTACAGATGTAAGTCCGGCAGAAGATAGTTCAAAATCCAAGAAAAGCAAGCAAACGCCGCGTCCGACACTCAGGATGGCATAGTCATTGGTGGACTATATGGGTTTCATTGCCAGCTGCGGGCATAGTCATTGGTGGACTAAGTTGATTGCCTCAGTCTGCACCTAGCGCGGAGCATAGGTCTTCCACTAGGCGTTGGGTGGACCCCTTTCTCGTCCTCGGGGGGCCTGGGCATATACAGCCTCGGCTCGTTATTATGTGAGAGTGTCGCGGTGGGGGTGTATATGGGAGGTCGCAAGGACCCTTTGGCCTCGCGAGTGTCCCTACCCCCGAGGCATATGCTCCTGATTCTGGAAGTCATTGGTGGACTGTGTTGATTTCCTCCGTATATACCCATTGGGGAGCATAGGTCTTCCACTAGGAGTGGGGTGGACCCCTTCCGCGTCCTCGGGGGCCCCTGGGCGTATACAACATCGACTCGGTTAAGGGATTTTCTATGGCTCTACGTCGACAGGTCCGAGTCCCTCACATTTCCCTGCCATCATGAGGCGCCTCACGAGGCAAGGCCCCGACACCCCCCGATACCGACCAAACCTGGATGGCACCAGGGTGGTCAAGTGGCTTTGTGACCGGTAAGGCTCCTGAGGCACGATGCTCAGGAGCCCCCTTAACGTTCGAGCGGCTCTACGTCGCTAAGATCCAGTCCCGCACATTTCCCAACCGCCGTTGCGTGTGACCTAGTGAATGGATGTAGCTACGGGGTCAAGTCGTGCCACCCGTGATAACGACCGAATGTCCGTGGGCGATACCAAAGGCAGCAGGTGGCCATGTGACCGGTAAGGCCCCTGAGGCGCGATGCTCAGGAGCCCCCTTTGGATGCTCAAGCGACTCTGCATCGCGAGGACCCGGTCCGCACATTTCCCAACCATCGCTGCTTGCGACCGAATGGACGATCTCAACTATGGGGTCAAGCCCTGCCACCCTTGACAACGACCGGATGTCTGTGGATGATATCAAGGGCGGCAGGTGGCCTTGTGACCGGTAAGGCCCCTGAGGCGCGATGCTCAGGAGCCCCCTTTTGACGCTCAAGTGACTCTCATTTTATCATGTTGATTGTGGCCCTGGGGAGCCGCGGGGCTTCCCTAGTCCCTACGTCGGGGTGACGCGCACCGGCCGAAGCCCCCAGCGAGGGGGATAGATCGCCCGAAGATGCAAGCAAGGCAAGGTATCAGGTCACCAAGTGGATGCAACAGAAATTATGGAAGCTTGCGCAAACGATACGATGGGCAGAAGCATGCCCTGAATATTTGAAGTCCCTACGATGAGCACACACTTCCTAAGGCAGTAAATCCAAAAAATTACCTCGAATAGCTTTCTTGTGCCTGAGGAGCGCCTCGCGAGGCCTGTCCCTCGGAGACCACGCCTGCATCGTGGTTGTCGCGAGTGACCCGTGCCAGTTGTGTCTCGTCACTGCATCTGACTCGTCCTCCTGAGGCCTGGGGTTTGGCCCTTCGTAGTTCCTCCGCGGGGAAAGCGGCTGGCGCCACGCCCCGCTGCTTGGGACGCCTCCCTACACGCGCCTCTTGGGCCCGACTCAAGGAGGCCCCCCAAAGCATTCCTCACTCCCGAGGAAGATAGGTGCACGAGGGGATGCTTGAGGCTCTTCCTCGTTGGGAGGGTCCATGTAGGCGTTCGATCATCCTCCATGGACGTTCAGTAGCACGACGGTGGCGGTCCCTCTCGGTGTTGGAGGGGATCCCCCCGGCCGTGCTGTTCGAAGATCTTCCTGCGATAAGCCTTCGCGCGAAGTCGCTTGTTCCTGTTGCTGCCGTTGGTTGGTCCGAGCACCGCCCGGTGCTGACTCCCCCCTTGGTGCCCCGGTGCGTCTCTGTTGTCATAGTTCGCCCGCACCGACGCCTCTGCCTTCTGCTGGCTGCGCCAGAGGGAGCGCTCTTGTCTTGCCGCCCCGGATTGTCGGGGGGCAATTTGGTCTTGGTGATGCGCATCGGTGTGTGCATCGATCGCTCCGTCGTTCTCTTCGCGCCCATGGTGGTTGTCAGCGTGATGCGCCTCGGGGTCGGCCACCGGAACCTGGAGGAGGAGGAAGGCTGCATGAGGCGCGTCTCCCTCGGCCCCGCCCAACATAGGAGGGCCCCCGTTGCTTGCAGCCCCCGGGGCCGGCATGAGGTGCGAGCCCCCGACGCCCGACGCTTGCAGCCTTGAAGAAGAGCGGGGTTGGATGGCCTTCTGGGCGTTAACGATCAACTCCATGATGTGGTCCGCCCAGGCGTCGAAGCCCCCTTGTGTCGTCGTTGGCAGAGCATCTCGCTTGCCATCTGCAGCGTGTCGTGCTGGCCGAGGTCCCCCAAGTTTATGTGGTGCGTCATGGGTGCCGGGGACGCCGCCCAGCCGTCGTGCGCCTGTGTGGTGCGGGTTGTTGCGACGGTGGAGATAATGTTCACGACCTCGTACGAGCCGCGTGGTACCACAACACCGGTATGCATGCTTCTGGCCGTTGTGATGTGGTGGTTGGAGGCCAGCTCGACGAGGCTCGAACATACTCATTGGGCGTCGGCCATCGGAGCAGCAGGCCTAGGGAAGATGAAGCTCGGAGAAGACCTTTAACACGCCCCTACTTGGCGCGCCAAATTGCGGATTTCGGGCTCCGCAAAACCCTAAAGATCCGAACTCACAGGCGTGTACAAAGATCTCTCTCGGCCTAACCTCGCCTAGCACGCTACTCAATGGGAATGGCGAAGAACTCACTCGATGGTGAGGGAAACACAGAACACAACAGTTTATCGAGGTTCAGGCCACTACGAAGCGTAAAACCCTACTCCTGCTTTGGTGGATTGCCTCTCGTGGGGGCTGGTGGATGAACTAGTAGAGTGTTCTTCGGCCTCTTGAGGCTAGGTGGCCTTAGTGGTGTGAAGACGGGTGGATGAATGGTTGGGCATCCCGATCGGGTCCTCTTCTACGAAGCAACCTATCCTCTATTATAGTGGTGGTCCCAATCCTCTTCCCTTATCGTTTCGGCAGGAAGGGATCCCACAACAGCCAATTTCGAAGGGTGACACGGGAACATGCTTCCCCTGTCCAAAAGTGGTCTTCGCATGCAAAGTAGCTGCCAGCGCTACAGGGGCTGGCTCAGGGATGACGTTCGTCCTGTGGGCGGGGTGGCCAGGGTCTTGTTGCACCATAATGGAAACCTTTAGAAGATGCCTTGGGAACCTGCATTCGTCCTTGCCCCCTTTGCACCAAAGGGGAAACTGCTCCGTCATGTCATCCGCTTCCCTCCTGTCATTCCTGTGCGTCATCCTTGACTCGTGGGGCCCGGCCTCGCCTGAGAATATCCGCCGCTCTGGAGGGGTCCTAAGGAGGCCCCCTGCGGGTCCTCATGCCATTCCTACTCGCGAGGCTTGCCCCTCGCGAGGGCCTTCTCTTGACTGATGCTGGGCCCATTGGTTTGCTCGAGGAAGTGGGCCGGCCCTGGGCCGTAGGCAGGCAGGTCTGGGTACCCCCATTCCCAGAACGCCGACGGATACCATCTATGATACAGAACACAAACACAAGAAAAATTAGAAAGAAGTCAAGGAAAAGACCAAAGCAAACCAGAGAACCCCATAGAAATGAGAATTGGTATGACAAAACATGGGAATTTAGGGTCCAGCGGTAGTACCGTAGGTTAAGCGGTAGTAAACTTTTACCACCGCGCTGGCCGCGGTAGTACCGCTCTAGGGTGTGGTAGTACCGTAGGTGAGGCGGTAGTAAATTTTTACTACCGCACCCACTGTGGTAGTATCGCTCGAGGAGGAGCGGCAGTACTACACGGGGCGAAAACTGCAAGATCCGACAACGAACCTTCAGATCGGTACTACCGTAGCTCAAAACTATCGTGTATCATACTAAGTAGCATTTCTACCACACAAGCACTCTCCAACCATCCATTTATGCAAATATTTGCCACAAATCGATGAAACCAACTCATGTGCCCCCAAACCTAGATCCAACAAAATAGAAGCAATGAGAGGAGAACTAGGGGCTATACCGGGTTCCATGGCACGAGGGAGAGGAGGGAGATGATCCCACCAAACGGAATGGTAGGAGAGTGGTCGGAGAAGGAGATTCGGCGAGATCTTCCGGCGTCGTTCCTTGAGAGGAGAGAGAGCCACGAGAGGAGGGGATGAATGGGTATGGGGGAGAAGAAACTCCCCCTTGCCCGTTTATAACCCCTCGTGGCGCCAACAGCATGGTAGTATCGCTTGTCATCATGGTAGTATCGTGCCTTCCCCAGCGGTAGTACTGTGGCTATACACGGTAGTACTGCACATTCAATAAAAGTAGGTTCATGCATTTGCAAGAAATAATGACGAAACAAAACACTGCTCCACACGAAAGGGACACACACTAGGGAGCACAAACAAGGCAAATCAAATACAAACAACAAACACTGAAACGAATCTTCTTATGAAGAGAGGGCGGTGGCCAGAGCCACCTATGTTTGAGACAATTGGTATGACACGCGAAGAATTATCCTTGGGTTCATGACCAAAGCTCGACTTTGAAGCACAAGTGCCATCAACAATGTCTAATGTGAAAGACGTGATCAATCTATGTATAATGGGGGAGGGAAAGTTCATTGAGAGAACAACACTCCCCCTATGTCCATGCTTACACCTAGAGCTAGATATAATGATGAGTGTGGTGTGTTGTGCCTAGTTTCAGTCCACATTGCTCGAACCAATGATATTTAGCTCATGCCTTAACTCATGAAACCTTGCTTCATCTAGAGGCTTTGTGAAAATATCCGCAAGTTGCTCTTGAGTGTTGATGTAGATGACCTCAATATCTCCATGCTTGATATGATGTCGAATAAAATAATGACGAATATCAATATGCTTGGTCTTGCTATGTTGCATCAGACTGAGACAAATCTTGATAGCACTTTCATTGTCACATAGAAAAGGCACTTTGTCACAAGTGACACTGTAGTCCTTTAAAATTTGCCTCATCCATAGTAATTGAGCACAACAACTTGCGGCAGCAACATACCCGGCCTCGGTGGAAGAGAGTGACACACAATTTGGCTTCTTCAAAGACCAACTTACTAAAGAGCGACCAAGGAATTGGCATACTCGAGAAGTTGACTTTATCCCGACACAGTCTCCAGTCCAATCTGAGTTAGAGTAACCCACAAGATTAAAACTTGCTCCTTTGGGGTACCATAAGCCAAAGTTTGGGGGTATGACCCAAATATCTAAAGATTCGTTTGACTGCCGCATAGTGGATTTCCTTTGGTGCGGATTGAAACCATGCAAAAATTCCCACACTCAACATGATATCTGGTCTAGATGCACAAAGGCAGAGCAAGGATCCAATCATGAAGCGATATACCTTTTGATCCACTGCTTTACCATTGGGATCATTGTAAAGCTTACATTTGGTTGGCATGGGAAACTTGACCATCTTGACGTCCTCTAGTTCGAACCTCTTGAGCATGTCTTGGGTGTACTTGGCTTGTTTGATGAATGTTCCTTCCCTTCCTTGCTTGACTTCGAACCCTAGAAAGAACTTCAACTCTCCCATCATAGACATCTCAAACTTCTCGGTCATTAGTGCATCAAACTCTTCATTGAAAGATTTGTTTGGAGAACCAAAAATAATATCATCAACATATAGTTGGCATATGAACAAATCCCCTTTGACCCTTTTGGTAAAAGGGTGGGGGTCAATTTTACCAATTTCAAACCCACGAAATTGTAACAACTTGGTAAGGTACTCATACCACACACGTGGGGCTTGTTTAAAGCCGTAGAGCGCCTTCTTGAGTCTGTATACATGAGTGGGAAGCTTGGTATCCTCGAATCCCCGGGTTGTTTGACATATACCAACTCATTTAAGGGACCATTTAGAAATAGACTCTTCACATCCATTTGTTGCAATTTGAAATCATGATGAGATGCAAATGCAAGCAGCATGCAAATAGATTCAAGATGATAAATAGCGGCAAAGGTTTCACCGTAGTCGATACCCTCGACTTGGGAGTATCCTTGAGCCATCAGTCTTGCCTTGTTCGAACCACAACGCCATTCACATATTGCTTGTTCTTGTAGATCCATTTGGTTCCAATGACATCATATTCCTATGTTGGCCTTGGCACTAATTCCCAAAATTTATTGCACTCAAATTTGTTATGTTCATCATGCATGGTTTCAAGCCAACCCTCATCATTGAGCGCTTCATGTACCTTTTGGGGTTCAACACATGAAACAAATGCGTGATGCTCACAAAAGTTTGATAATTGTTGACGAGTAGTTACCCCATTTTTGAAGCTTCCAAGCACATTTTCCAAGATATGTTGTCAACGCTCGAGCTTGGAAGCCACCTCGGCGGTGTGACGCTTCAAG
Organism: Hordeum vulgare subsp. vulgare; assembly: GCF_904849725.1. Classification (NCBI taxonomy): domain Eukaryota; kingdom Viridiplantae; phylum Streptophyta; class Magnoliopsida; order Poales; family Poaceae; genus Hordeum; species Hordeum vulgare. The sequence goes on from NC_058523.1 coordinate 238,892,015, forward strand.
AGTTCCTCACTAGGTATTTGAGGATCATCATCTTGATCATCTTGAGCATCGTCTTGAGCTTGCTCACAAGCTTGCCCTTGATCTTGTGGTTGCACTTGATCTTGAGCAAACTCGGAGTCTTGAGCATGATCTTGGACATCATGTGGTGCATCACCATCTTCATGAGGTTGATCTTGTCCTTGATCTTGTTCAACAGGTTGAGGGCCTTCACTTTGTTCTTCGGAAGCGTGTGGGTCTAGCGAGGGTGATGGCTCCACTTGAGTAGAGCATCGTCCTTCTCCTTCGGCCACAAGGGGTTCCTCAATGGGGAGTATTTGACCAATCCCCATTCTTCTTATGGCTTGAGGAGGAATTTCATCACCTACATCACAAAGACTACTCTGATCCACTTGGGAGCCATTATTTTCATTAAACTCTATGTTACACGTCTCCTCAATGAGTCCGATGGACTTGTTGACGACACGGTAAGCATGAGAGTTTGTAGCATAACCAACAAATATGCCCTCTTGAGATCTAGATTCGAATTTAGACAAACGAACACCTTTCTTGAGAATGAGACACTTACAACCAAACACCCGAAAGTACTTGAGGTTAGGCTTGTTCCCGGTAAGAATCTCATATGGAGTCTTGTTCAAGCCTTTGCGGAGGTAGAGCCGATTGGATGCATGACATGCGATGTTAATGGCTTCGGCCCAAAATTTGTACGGAGATTTGAACTCCGCCATTATGGTTCTTGCCGCGTCCATCAACGTCCGGTTATTCCTTTCCGCCACACCATTTTGTTGAGGGGTATAGGGTGCCGAATATTGGTGCTTGATCCCCCTCATCACTAAGGAACTCATTCAAGGTGTAGTTCTTGAACTCAGTGCCGTTGTCACTTATAATCATCAATTCTTTGCTTCATGTTAACATTGAGCTTCATTAGCAAAGTCGATGACGGTTTGTTGAGTCCCACTCTTCCACTTGAAGAAGTACACCTAAGTGTATCTTGAGTAGTCATCCACAATCACCAAGCAATACTTTCTTCCCCCAAGACTATCAAAAGATGGAGGACCAAAGAGATCCATGTGAAGGAGCTCCAAGGGCCTTTTAGAGTAGATGATAGTCATGGGACGGTGAGCCGTTTCATGAAGCTTTCCTTCAATACAAGCACTGCAAGCACGGTCTTTGACAAAACTAACATTTTTTAGTCCACGAGCATGATCCCCTTTGAGGAGACTTTGCAAAGATATCATATTGACATGAGCTAGTCGGCGATGCCAAAGCCAACCCACATAACCTTTAGCCATTAGACAAGTCGGGATCTTAGTGGGTCGCTCCGAAAAGTTCACCACATAGAGACCGTTCTCGACATGTCCAACAAAGGCTACTTTAAGAGTCTTGCTCCACAAAAGGACCACGATATCAAGATTAAAGAATGTGGCAAAGCCCATAATTGCAAGTTGACGAACGGAAAGCAAATTGTATGCAAGGGACTCAACAAACATGACCTTCTCTATAGATAAATCTCGAGAGATGACCACCTTGATAAATCCCAATACCTTAGATGTTGAGGCATCAACAAGTTGGACATGGGTGGGCATAGACGGAATTGGATGCACATCCACAACCAAGTCTTTTCTCCCGGTCATATGATTTGTGGCTCCACTGTCGAGCAACCATGACACCCCACCGGAAGCAAACTCCTTATTGATACCTTTGGCCATACGGCACTTGGCGATGCGTTTCTTGTTGGTGGCACCGAAGAGAGACACCTTGGGAGAGGAGGTGGCAATGGCCACAGTAGCCGTTGCCATCCCCTCACGGCTTGTATCATCCTCATCATCATCGGAGGTGTACTCTTCATGGGCCACCAAACCCTTTGGAGGAGTCTTCTTGGTGAAGTTGTTCTTGCTTGGGAAAGACTTGGCTTTGTCTTTGCGAATGAGCTTGCCCCCGTTATCTTCCCTCTTCTCATAAGGATAATCCACACAAAGTGACTCGCATTGCCGCAATTGTAGCATGTCCTCACTCGTTGCTTGTTCTTGAACCCAGTAGAGTTTTTGTTGGAGAAGTTGGGCCTTGAGTTTCTCTTGTTGCCCCAAAATTTCCTTGATGCAAGAGCCATGTGCTCGTGATAAGCATACTTTGTGTCTTCAGAGCAGCCCTCTTATTGCTCTTCCTCTTATTCATCCAAAATGACCTTGTCTCTCAAGGCAAGCTTAGGTGAGGCTTTCTTTGACCAGACACGAGCAAGAGCATTTTCGGTGGTCTTGTTCATGATATTCATAGCAATGAACTCATACAACACTTCACTTGAAGTCAAGGTGTGGAAATCCGGTCTTTGACGAATTACGGCGGACATGGATTTGTTTAAAGGCATGATGGCCTTGAGAAACTTGCGCTTGATCCAAGTGTCATCCATATCCTTGCTCCCATGATCTTGGAGAGCAACGACAAGAGTAGTCACCCTTCGATAGAGATCACGAGGATCCTCATCTTCTAGCATCACAAACTCATCGGCCTCATCAAGTACCACTTCAAAGTTGGACCGTTGAATGCTTGAGCTCCCCTTGTACAACACCATTATGTGCTCCCAACAATCATTTGCATGAGTGAAGGGGCACAAGTGAGATAGATCTTCAGGAGGAACCGCAGATTGAAGGATGAACAACGCATAATGATTGTCCGCCTCTTCTCTTGGAGTGAAGTTGTTTGGATCATGTGGGTAGAAGCCTTGTTCGATGATTCTCCAAATATTTGTTGAGCTTTGATTCAAATGAGACTTGATGCAGAAGACCAAATTAGAAAAATCACCTTTAACAAGTTTAAAAGGAGGACCAAGGTTATTAATATGCGGTGTAGGGACTGGTCCTTCATAGACGAGAGGAGGGGGAACTGAGGCAAAGGTTCCCGTCCCATTCTTGTCAAGAGGGGAAGAAGTTTGCATACCTCTAGCCGCTTCCTTTTCAGAATTGGCGTCCGACCCCGATGTGGTGGGTTTAGCCACAAGAAACACTTCAGGAGAATTCTTCAACCCCTCAAGTAATTCTTTAAGCATGGACTTGACTTTGATCGTCATGTACGTCTTGAGTGAGGCCATAGCCTCATTCAAGTCATCACGTGTGATCGAACTCAACTCCACGGCCTCGGGCACTTCATGCCCACTCCCACTATCGTCAACCATACTCTACGGGTGGTGAAACCCTTAATAAAGAGACGTGGATCTTATACCAATTGAAAGGATTGATATGGTGGATTAGAGGGGGGATAGGCAACTACCAATTTTTAGCTTTTCTTAACAAATTAGGGTTAGCAAAAAAGGTTCTCTAGCTGAACAACTAGGTGAGCAACCTATATGATGCTAACAATAACAACATGAAAGTGCGTTATATCGCCTAGAGGGGGGTGAATAGGCGATTTTTACAATTTCATCACTGAGGAATCCTAGTGAGGAAAGTCCTCAGTCATGAACTGAGTGCAACGGAAATAGTACAAAGTCAGAAGTGCAAAAGTGTCTATAGGAAAGTAGTCAGCCTGATTTCAGAGAATCGGTTTGCACGGGTCACAAGTACAGGATAAGCAGGTGAAGAATAACTCAGGTGAAGAATTTGAGGTGATGAATTCAGAGAAAATCTTTAGTCAAATTCTTCAAGCAGTACAGATGAAAGTCTTCAACATGCAATTGAGTAAATAAGAGTGTTGAGGAAATAGAACCAGTAGCTCGATGAAGACAGTTGTTGATGACCCAGTTCCAACTGTTGTGACAATTGTACGTCTGGTTTGTGTGTCCTTGACCATATTCTCCTTGAACTAAGGACACACAGTCCTCACCCAACACTCGTGGTAAGTCTTGAGGGTAGACTTCCAAACCCTCACAAACTCGGCCACCCAGCGATCCACAATAGACTGTTGGATGCTCTAGACCATGACGCCTAGCCGTCCAGAGGATGCACAGTCCTCAAAGGTAACAAGCGTCGGTTCCGCACAAGAATAAATTCTTAAGTGATGCTCAATCACATGGGTTTTGGTTTGGGTTTGGGTGTTTGGGGTATTTCCTCACTTGATGTTTTTCGCTCGAAGAGTCTAAGGAATTTGGGTTGCTCTAAATGACTAGTGTGAGTTTCTCTCGGAGCAGCCAACCAGGTAGTGGTTGTGGGGGGGGGCGACTATTTATAGCCTGGCAGCATCCTGACATGATTTGACATAAATGCACTTTAATATTATGACCGTTGGGTGGATAAGATCTGGGACAGGTGGCGCGTGGCGCGGCAACGGTCAGAACTTTCAACTGTGAAAGTCCTCATGTCTCTCATATTCCTCACTTTCAGGATTTGGTAGATGTAGGGTTGGGTTGAGCATCAAGAGGAAATTCGTTCCATAGTTTTACCTCGACCCCCTTTAACAGTACGGTGTTCCTATGACTCAAGTATAAAGAAAATGAAACATAAAGAGTAATCTTCAAGCTTCAAAGTCTTCAGAGTGTTCTCTTCAGGACACACCGAATTCCTCATCTTCAATATCTTCATGAGGAATATCAATTTCTTCGCGATCAAAGTCTTCAAGGAATGACCAAAGTCTTCACCCAAAGACATACATTTTTAGGGGTCGATATGCATTGAATAACTCAAACTCCTCAGCGACTTATGGAGCATGTGTACACTTACAAACATATCAGTCTCTTAACCTACAAGTCTTAAAACCACCAAAATCAGTAAGGGGCACTAGATGCACTTACAATCTCCCCCTTTTTGGTGGTTGATGACAAATAGGTTAAGTTTTCAATGGGGATAATAATGTGAAATGTAAGTACTGAGTTTGAGGAATTTGAAGGTAAGATACACAGAAACTCCCCCTCAAGATGTGCATGTTTTGAGGAATTTGCTTTGAGAAACAAATGCACATTGATGATATATATCATGGAGATCTCCCCCTATATCTTGTAATTCATTCATGCATTTGACATATGGTATGAGGAATTTGAAATGCATGATGAAAAATGGTGTCTAACGAATTTTAGCATGCATGCATTAATTAACTTGAGGATTAAGCATGCGAGGAAAAACGTTCAAAAGTGTTAGAACACCATCGGGCTTAAGTTACAACTCATTACATCAAAGACTTTAGAAGAACCAAGAGTTTGTAACTTAATAAAGTTTACAAGCCCACAAATTTATCCCGCTTGAAGACTAACTCTCAGATTACTCCCCCTTTGTCGTCAAGTGACGAAAAGGGACAAAACTGAGGACTACTGCCCATGAAGATCTTCACTTCTGTGTTGAGGAAGAGGCATGAGCATTCTTCGAGTCACACTTCCTTGTTGGGCCAGTTGCAGTATCCGCACGTTCTTCATCGGAATCAGCAACGCGGAATGAAGAAAATGAGTTGTCCACCAAGTCAGGAACTGGAGATCTTGAATTTCTTCTTTGGTGGCCATGAACAATCAAAGTCATGAGTGAATTCCAATTCTTCAAGTTCCTTTGGAGTCTTCAGGTGAGATAATATGGCCCAAGTGCGAACAAATACCTCATGAAGATAATAGTGATTTTTTCTAGAGCATTTTGAGTATCATTGAGGGTTTTCACAATGGAGCCAAACTGGAGTTTTACCCACTTGTGATTGTGATCAACTTTCTGATGAAGACTGAGGAGAAGCTCTCTGTTAGTCATCACCCTTGGGGCAGTTGGGCTTGGAGGTTTTGCTCTGCCATCAGATTCTTGAGTAGCAGTGTCATCATATGAGGAATAGGAGGCAGCCTTGTGAAATTGACCATCCAGGGGCCGATTTCCTTCATCAATCATTGACTTACCTTTGCCCTCAACTCGTTCAAAAGATTTCTCGATGACTATGAGAGGCGGCAAATAACCGAGGTGATTTGGATGGTCAGCTTGGTAGTTGATGGCGGATCTGTTTCTGATGAATCTCATGATCCAAGGCGCATAAATCTTCAGCTCAAATGGTGACAAATTATTATCGGCCAAAGTTCTCAATAAGAAATCGTGAAGGTTCATTTTGATGCCATGAATGATGTTGAATAGGATGTTCTTCATGATTCCAACAACATCTTCTTCCTTATCATGCCCTTTGATAGGTGCGATGGAATATGCCAAAATTCTATAGACAGTTCTGGGCACATACTTCAATTCCTTCACTAGGAATATAGTCCTTGGAGGTTGGCCCGGTGCCAAAGGTTTCTTGAGGACCTCCATGAGCTCATTTGGCAACTCTCTTTCATCATACAGTTTGATTGCTTCATCTGAAGGAATTGATATAGGTAGAGCTCGAAGCAATTCTGTGGCTGGAGCTTTGTAGTGAGTGTGATGTGTCATCCAGTCCAAGACCCAAGAGTTGATGTCTTTGGTGTCACCTGAGATATGTAGTGTGGTATAGAACTGAAGAATAATGTTTGTATTCCAGTCACTAATATCTGTGCAGAATGGCAATTGCCCTGCTTCGTGAAGAACACTAAGTACTGGGGTGAAGCAAGGAATTTCTTCCATGTCACAATGAGGAATGTGGGTGTGATGAAGTATCTTCCTTTTCCCACAAAGCAGAAGCATAGTAATTAAGTTGAGTTTTGGTCCAGAACTTTTTGTGCCTGATACGAAGCCTATCGTAAGTATTTTCTCCAATGAAGAAAAGATGGTCATCATAGAAGTCTATCTTCAGAAACTTTGGCCTTTTTGAGAAGTGCTCATGAGGCTTTGGTTGAAGATTGTGGTGTTGATCATCCTGAGGATTTTGGCCACCACAATTGCAGTTTCAAGATTTGCAACTACAATTGCAGTTTCATCAGCAGTATTCTTATCCTGTGATGAGGCATTTTCATTAGGGGCTTGTCCTTTAGTTTGAGGAATTTGCCGTGCCGATGGAGCAGATGCAGTTTCTGGTGCAACAGTTTCCTTTTTAGTTTCTTCAGCTGATGCATCTGATTCTTGGTCTGGTGCTGATTTCACCTTTGAGCTCTTTTCTTCACAGCCAATCAGAATTTTAGTGGTTGCAGGAGTTTGAGGAATTTGTGTGGTCATTGGTGAGTTTGGGTGAGCCTTTTCCTAAAACTCATCATGGATAACAGGTGTGCTACTGCCATTATCTTCATCCTCCTCCTTCTTCAGTCGTCATTTCTGGGTTTTGAGGAGAAGGTGTTGAGACTTGAGGAATTTGATGAGCTTGAATTTCCTCATCAATTGGTGTGGATGTAGTAGAGCGATTGTCATCCATTTCCTCATCATGTTCTGGAATGATGTGCTCTTCACCAAATGGTACTATCATATATGATGGTGCAACACTGAGCGGAGTTGCATCCACTGGAGCTGATGATTTAGCAGGCAAAGTCTTCAGGCGTTTTGCCTCAGATGACTTTGAAGGTGTTGATGTTTTTTCTCTTCTTTGTTTTCTTCTCAGTAGCTTTTGTTTCCTTCACGTCTGATGTAGACGGAAGAGCCACTTTCTTCACCTTTGAAGACATTGGTGAAGGAGCATTTTCATCAGGCATTGCATGTGTAGTGTCAGGCCTGGCAGATGCTTCAACAGGAATATGCTGAGTAATTTCATCAGCATATGCTTCCTCGTCTTCATCAGAATCAGGCAATTGCACAGTATAGCTGGGCTGAGGATTTGTTGGTAGCTTTGGGGCTACAACCCTGCTGTTGTATTCATCAACTGCCTCAGTTGCGGCTTTGACAAACCTCACTTTGACACCTTTTCAGTCCGCGTGAAGACTTGTGTATGCGGCAGTGATGGTTTTCACTCTGCCTCAATAGAAACAAGTTTCTCAGGCATCAGGTTAAGGATGTTTTGCTTCAAGTACTTTTCCTTTTTAACCTTCGCAGCCCGAGCTTGTTTGGCTTGCTAATCCTTCCATTTTGCTTCACTGATGAATGAAGTGACCATATGAGTGAGTCCAGGTGGAACTTTCAAATCATCAATTGGTGTGTTTGGTTCCTCATACCAAAGGTCGATGAAGTTCAGCACAACTTTCGGATCCAGTGCGATGGGAATGGTGTTGCCAGTAGCTTGTGCAACCCTTTCTTGCTTGTTTTTGATGATGGCTTTAAGAGTTTCATCATCATATTCTTCACTTCCTTCTGATGCAGAAGGAATGTTGACAACCTTGCTTGGGCTTGGCCTTGTTCCTCTTCTAGCACTCATCTTTGTCTTCAGTATGCTAGGTGAATATTTGAGAACTGAGCCTGAGGCATATGGTATTGAGGGACTTGGATTTTCTGCGTGATGTTGCCTGAGCTGTGACTGAGTGGAGTTGAAGACTTTGCTACACTTGAGGACTTGGCACCTGTTGTTGCAACCTTCTAAGGAATTTTCTCTTTTGACAGTGCGGTTGAGGGTTTTGCCTTGAGACCTCGTTTCTTCATCAGGACCTTCTTCTGAGGTTGTTCTGTAGCAGAAGCCTCAGCTGCAGAAGAAGTGGCAGCAACAATGCAGCAGCAGAATCCTCATTAAACTGTGTTACAACAACTTTTCCCTTTTTTTGTAGCTTAGACAAATACTTGTCTTTTTCATCAGGATAGTCCTCAATTGCGGCTATGTTGGAGGGATGTGCTGCTTGTTGGTCTCCCTCTGGCAATATTTTGCACGGAGGTTTGAGGGCAGACTTCTTGGCATGCTTTGGAGTGACATATGTGTATTCCTTCCACTCCTTAGCCCATCTGCGTTTAATCCTTTGAAGTCTTATCTTGCGTTTTGCCATGGTCTCTTTTCCATGAATTTCTTTGTCTGGCATGTAGTACTCAACATATATTTCCTATGGGATTTCAAAAGTAGTGTTCTATTCCGATTTCTTGCCACCCTTCTGTTTTCTATCTTACTCCATTTTCTCCAGCTGAGGTTTTGCTGAGGAATTTGTATTCTTGAGGAATCTGATGACACAGGTAATGTTTCTTCGAGAAATGCTGCAAATGAGTTAAGTTGATGAGAACCTAGTGATTCATCAGCTGCCATTTTGTACCTATGAACAGAGTATAGGTGCGAAGAATTTGGAGAGGTCATATGCGTTCTCAGATTTGAGGAAATTGAAAAATTACTTAAGTTGAGGAATTTTACTAAGCATTCTGATCTTGGCTTCGAGAGTTGCGCAGATTCAAAAATTTACACAATTGAGGAATCTCGTGAAGATTTAGGGGCTTAGAAAAATTCATCAAGTGTTCTAGACATGGGCGTGCACATCTGATAGATTTTTTAGGAAAAACTGATTTCACGAATCCGAATAGAATAAATGGATCAAATAGGAATAGTAAAATAGGATTTTAATGACCGTGTATGAAGAACAAGATGAACTGGGGAGGTAAAAATAGAAGTTCTTCGGCTTAGATCTTCAGTGCCCTAACTTGGTGATTGAAGACAGCTACAACGGCGGAGGAGGAAGATGATCCGCAGTCGGCGTGAGTCCAGCGACGGCGAGATCGAGGCAGTGAAGCTGTTGCTCACCGATGGCGAGGATGCTAGCGGCGGCGCTAGGTTTTGAGATCGAGCGGAGGAGTCAAGAGGGAGAGAAGAGTTTTTGACTGAAGGGGGTAAGGAGCTATTTATAGCTCAGGTGAAAACGGTCTGAAGCGAAAATTTCGGACGAAACTGCCCTTGCCCTTTCGTCTCCGCGTGACACGTGCTACCCATGATCGAAGCAGTGGAGATCGTGGTTATCCTATCGTGAGTAGTGGGTGCAGTTACAGTGGTAACGTTTTTTTTGAATTTTGAGGACTTTGATTCAAAGTCTTCACCTGACAAGGATTCAGTTAGGACTTTGATCGAGTGTCAAATAGAACGCATATGAAGAATTGAGAATAGACTGGGTTGAGCTTAGCATAGAGGGGAGACGGGTCGAATCACATCCACTTAGAAGAAATACCAAATTGAAAACTTAGCAATAAGTGAATGCTCTTGAGAACATTGAAAGCTCGTTATATAATATATATATATAGTCAATGAAGATAATCACATTTTTTTGAAGAATTTGAAGATTTTGAGGACTTTGAAAATTTTGAGGAGCTTGTGAAAAGTCTCTAATTGAAGAGTTTCAACTTTGAAGAACTTCCAACTTGAAGAATTTCAAAGTTTGTATCGGATTTCGGGCTCTGCAAAACCCTAAATATTCGCACTCCGGGGCGTGTGCAGAGGCCACTTGGCAGCTTTGGTTCGCCTGACTCGCTACTCGCTGGGGATGCCAGAGAACTCACTCGATGGTGAGGAAGACATAGAACACGACGGTTTACCCAGGTTCGGGCCGCTAAGAAGCACAATACCCTACTCCTGCTTTGGTGGATGGCCTCTCGTGGAGGTTGGTGGATGAACTAGTACAACGCTTGAGAGCCTCGAGAGGCTTGGTGGCCTTTGTGTGGTGAAAATGGGCGAATGGATCCCCCATGAAGTAACCTACCCTCTCTATATATAGTGGCGGCCCCGGTCCTCTTCCCTTATCATTTCGGCGGGAAGGGATCCCACAATGGACAATTTTCAAGGGGGCTGGGGAACATGCTTCACGTGTCCAAAAGTAGTCTTCGCCTGCAAAATGGCTGCCAGCACTGCAGGGATTGGTCCAGGGATGACGTCCATCGTGCTGGCGAGCGGTGGTGGCCTTGTTGCACTAGAATGGAAACCTTTGTGAGATTCCTTAGAGATCTGCGTGCCTCCTCGCCCCCTTTGCACTAAAGGGGAAGTACATCGTCCTGATGTCTGCTGCTCGCTTGTCCTTCCCGTGCATCATCCTCGACTCTTGAGGCCGGGTCTCGACTCGGAATATCTGCCACTCCAGAGGGGTCCTGAGGAGGCCCCCTACGGTTCTTGATGTTGTTCCTCCTCGTGAGGCTTGGCCCCTCACATGGGACTTGCCTTGAGTGGTGTCGGGCCTGTTGGTTTTTGGTCGATGAAGTGGACCAACCCTAGGTCGCAGGCAGGCAGGTCTAGGTACCCCCATTCCTAGAACGCCGACAGTAGCCCCCGGGCCTAAGGCGCGCCTGGGCTGGCTTCTTGGCGAAGCTTTGAGGGCGGTATGAAGCGTCGTGGGCCCTAAAAGTCTGCGGACCAGGCTTCACGTGCGCCGCGCAGCCAAGTGGTAACACTCCCAGTTCCCGAGGCGCTCGGAGACACGCTTGGTCAAATTGATGCGATGCCCGGGCCCTGTGCTAGCCATCATCGCTCCTTGGGGACGTCACCTCTACGCACGCCACGCGGGCGCGCTTCCTCATGAACCGCGTGGGCCCAGGAACGCGAAGGGATGCCAGTCTGCCCTCGACCATGTATTTGACCTGGCGAGGGCGACAAGGTCCACAGTGCCTCTGTCTTATTCATCTTCCGCCTCGAGCCCTCCACCCCCTCAGCATGGCGCCGGTGAGGAAGTATTCCAGTGCCGAGAAGGGAAAGGCTTCCGGGGAAGGTTTCACCGCCCCACCTCCCAAGAGGGGCCGCGGCCACCCTCGGAAGTACGCGGAGGTGTCGACAGCGGTCTTCGGCGGGCGCGACCGTGGTCCCGCCTGCCCTGGAATCACCATCGGGCGGCGTCGGTGGGGTGTTGATTGGCATGAGCGTCCGCAGTGGCCAAGGTGGGAGGTCGGCAGTGGCCACCCGACCGCCACACCCGTGGCTTCATTCAACTGACACGGTGATGGAGTTCGTGATGTGGGTGGATAGGCCGGATATCGCATGGTTCCAGCTCCCAAACTTCTTCGCGACAGTGATGCTGGCCGGCTGGCTCCCAGGCCTCTGGTTCCAGGCTGACGGCTGCTGTGGTGGGGTGTCCTGGGTGGAGGTCGGGGTCACCCCCACGGCTACGTGTACCTGAACCACGGGTGTCAGATGTTCGCCCGCGCTCGAGGCATGAAGGGGAGGCGCTACCTCCACTTCAAGTATGACGGGGAGGCGACACTCTTCGTCAAGATCTTTGGGGACGAGGGCGAGCGTCTAAGTTGCTGCCTGGAGGACGTCGGCCGCGACGATCTTGTAGATGAGCCCGCCTTCCCTCCGGCAGCAGCGACACCCTCTCCGGAGGGAGCCCGAGCGACAACAGCTACGACGAGCCGCCTCGCCGCCGCGCCTGGACCATGGGGGATGCCCCCAAGCATGGTGCCACTCGTCTGCTCCTGTGGCGCCCGTGAAGGAGGAGGAGGGCACAAACTAAGTGCCAGCGCACGGGTGTTGGACGCGTGCGGCAGGATCCCCCTTGGGACCTCCGTCGCTAGTTGTCTCCTCCTTACTTCTGACCGTGCGTCCATGAAAACAAGAAGGGCCCTTCGAGCATGTAATGGATTTGGGAGACCGCCCCTTTTGTCAGTAATGTGGCATTTGGTCGGTTTGGGTACTTAGCTCGGTGCTTGGAGTGAACCTCTTTGGTTGTGAGGCGTGGTTACGGCGTTCGAGGGGCTTGTTGCTCGGTTGGCTTCTCCTCATTGCGGGTGAAGTGGGTCAATGCTCTATGTCAGCAGGCCCCAGTCCCGCACATTTTCGTGTCGCCGTGGGGCGCGACGCGTTACCAAGGCCGTTCCTCATGGGACAGGGCCGTGACATCACCGATACCTACCGAATGTGCCTGGACGGCACCAGGGTGGCCAAGTGGCTTTCCGACCGATAAGGCTCCTGAGGCGCGATGCTCAGGAGCCCCCTTAGACACTCAAGCGGCTCTACGTCGACAGGTCCTAGTCCCGCACATTTCCATGCCGTCGTGAGGCGCGACCCGTTACGAAGGTCGTTCCGCACGGGGGAAGGCCCTAACACCCCTGATACCGACCGAATGTGCGTGGACGGCACCAGGGTGGCCAAGTGGCTTTGTGACCGGTAAGGCTCCTGAGGCGCGATGCTCAGGATCCCCTTAGACGTCCAAGAGGCCCTCGGGGATTCTGCTTTCTGCTTTTGAAGGGTTTGATTTCTGGAGATCACTAGTCTGCATTCAGGAAGCTCTGCGTCGGCAGGTCCCGGTCCAGCACATCTCCCTGCCGTCGTGAGGCCCGACCCATTACCAAGGTTGTTCCTCACAGGGCAAGGCCCTGACACCCCCGATGCCGACCGAATGGGGCTGGATGGCACCAGGGTGGCCAAGTGGCTTTGTGGCCGGTGAGGCTCCTGAGGCGCGATGCTCAGGAGCCCCCTTAGATGCTCAAGCTGTCCCAAGAGAAACAAATGTTGTAAGAAAATACCAAATATTGTTCCCTCTCGAGGATGGCCCCCCGAGCCGTAAATGGGGCTCTTGAGCGAGTATCAAATGGCATGAGTGTGCCGACTCGTCTGTGAGTGCCACACTCGGGTCCGGGCGTCAAGGCCTTGGCGAGGTGTCGGCATCGTGCCCCCAACCCCCGCTTGGGAGGTACGAGCGGGGGGGGGGGGGGGCAGGCGAATGCTCGACTAAGAGGAAGAGAGTGCACTACGAAGAACGGCCAAGAAACCAAGTTTTCGTAAAAACTTCATTTGGAAAATCCCCGAGTTTGATTTCGTAAATATCAGCAAATCCAAGCCAAAGAAAACCAAATGAAAGCCGTGTCTGGCGCCTAATCTATTCTCCGCCTCCGTCTCCCCCAGCACAGAGCATTGGGCTTCCACTAGGCGTGGGAGGGAGCCTTCCGCATCCTCGGGGGGGCTCGGGCGTATATAGCCGCAACTCGTTATTACGTCAGAGTGTCACGGGGGGTGTATCTGGGAGGTCGCGTGGACGCTTTGGCCTCGCGAGTGTCCCTACCCCCGAGGCATAGGCTCCTGATTCCTTTTGGGTCATTGGTAAACCCTGCTGACTTCTTCTTCTTTGGGAGTGAGGCAGAGTGTCACGGTCTTCCCCCTAGCGCGGAGCGTAGGGCTTCCACTAGGCATGGGAGGGCCCCCTTCGCGTCCTCGGGGGACCCAGGGCTTATACAGCCGCAACTCGTTGTTACGTGAGAGTGTCATGGGATGAAGTATGTTCCGGAAGAATCGAAGGACGATGCAGAGGTGGTGCAGAGGCGTTACGGGTAGAACTTCCGGATATGTTGTATGTTCCACGCGTTCTGGATGGGAACTCCCTCTTGAGTCTCCAGGCGCATGGCGCCAGGCCTGGAGACATGGACGACCTTCAACGGGCCCTCCCACATGGGTGAGAGCTTATGCAAGCCCTCCCTGGATTGAACCGGCCTCAGGATGAGGTCGCCGACTTTAAGGGTCCTGGAGAGGATGTTGCGGGAGTGATAGCGCTGTATAGTGAGGCCCGGCGGCGCGCCTCCTCTCCAAGCACGAGGTCCGTCCCCCGCGCAGCCTCCTGATACTCCTCATTGAACACCATGACCCGCGAGGACCGGTGCTTGATCTCGTGGGGAAGGACCGCCTCTGCTCCGTAGATGAGGAAGAACGGTGTTCCGTCAGTGGGCTTAGTGGCGGTAGTGCGGATGGACCACAACACCGATGGGAGCTCGTCAACCCAACCCCGGCCGCAAGCTTCGAGCTTCTTCTTGAAGCTCCTCAACTTGAGGCCTCACAGGACCTCTGCGTTGGCGCGCTCTGCCTCGCCATTGCTCCACGGGTGGGCCACCTATGTGTAGCATACCTGCATTCGTAGGTTAGCACAGTAGATCTTGAAGAGTTGACTAGTGAACTGCGAACCGTTGTCGCTGATGATGCAGTTGGGGACGCCGAAGCGGCTCACGAGGCCCTTGATGAATTTGACGACCGACCCGGCACGGATGGTGTGCACGGGATCCACCTCCGCCCACTTGGTGAATTTGTCGATGGCGACGTAGAGGTAGCAAAAGCCGCCCACCGCCCGCGGGAAGGGCCCCAGTAAGTCTAGCCCCCAGACTGCGAAGGGCCAGGAAAGCAAAATGGTTTGGAGGCCCAGTGCGGGCTGGTGTATCTGCTTGGCATGGAACTAGCAGGCCTCGCAAGACCGTACCAACTCGGTGGCGTCGTCCAACGCTGTAGGCGAGTAGAAACCTAACCTGTACGCCTTACCTGCGAGCGTGCGCGAAGAGGAGTGATGCCCGCAGTCCCCTCCTGGAAGTTGGCCAGTAGTTCGCGCCCATGCTCCCTGGAAATGCACCACAGCGTGATGTCGTTCGGGCGCCTGCGATACAAGTCGCCGTCCCATAAGTAGTAGGTCGAGGCTTGTCGTGCTACGTGCTCCGCGTCTTCCTCCCTCTCCGGCAATGTGCCGTGGAGGAGGTACCCCCCGAGTTCTTGCATCCAATCATCGGCCCGCTCCTCGAGGGCCAGGAGCAGTCGAGCCCCCGAGGCCTGGCCGCAATCCGGAGCCCCCGAGGGTGATGCTTGGAGGATCTCCTCTCCATGTGGTGCCGGGCCCACGGGTGACAACGTCGCAGAAGGCTTGAAGAGTCGCTCCTCGAAGACGCCTAGCTCTTGAGCCTCGTGATGCGAAGCTCTTTTGGCGATGTCGTCCGCCTCCTTGTTCTCGCCACGCGGGACGTGCTGCAGCTCTAGGCCCTGAAAAAGTTTCTCAATCTTACGTACCTCTCGCAGATACGCTTCCATGTTCTCATCCTTGGGCGTGTACTCTTTGTTGGAGAAGTTGACGAGAAGCTGGGAGTCACCCATCACGGCGAGGCGCCGGACACCCAAGACCGCCGCCGCTTTGAGGCCGGCGATGAGGCCCTCGTACTCTGCTATGTTGTTAGAGACCTTCTCCCCACGCTGGAAGCAGAGCTGCATGGCGTAGCGGAGCTTGTCTCCCGTCGGGGAAGTGAGCACGACTCCAGCCCCTGCTCCTCTGCGTGTGAAGGCTCCATCGAAGTGGATGGTCCATCCCTCGGGTGCCTCCACACCGGGGGCAAGGGATTGGCTCCCTTCTAGCCCCCGGTTCGGTGCGTTCGTCCACTCCGCCATGAAGTCAGCCAAGTCCGCTCCCTTGATGACCCTGGTCGTGTTGAATTCAATGTTGAAGGCCTCAAGCTCAATGTTCCATTTGGCAACTGTCACGCCCAAGATGCGACCCTATCCTCAATTTGGCACGAAGGCCTCGTCAGGGATAGAAGCGCATCTCGTCGTGACGCGAGAATGGATATCGTTACAAGTACATGTACTGAAAAGATGAGATATATATATATATAATTGGCTTACACTCGCCACAAGCTACATCAGAGTCACAACAGTACATTACATAATCATCATGAAGAAGAGCAGGGTCCGACTACGGACGAAAACAAACGAGAAAAGAAGAACGACGTCCATCCTAGCTATCCCAGGCTGCCGGCCTGAAACCCATCCTAGATCGATGATGAAGAAGAAGAAGAAGCAACCCCAAATGAACAATCAACGCGCTCGCGCCAAGTAACCTTTACCTGTACCTGCAACTGGTGTTGTAGTAATCTGTGAGCCATAGGGGACTCAACAATCTCATTTCCAAAGGTATCAAGACTAGCAAAGCTTAATGGGTGAGGTATGGTTAAGTGGTGAGGTTGCAGCAGCGGCTAAGCATATATTCGGTAGCTAAACTGACGAGTACAAGAAATAAAGAGGGGGGAGATCTACGCATAGCGGACGTGACTACTGATGATCAAATGAATGATCCTGAACACCTACCTATGTCAGACATAACCCCACCGTGTCCTCGATCGGAGAAGGGAACTCACGAAAGAGACAATCACGGTTACGCACACAGTTGGCATATTTTAATTAAGTTAACTTCAAGTTATCTAGAACCAGTGTTAAACAAAGTTTCCACGTTGCCACATAACCACGGGCACGGCTTTCCGAAAGATTTAACCCTGCACGGGTGCTCCAACTAGTCCATCACAAATTACCACAAGCCGCATAGAAATCCTCGATCACGACACTCGCGATCTCGTCGGATTCCTTAGTGGAAAACCTCAACTCTGAGATTACCCAAAGAATCACTAGAATCCCGATGCACAAGATATCTCGTCAAAGGTAAAACTAATCCAGCAAGGCCGCCCGACGTGTTGACGTACCCGATAGGAGCCGCGTATCTCGTTCTCAGGACACGATGGATGGAACTAGCTATGAGTGCCAAACCTCGAGTTTCCTCGCGGTGGCCCCGCAGGCAAACCGTTTGGGACCAACACCATCATCACTGGCCCCCCTGTTTATGTAAAATTACTCCTCGGGTAGCGCTAATTCCCTATGCATTTCAGTGTTAACAAAATTATTATGTTGGTCAAATGTAGAACCAATGTTGGGCCTTGCCAGACCAGCTTTAATCTAAAACGAATTATCAAGGGGGTCCCCATAACAGCCCCGATCGTGTTAGGAGCGCTCAATTATGGAACATAACACCGGTAGCCGAAACTAAGGGGGCAAAGGTGGAACAAAACACCAAGCTAGAAAGGCCGAGCCTTCCACATTTTACCAAGTATATAGGTGCATTAAATTAAATCGCATTAATATGGTGATATGACAAGGAACCCATGTTTTCATATGGAAGCAACTGCACCTACAACTAGCAACGCTAACAACATGGTTAAGCAAGCAGTAACATAGCCAATCAGTGGTTTGCTAGGTTGAACAGGTTGAAGGTTTTCATGGCATTGTTGAAAGGCTGATATTTAACATGTGGTAGGCAACGAGTCATAAACGATAGAAGCGGTAAAACTAGCATGGCAATGATAGTAATGGTATCTGGGGAAATAGTCATCTTGCCTGAGATCCCGCTTGGAAGAAGAATGACTCCGTGAAGCAGACGAACCGACGTAGTCGAACGGGTCCTCACTTTCCGACACGCTTGCGGAACTCTATCGAGACGAAGCAAACAGGTAACAAGAATCAACACACGATATTCACCACATGATGCACAACACAAATGATGCATGATCATCTGTATACATGCAAGTCACGACATGACAATTCACACAAACAAACACTACACATTAAGTGAAGTTCAATATGCAACGAGTTGCATATTGACGAAACTCCACGTTTATTTATTTAGTTCTACCCCGATTAGATACACGGCAATATTAAATGTGGTTAAACATGACAAGAGGTGAAGCGCAATTAAACTACCTGTCTAGGCATTTTAAATGAGGTCGGAAATGACTTATAGCATCTTCGAAACGACCTCATATGTTAATTTACAATTCTGTCTAGATCTGATCTAACACATCTAATTAGTTGTTAAATAGCAAAACAAATAGGTTCACGTGATTCTACGCGCCGAGACAAGAAATTTACACATAGAGAACACCTTCAACGGAGCTACGGATTCAAAAACTACGAGCAAAACACGATATCACTACAATCTACCAAAATCAGCCACATAGCATCTTCTACACCCCACAACTACGAGCTACACAACTCCGATATGCTCAAGCAAGACATGACACGAAAGAGGGAAATAAGCACTACAATAAACAACTAACAACAACTAGCATGGCATCATGGATCACTAGGGAAAGAAGTCACAAAATGGCATCTCACACACTATTTCAGACTTAGTGAAAATAAAACTTCATGAAAGTGCAGTTTTCGATCTGAAGGCATATTGACAGCAACAAAACCATAAGCTACAGGACTCCAAATGATATGAAAATTCACAACATGCTAGAGAATCACAAGGTCTACAACCTACTCCATTGCACCAACCTCAAAAGAGCTACAGATCACAAGATAGAAGCAAGACAAGAGAGCAACAAAATATAACAGATCTCAGACTTAGAAATATTTCAGCACCTCCAAATCAGCACTATTTCTAGCAACTTGAGAGCAAGCAAACCACACCTAAACATGCATTTCTATTGCAACCAAAATTACCAGGGGCTATACTAAACATCAAAGAAGAACTCCCTAGTTGACAACTTAATCAAACGAAGCACGGAATAAATCCTACGAAAAAGACAAGAGGGCAACATGGCAAAATACCGCGCGAACTAACTTGCTCAAAAGCTAAAACTAATTGCACAGAAAAATCCTATGGATTTTTCTACCCCAGAAACATATAAAATATGTGGGGTTGCAACACAAAATATTGCCACACATAAATGCGAGATAAAAACCTATACACGAAAAAATAAACTAGCGGCAATCCCTACACGCAAAAATACCAATGGCTACTCTAAAATACATGGAAAAGGGGTTCCTAAAACATGGACATTTCCTACTACGCATACGGGCAATCCGGACACGCATGAGAAATAAATACGGGCACTATCCTATTAGGATAGCACGTAAACCTAGCCATATGACACGTCAAACAACGTCAAATAAAAATTCAAGTTGTGAAATCGTATTCTAGACGCAAAACTACACGAAATCCATATACAATATGTCGTGATCCGACTTACGGTTAAATTTTCTACAGGGTTTTTAAAATCTAGCATATTCCTGAAATTTAAAGAAAATCCGAAACCTGAAAAAAATAGCTACGGGCCTAAACAAAGGGCGCAGCATAGCAAAAGATGCCTAGGGCGAGGATTAGAGGCGGCAGGTTAGCTCACCTCGCGGGCCTGGCCCAGGAGAAGGAGGAGGCCGATGGGGAGCGGGGCCTGGGCGCGTTTGAGGCGAGGCCGGCCTGGGCGGTGAAGCAGATGGGCCGGTGCAGGGCTTGGGCCGCGGCCATCTGCTGTTGGGCCGCTGCGCGGACGGGGCCGGCCTGGGCGAGCGAAGCGATGCCGCTAGGTCGTCGCCCTCCTCCCGTGCTCCTCACGGGCAGGTGCCATGGCGGCGCAGCAACAGGGACCCAACGGAGGAGCACCGGACTCCGGTGACTGCCGGAACTGGGGCGGGGCGAGGGCAGCTATTCGAATCTGGCCGGCGACCTGCACGGGAGAGGGAGAGAGGTGAGGGGGAGAGGTGAGGGAGAGAGAAGGAGGAAAGGAGGAGGGCGAGGGAACCGGGGGAACTCCGGCGACCAGCAAGGTGGCGTGGCAGTCCGGCGACGGGGCCGGCCGATGTATGGGGCGAAGGCAGCGGATCCGGGCTTGCGAGGCCAAGGGGCGGCTGGCTCGGGATCTCCTTCCTTCGTCCATGACTGCTACGCTTGGAGCTCGGGGCGGCGGCGGGTATTTGGGCCCGCGAGGGCCCCGGATGGGCCTAGCGGGCCGCGCCTGAGGGAGAGAGAGGCTGGCTGCGAGTGGCGGCTAGGGTTTGGGGTGGCACGGGAACCGAGGTGGGCTAGGGTGTGCTCAAATTAGGAAGGGGAGGGTCTATTTATAGAAAAATGGGGGGCTAGGTTAACCGGAATTCCGTTCCGGATCCAACCGTGCGGTCGGATTCGAACGATTCCGCATGCGGGAACGGGTAAGTGGCCGTGTAGAGTGGATATCCGGAGACGAGAGGGAGAACGGGCGGCGCGGCAACGAATTTTAAAACACCAACACACGTCCGACGGTGTACCGAATACGATGCCGCTACGGTCGACCGTTCGGGTACCAGACGGACTCCGATCGCGACGAAATTCGACAGGCGGCCTCGCTATAACTAATCATGACCGCATGCCAAGTTTCACCTCGATCAGAGAAAATTTTCAACACACTTTTAAAACAGGGTTTTGACGATGCCGCGAGCGCGTGCATGTGCGGTCGGGCTCAGAACGGACAACGACGCGAACCGACAACTAACAACGGATGCAACTTTTGAAAACTGGCGACCACGAGATGCCGATGCAATGTAGATGATGCGCATGAAGCGATGATGATGCGACAAAATAAAAATAGACACACGACGAAAACAGAAAGAAAAGGGGAATCTTCTGGAACGTCGGTCTCGGGCTGTCACAACTCTCCTACACTACAAGAGGATCTCGCCCCGAGATCCAAGAATGTAAGGGGGATAGGATGAGAAAGAACAAGAGGTAAAAACTTAGTCGCTTCTTTGACAAACGAGTGAAACCAACGATCTTTGAAGGTTGCAAAGATATGAGGAATGATATGAGAAACAAGCAAGAATTCACGAAAAATTTCGGCAGCACTTCGGTAGAAAACGGGACAAAAAATTCGAAAAGGTGGAAGAAATAGACAATATTCACAACAAAGAAGTAAATAGAGCAAGGGAACACCATGATCTTGATAGAACAACAAGATTGACCCAAAAGAGCAACAACACAATGCCTTCGGAACAATAGAATAGGAACTAGCTCATACAGAAGAAGAGAACGAAGAAAAGAATGACAACTACTAACTCCAATGAACTTGGCACGCATCCTTGCAAGAAGAATTGGACGGAGTTGTTGGAAAACAACAACGAAAGAACAAGATAGTAGTGGGCTTATGGAAACCTTTTCAAACTAATGAAGTGACAACCAGCCACTAACAGAAACAAGGATTGATTGGGAGAAACAAGATATGAGCAATTTCTTACACCAAGAGGAAACATTGAGAACTTGGATTAATGACAAGCACCATAATAGCAATAATCCATAGGAAAAGCTTTAAGTGAAATCCAAACCAAGATAGCTCAATGAAGAAATCATTGGTTGCAAATATCTCATGATCATAGAATTGGTGGGTTTAATTATCTCATTCTTGAAAGGAAAGCTCTTCGAGGCTCCTACACTAACAAGAATGCTATAATACCACATCATAGGATAAAGGAAGAATAATTGCACATATAAATGCAAGAGAAAGGATACTTGAGGTTCTCCAACAAGAATCTTGAAGAACACTTTGAGAATGAATTGAAATCATGAGCCGCTCCGGAAGAAGAATTGGAATCACTTGAACAAGAATAAGAATTATGTTATGCTCATCCTTCATCAAATTAAATTGATGACAAGCAACGGATTTAGCATACAACTATTCTTCTTTAAATAAACTTGAAGAGAGAGATAGGTAAGCGCCACTTGAAGCATAATTTAAGGAAGCACCGATAAGAATTCACAATTGAATGGGGATACAAAGAATGCATGGAAACACATGAGAATGAAGAGATCATGATCCACCTAACAGAAAACTTGAATAAGGCACCGGAATAATTGAGAGACGAACGAAGAGACAACAATGGAGAAGAATTGAGAATGAAAGCTGAAAGCTGAGAACGAAGAATCTTCTAAAATGATGGCCTTCGGAGGAACGAGAATGAAAATACAGAAATGCACCGGATAGCAAGATATGAATCACTCATGATTGGAACAAATAAGATGATGGCACAAAGCTGAAATGACGAATCTCCAAGAGAATAGACCGAGATTTGAGTGAAACACTCCTTCAGATTTCCAAGCTGAGAATGATTATGAGAAACAACACCACGAATAACTGAGACACTCCGGAATAATGAAGAATGAAAGGTTGAGACAATATGAGAATTAATACAAATAGATCTTGAAGAAGTAATAAGACTGATGAAATTCATACTTACGTCATAGTTGAAAGAATTAAAGATCTCCGGGAAAAGATTAAAAGCGCCAGGAAAGATCCTGGGAAAGAACCTGTGGGTTATGGGCCCACTCAAAAGAAACCACCGTTGAAAAGATTGTTCAAAAAGATAGATATTGCACCGGTACAAATGAAAACTTGATGAGGTTGAGCACGTCGAAATAGTTGAAGGATCGAGAATCAGGACATCTGAAATATCTTCAACACTCCGGATAGCAAGAGAGAGGAATGAATAACAAGATAGACTCATAAGAATACCCAACATGGGGAAAAAATTACAAGGATGAAAAGGATATGATGAACACGGACAACTCAATTAAATTCACCGGGAAGGAACAAAATGAAGAAATGATGAACTCGACTCGTGAGAATGTTCACAATGAATCACCGGATACGACACTGAATAAAAGATAGCTGAAGCAACAATGAAAAGAAAAACTCTTGGATGAAAATCCAATCACTGAAGAAAAAGGGCGGGAGGGCGGGGAAAAACAAAGACAACTTGGGACAGATGAGATGAACTCCGGAATAAAATGATAGAACGATCTGCAATATTGGAGAGGGTTGAATTCACTTGAGGAGAAGCACACCGGTTGGAAAAGAATTAACATGACGACTCCGGTTGACAAGAATTAACAAGAGAATTGATTGAGCAAAAGGTTTAGCACTCTCATATGAATATGAGAACACTGCTTAGGAAAGATCTGAAATTACCACTTGACATCGAAGCAACTTGAATTACCATATTCCAACAAAACAAAGGGTAAGGCTTATGAAACAAGCTAGAACAAACTCATGAGAAAGATTTTCGTTCGATATTTTCGTGGACAGGATCGCACGGGCTCGATTTTACAGTAACCATCAAGTGCAAGGCAGTGCACCCGACATACGAAGCGTCCCCGAGTCGTAGCAAGCTACAAGGACTCTTTAAGACACACCGTGTACCGCTGTAAGTCGACCGTGAACAAACGAATCCACTAGATGTCAAACCCCAACCTAACATCATGCATTTGTTGGAAGATTGTCCTATAAGTAACTACTAGAATTCCCACCTATGAATTCCCGAAATATCTGGTCATGCAATCTGGTACACGGATACAAGGAGTAATAATCACACAACTCCTATACTAACTCGTCACCTGTATCACATCCGTCAACACACGACCAGAATCTCGGACCTTCATCTACAACAGACCCTCGTGATCACAACGATACAAAGGATGGAAGTACTCCCGAACAATCTGCACCAGTACTGGGGACATCGGGGTTATCTCGCCACTACTAGTATGGAAGAAATTACGAACATCCTTCGTTCTGAGATACTAAGAAATCTGAATGATAATGATGTGCTCAAGAATCCCCTGGAGCTCAACTCCCCGGAAGAAAATCAAGTCAGACAGGAGGCACCAAGACAGAACTCCGTCACATCGGCATCATATAGATTCCAAAAATATCCGCGTGATCCTAAAAAATTTGAGTGAGAAGAGGAGTAGAATTAAATTATTACGTCAAGATTCCTCACCAGAGCATAGAAGAGGAGAAAAAAGAATCCTACTCTCCGATATATAACTAGACTCAAATCAACTTTTTTACTAGACTCGACTCGGCCAAGTTCGATCAATCAAGGGGGCTCCTAGGTCGATACTGCTCTGATACCAACTTGTCACGCCCAAGATGCGACCCTATCCTCAATTTGGCACGAAGGCCTCGTCAGGGATAGAAGCGCATCTCGTCGTGTCGCAAGAATGGATATCGTTACAAGTACATGTACTAAAAATATGATATATATATATATATATATACAATTGGCTTACACTCGCCACAAGCTACATCAGAGTCACAACAGTACATTACATAATCATCATGAAGAAGAGCAGGGTCCGACTACGGACAAAAACAAACGAGAAAAGAAGAACGACGTCCATCCTTGCTATCCCAGGCTGCCGGCCTCGAACCCATCCTAGACCGATGAAGAAGAAGAAGAAGCAACCCCAAATGAACAATCAACGCGCTCGCGTCAAGTAACCTTTAGCTGTACCTGCAACTGGTGTTGTAGTAATCTGTGAGCCACAGGGGACTCAACAATCTCATTTCCAAAGGTATCAAGACTAGCAAAGCTTAATGGGTGAGGTATGGTTAAGTGGTGAGGTTGCAGCAGCGACTAAGCATATATTTGGTGGCTAAACTTACGAGTACAAGAAATAAAGAGGGGGAAGATCTACGCATAGCGGACATGACTACTGATGATCAAATGAATGATCCTGAACACCTACCTACATCAGACATAACCCCACCGTGTCCTCGATCGGAGAAGGGAACTCACGAAAGGGACAGTCACGGTTACGCACACAGTTGGCATATTTTAATTAAGTTAACTTCAAGTTATCTAGAACCAGTGTTAAACAAAGTTTCCACGTTCCCACATAACCGCGGGCACGGCTTTCCGAAAGATTTAACCCTACACGGGTGCTCCAACTAGTCCATCACAAATTACCACAAGCTGCATAGAAATCCTCGATCACGACACTCGCGATCTCGTCGGATTTCTTAGTGGAAAACCTCAACTCTGAGATTAACCAAAGCATCACCGGAATCCCGATGCACAAGATATCTCGTCAAAGGTAAAACTAATCCAGCAAGGCCGCTCGACGTGTCGATGTACCCGATAGGAGCCGCGTATCTCGTTCTCAGGACACGACGGATGGAACTAGCTACGAGTGCCAAACCTCAAGTTTCCTCGCGGTGGGCCCGCAGGCAGACCGTTTGGGACCAACACCATCAGCACTGCCCCCCTGTTTATGTAAAATTAGTCCTCGGGTAGCGCTAACTCCCTATGCATTTCAGTGTTAACAAAATTATTATGTTGGGCAAATGTAGAACCAATGTTGGGCCTTGCCATACCAGATTTAATCTAAAACGAATTATCAAGGGGGTCCCCATAACAACCCCGATCGTGTTAGGAGCGCTCAATTATGGAACATAACACCGGTAGCCGAAACTAAGGGGGCAAAGGTGGAACAAAACACCAGGCAAAAGGCTGAGCCTTCCACCTTTTACCAAGTATATAGGTGCATTAAATTAAATAGCATTAATATGGTGATATGACAAGGAACCCATATTTTCACATGGAAGCAACTGCACCTGCAACTAGCAACGCTAACAACATGGTTAAGCAAGCAGTAACATAGCCAATCAGTGGTTTGCTAGGTTGAATAGGTTGAAGGTTTTCATGGCATTGTTGAAAGGCTGATATTTAACATGTGGTAGGAAACGAGACATAAACGATAGAAGCGGTAAAACTAGCATGGCAATGATAGTAATGGTATCTGGGGAAATGGTCATCTTACCTGAGATCCCGCTTGGAAGAAGAATGGCTCCGTGAAGCAGACGAACCGACACGCTTGCGGAACTCTATCAAGGCGAAGCAAACCGGAAACAAGAATCTACACACGATATTCACCACACGATGCACAACACAAATGATGCATGAGCAGCTGTATACATGCAAGTCACGACATGACAATTCACACAAACAAACACTACACATTAAGTGAAGTTCAATATGCAACGAGTTGCATATTGACGAAACTCCACGTTTATTTATTTAGTTCTATCCCGATTAGATACACGACAATATTAAATGTGGTTAAACATGGCAAGAGGTGAAGCACAATTAAACTACTTGTCTAGGCATTTTAAATGAGGTCGGAAATGACTTATAACATCTCTGAAACGATCTCATATGTTAATTTACAATTCTGTCCAGATCTGATCTAACACATTTAATTAGTTGTTAAATAGCAAAGAAATAGGTTCACGTGATTCTACGTGCCGAGACAAGCGATTTACACATAGAGAACACCTCCAACGGAGCTACGGATTCAAAAACTACGAGCAAAACAAGACATCACAACAATCTACCAAAATCAGCCACATAGCATCTTCTACACCCCACAACTACGAGCTACACAACTCCGATATGCTCAAGCAAGACATGACACGAAAGAGGGAAAGAAGCACTACAACAAACAACTAACAACAACTAGCATGGCATCATGGATCACTAGGGAAAGAAATGACAAAATGGCATCTCACACACTATTTCAGACTTAGTGAAGATAACACTTCATGAAAGCGCAGTTTTCGATCTGAAGGCATATTGACAGCAACAAAACCATAAGCCAGAGGACTCCAAATGACATGAAAATCACAGCATGCTAGAGAATCACAAGGTATACAACCTACTCCATTGCACGAACCTCAAAAGAGCTATAGATCACAAGATAGAAGCAAGACAAGACAACAACAAAATATAACATATCTCAGACTTAGAAATATTTCAGCACCTCCAAATCAGCACTATTTCTAGCAACTTGAGAGCAAGCAAACAACACCTAAACATGCATTTCTATTGCAACCAAAATTACCAGGGGCTATACTAAACAACAAAGAAGAACTCCCTAGTTGACAACTTAATCAAACGAAGCACGGAATAAATCCTACGAAAAAGATAAGAGGGCAACATGGCAAAATATCGCACCAACTAACTTGCTCAAAAGCTAAAACTAATTGCACAGAAAAATCCTATGGATTTTTCTACGCCAGAAACATATAAAATATGTGGGGTTTTAACACAAAATGTTGCCACACATAAATGCGAGATAAAAACTTACACATGGAAAAATAAACTAGCGGCAATCCCTACACGCAAAAATACCAATGACTACTCTAAAATACATGGAAAAGGGGTTCCTAAAACATGGACATTTCCTACTACGCATACGGGCAATCCGGACACGCACGAGAAATAAATAGGGGCACTATCTTATTAGGACAACACGTAAACCTAGGCATACGACACGTCAAACAACATCAAATAAAATGCAAGTTGTGAAATCGTATTCTATGCGCAAAACTAGACGAAATCGATATACAATATGTCGCGATACGACTTACGGGTAAATTTCTTAGGGTTTTTTTAAAATCTAGCATATTCCTGAAATTTAAATAAAATCCGAAACCTGAAAAAAAATAGTTACGGGCCTAAACAAAGGTCGCAGCATAGCAAAAGATGCCTAGGGCGAGGAGTAGCGGCGGCAGGTTAGCTCACCTCGCGGGCCTGGCCCAGGAGAAGGAGGAGGCCGATGGGGAGCTGGGCCTAGGCGCGCTGGAGGCGAGGCCGGCCTGGGCGGTGAAGCAGATGGGCCGGCGCGGGGCTTGGGCAGCACCCATGTGCTGCTGGGCCGCTGCGCGGACGGGGTCGGCCTGGGCGAGCGAGGCGATGCCGCTCGGTCGTCACCCTCCTCCCGTGCTCCTAACGGGCAGGTGCCATGGCGGCGCAGCAACAGGGACCCGACGGAGGAGCACCGGACTCCGGTGACTGCCGGAACTGGGGCGGGGCGAGGGCGGCTATTCGGATCTGGCCGGCGACCTGCACGGGAGAGGGAGAGAGGTGAGGGGGAGAGGTGAGGGAGAGAGAAGGAGGAGAGGAGTAGGGCGAGGGAACCGGGGGAACTCTGGCGACTAGCAAGGTGGCGCGGCGGTCCGGCGACGGGGCCGGCCGACGCATGGGGCGAAGGCGGCGGATCCGGGCTTGGGAGGCCAAGGGGAGGTTGGCTCGGGATCTCCTTCCCTCGGCCATGACTGCTACGCTTGGAGCTCGGGGCAGCGGTGGCTATTTGGGCCCGAGAGGGCCCCGGATGGGCCTAGCGGGCCGTGGCTGAGGGAGAGAGAGGCTGGCTGCGAGTGGCGGCTAGGCTTTGGGGTGGCACGGGAACCGAGGTGGGCTAGGGTGTGCTCAAATTAGGAAGGGGAGGGTCTATTTATAGACAAAAGGGGGCCTAGGTTAACCGGAATTCCGTTCCGGATCCAACCGTGCGGTTGGATTCGAACGATTCCGCACGCGGGAACGGGTAAGTGGCCATGTAGAGTGGATATCCGGAGACGAGCGGGAGAACGGGCGGCGCGGCAACGAATTTTAGAACACCGACAGACGTCCAACGGTAGACCGAATATGGTGCCGCTACGGTTGACCGTTCGGGTACCAGACGGACTCCGATCGCAACAAAATTCGACAGGCGGCCTAGCTATAACTAATCACGACCGCATGCCAAGTTTCACCTCGATTAGAGAAAGTTTTCAACACACTTTTAAAACAGGGTTTTGACGATGCCGCGAGCGCGTGCATGTGCGGTCGGGCTCAGAACGGACAACGACGCGAACCGACAACTAACAATGGATGCAACTTTTGAAAACTGGCGGCCACGAGATGCCGATGCAATGCAGATGATGCGCATGAAGCGATGATGATGCGACAAAAGAAAAATAGACACACGACGAAAACGGAAAGAAAAGGGGAATCTTCTGGAACGTCGGTCTCGGGCTGTCACATCAACCCTTCCCGCCGTGTTTGGGTTATGCAGGATCTTCTCTAAGGGGTAGGAGGAGACAACCTTGATTCGGTGCCCCTGAAAGTAGTGGCGCCGCTTGCGCGAAGCAACGAGGAGTGATAGAAGGAGTTTCTGCTGCATGGGATAGTGCGAGCATGCATCCCGCAGCACCGTGCTCACGAAGTACACCGGGTGCTCGACGAGGATGCGCCCCCCGGGGCGTCATGCTTCTCGGCGAGGTCAGGAGGTTCGAGCATCTCGTGATCCGGAGGAGGGGCCGGGGCCTCAGGAGGGATGAGCGCCTCATGGCCCGATCCTGCGGTCTGAGCCTCAGGTCCCTCTGCCTGCAGGGGAATCACAGCTCGCGAGTCGTGCGAGCCCCTAGACTCTGAGGGTGGGGGTCCGTCGGGGTTCCCCGAAGTGGCACCCTTGTTGGTTCGCTCCTCCCTTAGTGCCACCAACGCGGTGCTGGCGGAGTGGGGGGTGGCAGCAAGGCACATAAGTAGACGCTCCCATGGGCGAGGCGCCACCATGACCGACGGGTTCGTTAGGTATCGCTTGAGTTCATCGAAGGCTGCGTCGGCCTCCGGGGTCCATTCGAAGGGTCCCTTTCTTTTCATGATCTTGAAGAAAGGCAGGGCCCACTCGCCGAGCTTGGAGATGAAACGACCCAAGGAGGTAACACATCCTGCCAACTTCTGCATCTCCTTGATGGTTGTGGGCGCGCTCATCTTGTTTATGACATTTACCTTTAGCGGGTTTGCCTCGATCCCCTGGTGCGACACCAGGAAACCGAGCAGCTTGCCTGATGGGATCCCGAAGACGCACTTCTCGGGGTTGAGCTTGAGGTTCACATCTCTTAGGCTGGCGAAGGTCTTCTCCAGGTCCTCCACCAGGGTTTTTGCCTGCCTTGACTTGACCATGATGTCGTCGACGTAGGCCTCTGTGTTCCTCCTGAGCTACGGTCCGAGAGCGATATGCATCAACCACTGGAACGTTGCCCCGGCGTTCTGCAGCCCGAAGGGCATGCACTCGTAGCAGTATACCCCACACGGAGAGAGGAAGGTTGTCTTCTCGACTTCCTCCACCGTCATCTTGATCTGGTGGTAGCCCGAGAATGCATCCAGGAAGCACAGGAGATCGCACTCCACGGTGGAATCCACGATCTTGTCGATGTGTGGTAGCGGGAACGGGTCCTGAGGGAAAGCCTTGTTGAGGCTCATGAAGTCGATGCACATGCGCTCCTTCCCGCACTTCTTCGGGATGACCACTAGGTTGGCCACCCACTCCGGGTAGCGCACCTCTCGAATGACCCGGGCCTCCTTCAGTTTGTGCACCTCCTAAGCGATGAACGTCTGCTTCTCCGGGACTTGCCTCCTTGCCTTCTGCTTCATTGGACGCGCGTTCGGGCACACCATGAGGTGGTGCTCAATGACGTCCCTTGGGACCCCCACCAGGCAGGAGGCGCTCCAGGCGAATGCATCCTTGTTCGTCCTGAGGAAACCCACCAATGCCTTCTCTTGGTCTTGGGGGAGGTTTGCGC
Source organism: Hordeum vulgare subsp. vulgare (assembly GCF_904849725.1). Lineage (NCBI taxonomy): Eukaryota > Viridiplantae > Streptophyta > Magnoliopsida > Poales > Poaceae > Hordeum > Hordeum vulgare. The sequence continues at coordinate 238,922,167 of NC_058523.1, forward strand.
CGATGGTGAAGGTGGGATCCGAGCTTCCTTCATCCACCGGTACTTGCTTTGTTTTCGCCCGGTCCTGGGAGAACAACTGCTTCTTCTTCACGGACGCGACGTCGAGGACGTCCCTAGGGTCCTCTGCGGCATGCGCCGCGCCCCTAAGGTTGGCATGTGACACAACCTCGGCCTTGTGGGAGAGCTCGAGTACCCGAGATGCGTCCTTGATGTCCTCCACGACGGTGAGCACGCGGCCGCTCCCGGGCATCTTGACACCGTTGTAGCCTGGGTGTGTTGGCGCCATGAACTGCGCGAGGGCGGGGTAGCCGAGTATTGTGTTTTATGGAAGGTGGATGCGGGCGACGTCGAAGTCGATCTGCTCGGTACGGAAGTTGGAGCAGGTGTTGAAAGTGATGGGGAGGCGAATCTATCCCACACGAGTGACAGATCCTGCCACCACCCCGAAGAAGGGCTTTGAAGGCGCAAGCCGCTCTCTGGTCAACTGCAGCGTGTCGAAGACCTCTACTGAGATGACGTTGAGGCCCGTGCCACCGTCGATGAGGGTCTTGGAGGCAGCCATGCTGCATGTGGCTGTCGTGGCCTTGGGGTGGTCGTCGGGGCCGAAGGTGATGTTGACCTCCGGCCATACGCGGTGTTCCGCGGGATCGGGCCTTGGGTGAACCGCCCACTCGCGCTGTAGGAAACGCTTGATGTGACAGCCGAAAGGTGGCGCCTGTGATCCGCTGAGAATGCAGGCGACTGCAGGGCTCGCCCGGACGCCGTCCACCGTCGGGGACCGGCGACTGTCGGTGGTCACGCTTGCCATGGAGTCGCCGAGTTGAGGTCTGGCTCTTGCTGTTGGCATGGAGGCCCCGACACGCTCCCCCTACCTGGAGCGCCAAATGTCGTATTTCGGGCTCCGCAAAACCCTGAAGATTCAAACTCGGGGGCGCGTGCGGAGGCCACTTGCGAGCTTTGGTTCGCCTAACTCGCTACTCGCTGGGGATGAGAGAGAACTCACTCGATGGTGAGGAAGACACAAAACACGGCAGTTTACCCAGGTTCGGGCCGCTGAGAAGCGTAATATCCTACTCGTGCTTTGGTGGATTGCCTCTCGTGGAGGTTGGTGGATGAACTAGTACATCGCTCGATAGCCTCCGGAGGCAAGGTGGCCATTGTGTGGTAAAAATGGGTGAATGGATCCCCCATGAAGTAACCTACTCTCTATATATATTGGTGGCCCCAGTCCTCTTCTGTTATAATTTCGGCGGGAAGGGATCCCACAACGGCCAATTTTCAAGGGGGCAGGGGAACATGCTTCCCTTGTCCAAAAGTAGTCTTTGCCTGCAAAGTGGCTGCGAGCGCTGCACGGACGGGTCCAGGGATGACGTCCGTCCTGCAGGCGGGCGGTGGTGGCCTTGTTGCACCAGAATGGAAACCTTTGGGAGATGCCTTGGAGACCTGCATGCATCCTCGCCCCCTTTGCACTAAAGGGGGAACTGCACCGTCCTGCTATCTGCTGTTCGCATGTCCTTCCCGTGCGTCATCCTCGACTCCTGAGGCCGGGTCTTGCCTCGGAATATCCGCTGCTCCGGAGGGGTCCCGAGGAGCCCCCCTGCGGGTCTTGATGTTGTTCCTCCTTGCGAGGCTTGGCCCCTCGCGAGGGCCTTGCCTTGAGTGGTGCCGAGCTTGTTCTTTTTGGTTGTTGAAGTGGGCCAACCCTGGGCCGTAGGCAGCCAGGTCTTGGTACCCCCATTCCTAAAACGCCGACAATTTTGTGGTGGCGTGACCCACCGTATAAGAATGATGATTTCAGGCGCCGCGTACAATTGTCGTAGGGCCCTGATGACCCACAAGTATAGGGGATCAATCGTACTCCTTTCGATAAGTAAGAGTGTCGAACCCAACGAGGTGGAGAAGGCTCTGATAAACAGTTTTCAGCAAGGTAATAATTGCAAGCATTGAAAGTAGCGGTAACAAGTGATGGTGTAGTGAGGTGAAATGTAACAAGCGAAAAGTAACAAGTAACAAGTAGTAGCAATGGTGCAGCAAGTGGCCCAATCCCTTTTGTAGCAAGGGACAAGCCTGAACAAAGTCTTATAAGAGGAAAAACGCTCCCGAGGACACACGGGAATTTCTGTCATGCTAGTTTCATCATGTTCATATGATTCGCGTTCGTTACTTTGATAGTTTAATATGTGGGTGGACCGGCGCTTGGGTACTGCCCTTACTTGGACAAGCATCCCACTTATGATTAACCCCTCTCGCAAGCATCCGCAACTATGAAACAAGAATTAAGACAACGTCTAACCATAGCATTAAACTAGTGGATCCAAATCAGCCCCTTACGAAGCAACGCATAGACTGGGGTTTAAGCTTCTGTCACTCCAGCAACCCATACTACTCCCCAATGCCTTCCTCTAGGCCCAAATATGGTGAAGTGTTATGTAGTCGACGTTCACATAACACCACTAGAGGAAAAACAACATACATCATATCAAAATACCGAACGAATACCAAATTCACATGACTATTATTAGCATGACTTATCCCATGTCCTCAGGAACAAAAGTAACTACTCACAAAGCATAATCATAATCATGATCAGAGGTGTAATGAATAGCATCAAGGATCTGAACATAAACCCTTCGACCAAGTAATCCAACTAGCATCAACTACAAAGAGTAATCAACACTACTAGCAACGTTACAAGTACCAATCGGAGTCGCGAGACGGAGATTGGTTACAAGAGATGAACTAGGGATTGGAGAGGAGATGGTGCTGATGAAGATGTTGATGGAGATGACTCCCCTCCGACGAGAGGAGTGTTGGTGATGACGATGGCGAAGATTTCCCCCTCCGGGAGGGAAGTTTCCCCGGCAGGATCGTCCTGCCGGAGCTCTAGATTGGATCTGCTCAAGTTCCGCCCCGTGGCGGCGGCGAATCCACGAAAAAGCTCCACCTTGATTTTTTTCCGAACAAACCCTTCATATAGCAAAAGAGGGGGGGCCAGTGGGCCACCAGGGTGCCCACAAGCCCTGTTGCCGCGGCCAGGGGGTAGGCCGCGGCAACCAGGCTTGTGGGCCCCTGGTTGCTCCCCTGTGACACTTCTTTCGCCTAGTATTTTTTATATATTCCCAAAAACATCCATGTTGATTTTCAAGGCATTTGGAGTTGCGCAGAATAGAGGACTCAGACTTGCTCCTTTTCTAGTCCAGAATTCCAGTTGTCGGCATTCTCCCTCTTCAAATAAACCGTGCAAAATAAGAGAGAAAAGGTGTAAGTAAGGTTTCACAAAGTATAATAACAGTCCATAAAGTGATAAATATCAACATGAAAGCATGATGCAAAATGGACGTATCAACTCCCCCAAGCTTAGACCTCGCTTGTCCTCAAGCGAAAACCAAGACCCAAAACATGTCCACAGTTTAGGGATGAAGGTGTCGATAAAACATAATACGGACATGAGGGCATCATGATCACACATAGAACAACAATACATCATAGATATTCTTATGGGAAAGTAACAATTCCTTCACAAAGCAAAGTATGAAACAAAAACCTTACCGAGAAGTAGCCAACAACAGTCCATAGTCATTGAAGCAATTGCAATTTATCATAATATCAGAAAGAGTCAAATAAGAGCTTGCAAAGCAAATCCACATACTCAATCATCTCTTTTGTTTATCACAATTATTACAACTCACGTGGTACTCATGATACCAAAGTTTCAATTGGACACAGAGAAAGATAGGGGCTTATAGTTTTGCCTCCCAACCATTTACCTCAAGGGTAAAGTCAACAATAATAAAGCATAAGTACTCAGCTCCAAGTTGGTATATGAATATAGATCTTTTCCAAGCATATGACGTTCACCAAGAAAAAGGATAAATAAGGAATTGGTGAAGATAACCATGACTCTTACAAAGGCAAAAGGTAAAAGTACAAGATAGGCCCTTCGCAGAGGGAAGGAGAGGTTGTCATGCGCTTTTGAGGTTTGGATGCATGTCCTCTTAGTGCGGAGGAACGTCACTTTATATTGCCTCCTGTGATAAAGAACTTTATTATGCAGTCTGTCGCTTTTATGTCTTCCTCATCACAAGTACTTACAAAGCTTATTTTCCACACACTAATAGATCATACATATTAGAGAGCAATTTTTACTGCTTGCACCGATGACAACTTACTTGAGGGATCTTATTCAATCCATAGGTAGGTATGGTGGACACTCATGGCAAAACTGGGTTGAAGGTTTATGGATGCACAAGTAGTATCTCTACTTGGTGCGGGAGTTTTGGCTAATATGAGGTGGAAGCAATTGTCACATGCTAAGGGATCTCTAATCATATAACATTGTTTGGAAGCAAGCAAACACAATAAATTATGTTGTCTTTCTTGTCCAACATCTACTTCTAAGCATGTAATAGTTTGGTGAGTGCTCACAATTATAGGAAGTGTCTAAGATGGTATATTCATATGTGAACCTCTCTTTCCTTATTACTTCATATTAATTGCAACAATGACTGGAGTCTATGTTGGTCTATTCTCAACAAGTTTCAATCGTCATACTTGTTATATGTGAAGCTATCACTTTCCATAAGATCATCTCATGATCTTTCATGCTATCGTTCTTTTCATACTTTTGATCACGACACAAAACAAAGCCCTTGACTAAGATACTCTTTATTATATAGCTCGCAAGCTCGAATACATCGGGGGAGACACAAGGCAAAAGACTCAAACTAAAGCACTAAAGACTTATTCCACTAAGAGAAGAAATAAAAGCTGAAAAGGAAAGAACTAAAACAAAGGTAAAAGCAAAAGATATAAAGGTGATACGATACCAGGGCAACTCCCCCAAGCTTGGCAAAAGCCAAAGGGTATTGCCCATACCAATGCTTAGTTGTCTTCCTTTGGTGGTGATGGTGGTTGTGTTGTTGAAGTAGTCTGATCCTCCGTCTTCCAAGGCATAGGTGCTCCATCATGGCAGGATCAACGAGTCACCGGAACCCTCAAATCTGCAGCCAACCGTATTAATTTAAATCTATACTCATACTCACAGTTTTGGTTCTGCAGGTCATAGATCTCGCCCTGGAGTTGATCAACCCTGTCATAGAGCCTCGAGAGGTGCTTCCCAATGTCAATGGCATCCATCTTGTGATTGCTGGTGAACTCTGTGATCATCATGTGGTTGGCGTTGAGTCCACGCTCCACCATCCCTTGGCACTTGAAGACTTGTTGCTCCATTGCTCCGAGCCTCGTCTCCATGCTTCCGGTCTTCTTAGGCCCCTCAACATCACGGATGTGCAACATCCCCTCACTCATCTTAATAGATTGAGGGTGTTTCAGCACTTCCCTGAGGTAGGGATTGATGACCTTCTCGAAGATCTTGTCCTTAGGAGCTTTTGGGGAAGTCATGATGGTCTAGATCTGCGACAGAAACAAGCTCGAAACGAAAACAGAGGAAAACTACGCGATACGGAGATCAAAACCCTCGGGCGAATATATAATGATTTTTTCTGGACCAGAAGGAGTGCTCTGCAAGAAAACGGAGTCCGGGAGGCACACGAGGTGCCCATAAGCCGTGTTGCCGCGGCCAGGGGGGCAACCAAGCTTGTGGCCGCCTCGTGCGCTATCCGGACTGCTTTTTATTTTTCTAATTTTCCATAAATTCCAAAACGGAGAAAATTTCCTATTGGAAAAGTTTTGGAGTCCAATTACTTACCGAAACAGATACCTCTTCGTTTTCAGGGTCTGAAACAGGCTGATAAACATCCCTTGTGTACTCCTCTGGAGTTATGATATTGATTCTATTGGTCTCCACATTTATGGGAGTACCAGAGATGTAATTCTTGATTCTTTGCCCATTTACCACTCTAGGAAAATTACCTTCCGTGTTATTGATTTTGATGGCACTGGAACGATATACTTCCTCGACAACATAGGGGCCTTCCCATTTAGAAAGAAGCTTGCCTGCGAAGAATCTTAAACGAGAATTGTATAGCAGGACATAATCACCTACATTGAACTCTAGTTTCTGTATTTTTTTATCATGCCATCTCTTAACCTTTTCCTTGAACAACTTGTCATTCTCATATGCCTCGGCCCTCCATTCATCTAATGAGCTGATATCAAACAACCGCTTCTCACCGGCAAGTTTGAAATCGAAGTTGAGCTCTTTGATTGCCCAATAAGCTTTGTGTTCCAGCTCAAGGGGTAAATGACAGGCCTTACCGTAAACCATTTTATATGGCGAGATGCCCATGGGATTATTTTAAGCAGTCCTATAAGCCCATAGTGCATCGTCAAGTTTGCTAGACCAATTCTTTCGAGATCTATTGACGGTCTTTTGGAAGATCAATTTGATCTCCCTATTACTCAACTCCACTTGACCACTAGACTGAGGATGATAAGGAGATGCAACTCTATGGTTGACATCATACTTAGCAAGCATCTTGTGGAAAACACCATGAATGAAGTGTGAACCGCCATCAGTCATCAGATATCTAGGGACTCCAAATCTTGGGAAAATGACTTATTTAAGCATCTTAATAGAGGTGTGGTGATCAACATTTTTAGTGGGGATAGCTTCTACCCACTTAGTGATGTAATCTACAGCAACTAAGATGTGAGTGTACCCATTGGAACTCGGGAAGGGTCCCATATAATCAAAGCCCCAGACATCAAACGGTTCAATGACAAGTGAACAGTTCATAGGCATTTCCTGACGCTTACTGATGTTCCCTATTCTGTGGCATTCGTCACAAGACAAGACAAACTTACGGGCATCCTTGAAGAGAGTGGGCCAATAGAAACCTGATTGCAATACCTTATGAGCAGTTCTGTCTCCAGCATGGTGTCCTTCGTAGGCTTCAGAATGACACTTCTGCAGGATCTGTCCCTGTTCATGTTCAGGCACACAACGTCTAATAACACCATCTACTCCTTCCTTATAAAGGTGAGGATCATCCCAAAAGTAGTTTCTCAAATCAAAGAAGAATTTCTTCTTTTGCTGGTAGGTGAAACTGGGTGGTATGTATTTGGCTACGATATAATTTGCGTAATCAGCATACCACGGTGCACTATGTGAAGTGCGGATGACATTCAATTGCTCATCAGGAAAGCTGTCATCAATAGGTCGTGGGTCATCAAGGACATTCTCTAGCCTAGACAAGTTATCTACTACAGGGTTATCAGCACCCTTTCGGTCAACAACGTGCAAATCAAATTCCTGTAGCAGGAGAACCCATTAATTAGTCTAGGCTTAGCGTCCTTCTTCTACAGAAGGTACTTAATAGTGGGACTAATACTCTTAAGATCAGCAAGAGTATATCCAATAGCAGCACAGTGCTTCCTCAAAGTTTTTAATAACTTCTTCCCTTCATGATTCGAGAGATGAGCACTAATAATAACATGATATATCTCCTTCTCATCAAGATAGGCATACTTAAGATTATCTGGTAACTGTTTTAGCTCGAACACAGGATCACCCTTTGGTGGGGGAGGATCCCCAAGCAGTTCAACAGGCAGATTATTCTTGAGAATAGGATATTGTTCTAAAACAATTTTATCTATCTCATCTCTTTCATCCATATGCATATCATTTTCATGCTCAAGCAGATATTGCTCTAAAGGATCCATAGGAGGTACGGCAATAGAGGCAAGAGCAATGATTTCATCCCTACCAGAGGACTCTTTTTCATGGGGTTGTCTTCCAAACTTGGAGAAGTTAAATTCATGAGACACACCCTCGAAACTAACAGTGACAGTCTGTTTAATGCAATCAATGTGAGCATTGACAGTGTTGAGAAAGGGTCTACCAAATATGATGGGACAAAAGCTATCTTGTGCAGTAGCAAGGACGAGGAAATCAGTAGGATACTTCGTCTTACCACACATGACTTCTGCGTCTCTCACAATTCCCAGAGGGCAGATAGTGTCTCTATTAGCAAGCATAATAGTGACATCAATGGGTTCTAACTCAGCAGGTGCAATCTCATCTTTGATTTCATCATATAGGGAACGGGGTATTGCACTAACACTAGCACCCATATCACATAAACCATGGTAACAGTGGTCTCCTATCTTGACAGAAACAACGGGCAGACCAACTACAGGTCCGTATTTGTCTTTTGCGCGAGGTTTAGCAATTCTAGCAGAGTCCTCACATAATTTGATAACATGCCCATCTATGTCTTCGGCTAAGAGATCTTTGATAATAGCAACACTAGGTTCAACTCTAATTTCCTCAGGGGGTGCAAGTGGTCTAATGTAACCCCTACGTATCACAGTTGGAGCTTTAGAATAATCCTTTTTCCTAGCAGGGTAAGGTGGTTTCTCAGCGTAGGCACAAGGAACAACAAGATCACTAAAAGCAATGACTTTCTCCTCAACTAGATTGGGTTTGGCTATGTTCACTTCTACAGGTGGATGATATTTAAACCACTTCTCTTTGGGAAGATCAACATGAGCAGCAAAAGATTCACATAGAGAAGCTACTATATCACAGTCAAGTCCATACTTAGAGCTAAAATCTCTAGAAGTGTTTGTTTCAAAAAAAGATTTAACGCAATCAAACTAGAAATTCATACCTGACTCCTTACCTTCTTCAAGCTCCCAATCTTCATAGTTACGTTTGATTCTTTCCAATAAATTCCACTTGTGGTCAATATCCTTCTTCATAAAAGAACTGGTACAAGAAGTGTCAAGCATGGTACGATCTTCATGAGAAAGCCGAGCATAAAAGTATTGAGTGATAATTTCTCTCGAGAGCTCATGATTGGGGCATGAATATAGCATTGATTTAAGCCTCCCCCAAGCTTGAGCTATGCTTTCCCTGTCACGAGGCCAAAAGTTATAAATATAATTCCGATCACGATGTACTAAATGCATAGGATAGAACTTTTGATGAAATTCCAATTTCAACCGATTGTAGTCCCATGATCCAGTGTCATCAGATAGCCTATACCATGTCAACACCTTATCCTTCAAAGGTAAAGGAAAGACTTTCTTCTTTACCTCATCCTCGGGCAAACCTGCAAGCTTAAATAAACCACAAACTTCATCTACATAGATTATATGCAAGTCTGGATGTGAAGATCCATCTCTTGTAAAAGGATTAGCCAGCGGTTTCTCAAGCATACCCGAAGGAATTTCATAAAAGATATTTTCAGTGGGTACCTCAGGTTGAGGAACAACTCCTCGTGCTTCCGTTCGTGGTGAAGATACCCCGAACAAACTCCTCAAAGGAACAGTCTCCATAGTGACAAGTGACAATAAATTTCAACACAGTATATAAATGTTTCCTTACCAAATTCCACTTACCAAAGGCGCTCCCTCCCCGACAACGGTGCCAGAAAAGAGTCTTGATGACCCACAAGTACAGGGGATCAATCGTAGTCCTTTCGATAAGTAAGAGTGTCGAACCCAACGAGGAGGAGAAGGCTCTGATAAACGGTTTTCAGCAAGGTAATAACTGCAAGCACTGAAAGTAGCGGTAACAAGTGATGGTGTAGTGAGGTGAAACGTAACAAGCGAAAAGTAACAAGTAGCAAGTAGTAGCAATGGTGCAGCAAGCGGCCCAATCCCTTTTGTAGCACGGGACAAGCCTGAACAAAGTCTTATAAGAGGAAAAACGCTCCCGACGCCACACGGGAATTTCTGTCATGCTAGTTTCATCATCTTCATATGATTCACGTTCGTTACTTTGATAGTTTAATATGTGGGTGGACCGGCGCTTGGGTACTGCCCTTACTTGGACAGGCATCCCACTTATGATTAACCCCTCTCGCAAGCATCCGCAACTACGAAAGAAGAATTAAGATAACGTCTAACCATAGCATTAAACTAGTGGATCCAAATCAGCCCCTTACGAAGCAACGCATAGATTGGGGTTTAAGCTTCTGTCACTCCAGCAACCCATCATCTACTTACTACTCTCCAATGCCTTCCTCTAGGCCCAAATATGGTGAAGTGTTATGTAGTCGACGTTCACATAACACCACTAGAGGAAAAACAACATACATCATATCAAAATACCGAACGAATACCAAATTCACATGACTATTATTAGCATGACTTATCCCATGTCCTCAGGAACAAAAGTAAGTACTCACAAAGCATAATAATAATCATGATCAGAGGTGTAATGAATAACATCATGGATCTGAACATAAACTCTTCCACCAAGTAATCCAACTAGCATCAACTACAAAGAGTAATCAACACTACTAGCAACCTTACAAGTACCAATCGGAGTCGCGAGACGGAGATTGGTTACAAGAGATGAACTAGGGATTGGAGAGGAGATGGTGCTGATGAAGATGTTGATGGAGATGACTCCCCTCCAACGATAGGAGTGTTGGTGATGACGATGGCGATGATTTCCCCCTCCGGGAGGGAAGTTTCCCCGGCAGGATCGTCCTGCCGGAGCTCTAGATTGGATCTGCTCAAGTTCCGCCTCGTGGCGGCGGCGAATCCACGAAAAAGCTCCACCTTGATTTTTTTCGGACGAAACCCTTCATATAGTAAAAGAGGGGGGCTAGTGGGCCACCAGGGTGCCCACAAGACCTATTGCCGTGACCAGGGGGGTACGCCACGTCAACCAGGCTTGTGGGCCCCTGGTTGCTCCCCTCTAACACTTCTTTCGCCCAATATTTTTTTATATATCCCAAAAAAATCCATGTTGATTTTCAGGGCATTTGGAGTTGCATAGAATAGAGGACTCAGACTTGCTCCTTTTCTAGTCCAGAATTCCAGCTGCCGGCATTCTCCCTCTTCAAATAAACCTTGCAAAATAAGAGAGAAAAGGCGTAAGTAAGGTTCCACAAAGTATAATAGCAGTCCATAAAGCGATAAATATCAACATGAAAGCATGATGCAAAATGGACGTATCAGGCCCTGAGAACCAAATTCTTCATTAATTTATTCACACTTAGAGTGATATTCTTCATTGATTGAAGAAAATCGTTACTTCGTGTGTTGCACATCTAAGTCATCAAATTTGCATAAGTGTTAGGATGTGTGCATGTTTACAAGACATTTGAAGATTCTAGGATACTTAGCTCACACCGCAACTTGCAAAACCTTCTCTCATCTAAGGGCTTTGTGAAGATATCTGCTAGCTGGCCATCAGTCTTCACATGGTTGATGATGATACTGCCCTTGAGTACATGGTCACGAAGAAAATGATGATGAATCTGGATGTGCTTGGTCTTCAAGTGTTGCACTGGGTTGTAGGCGATCTTGATTGCACTCTCATTGTCATAGTAGAGGGGCACATTCTTCATGTTGATGCCGCAATCTCTGAGGGTTTGCTTCATCCATAGCAGTTGAGCACAACAAGATCGAGCAACAATGTATTCAGCTTTAGTAGTGAAGAGTGATACGCAGTTCTACTTCTTTGAGGACCAGCAGACTAAGGATCTTTCGAGGAAATGACATGTGCCTGATGTTGACTTACTATCCACACGGCCACCAGCATAATCAGAATCAGAATATCCAACGAGGTGAAGTTTTGAGCCCTTGGGGTACCATAATCCTAGTGTTGGTGTGTGAGCTAGATATCGAAGAATATGTTTCACAATGTTATGGTGTGATTCCTTCGGTTTTGCTTGAAAACATGCACACATGTAAACAGTAAACATAATGTCTGGCCTAGATGCACATAGGTACAATAAGGATCCAATCATAGAACGATATACCTGCTGATCAAAATCTATACCATTTTCGTCACTGCAGAGGTGGCCGTTGGTAGGCATAGGTATCTTGAAGCCTTTGCATTCATGCATGCCGAATTTCCTCAGAACATCCTTGAGGTATTTCTCGTGAGAAATGAAGATGACATTCTGTTGTTGACGAATTTCCAGACCTAGGAAGAATTTCAGCTCCCCCATCATGGACATTTGATATTCCTCACCCATCATGTAGGCACATTCATCACTGTAACGTTTGTCAATACAACCAAAAATAATGTCGTCGACATATATTTGGCACACGAATAGTTCATTGTCATAGGATTTTGTGAAAAGAGTAGGATCAAGTGAACCGGGTTTGAAGCCTTTCTTCATGAGGAATTCCTTCAATGTATCATACCACGCCCGAGGGGCTTGCTTGAGGCCATAGAGTGCCTTTTTGAGTCTGAAGACTTTGTCAGGATGCTTCGGGTATTCAAAACCTGGGGGCTCAACAACATATACTTCTTCCCCAAGCTTACCATTGAGGAATGCACTTTTCACATCCATTTGATATAGAGTAATATTGTGATGGTTAGCATAAGCAAGTAATATTTGAATATCTTTGAGTCTAGCAACATGTGCAAAAGTTTCATCAATTTGAATTCCTTCAACCCGTGTGTAGCCTTGGGCTACAAGCCGTGCCTTGTTCCTCACGACCTGACCATCCTCATCTTGTTTGTTTTGGTAGATCCACTTGGTGCCTATGATATTGTGCTTGCGAGGATCTGGTATTTTGACGAGTTCCCATACGTCATTTAGCTTGAACTGAAGAAGTTCATTTTGAATGGCTTGAATCCACTCGGGTTCCATGAAGGCTTTAGGAACTTTTGTGGGTTCTATGATAGGCACAAAATAGGAATTCTCGCAAAAGTTAACGAAGTGTGAAGCTTTTGAGCGAGTGAGAGGACCTGGCGCATTGAAGTCATCGAGGATTTTGTCAAGTTCCACTTCATTTGCAATCCTTGGATGAGCTGGTTGAAGACTGTGTTTGGGCTGAGAAATTTGACCTGTAGCATTTTCCTCAGGTGCACCTGCTTGAGTTTCATCAGTGTTGGGGACGACTTCTTCAACAAGGGGTTGTTCCTCAGCAGGAATGATATCTTCAGTAGCCTTGTGCTTAATAGCTTCCTCATGAGTCAATTTATCCGGCACACGATGCAGTTGCTCTCTTTGCCAGCCGTTAGTTTCATCGAACCGCACATCTACAGTTTCAACAACCTTGTTGTGATAGGTGTTAAAAACTCTGTAGGTGTGCGAGTCCTTTTCTTAACCAAGCATAAAAACCTCATGTGCCTTAGGTGCAAACTTTGAGCTATGGTGAGGGTCTGTGATCCAACATCTTGCACCTAAGACTTTGAAATAACTTACACTGGGTTTCTTGTCAGTGAGGAGTTCATATGAGGTTTTCTTGAGGAATTTGTGAAGATATACCTTGTTGATGATGTGGCAAGCAATGTTGATTGCTTCAGGCCAAAAGAGACGAGGAGTCTGATATTCTTCAAGCATAGTCCGTGCCATTTCAACAACAGTCTTATTCTTGCGTTCAACGACGCCATTCTGTTGAGGAGTATAAGGAGCAGACAATTCATGAGTAATACCAAGTTCATCAAGATAATCATCAAGACCAGTATTTTTTAATTATGTCCCATTATCACTCCTGATGTGTTTGATCTTCACGCCGAAGTATGTCGAGGCCCTTGAGGAAAATCGTTTGAAGACTTCCAGCACTTCAGTTTTATACAGAATGATGTGTACCCAAGTATAACGAGAATAGTCATCAACGATGACAAAGCCATATAAAGATGCTGCATTGGTTAGAGTAGCATAATGAGTAGGTCCAAAGAGATCCATGTGAAACAATTCAAACAGTCGAGTAGTAGTCATGATAGTCTCCGAGGGGTGTTTGGATTTGGTCATTTTTTCAGACTCACAAGCATCACACAGATGGTCCTTGAGGAATTTGACAGTTTGAATGCCAATGACATGCTTCTTCTACGCTAGTGTGTGCAAATTCCTCATACCTGCATGACCAAGTCGTCGATGCCCTAGCCGGCCTTCTGAGGTTTTTGCTAGCAAACTTGTGGCTGGTTGAGGACCTGTGGAAAATCAACAATGTACAAGTCTCCTCTCCTAAAGCCTTCGGAGACTTTGGATTTGTCAGATTCCATGATGACTACACATCTATATTTTCCAAAGATGACAATCATATCAAGATCACAAAGCATTGAGATTGACATGAGGTTAAACCAAGGGATTCAACAAGCATGACTTTGTCCATGTGCCGATCCTTAGAGATAGACACTTTACCAAGTCCCAATACCTTGCTTTTACCTTTATCAGTATAAGTGATTTGCTTGAGTGGTGATGGAGTGAGTGGTATATTCATCAATAAGATTTTATCACCAGTCAAGTGATTTGTGCAACCACTATCAAGAACCCACTCTGTATTCTTGGGTTTGTCATCCTGCAGATGAATTAGTACATCTTATCATCTCATACGCTTCAGACTTGAAGAATATGATATCAATTTCATCAGACAAAAATTTCATCATAAACAGTAAATTTAAGGACGCGTGAAATGTTAGATCATTTCATCATGTTTTAGCTTGTGTCCAATCAAGCAATTTCCTCACGTCTCCAGAAAATTCTTCAGATGATGACTTCCATCTCGAGAACTGACATGTAGAAGTGATTAGTTCGATTTCTTCACCACCCACATATGAAGGGGTGGTAAAGAGTTCATCATCCTGCGAGCACCATATGAGAATGGAGGCATTCAAGCTAATGCACTTCTTTTCATAGTAGGGGGGTTGGAGTAATCAAATGAATAGGCATATAAATTCTTTGAGGACTTATGAACATAATGATTTGAGGAATAAAGTTCATATTCATGTCCCTTGTAGTTTACCTGCATATCAGCAACATTAGTGCGAGTACGAGCATAATTTTGACCATTTGAGGAATTTGATCCTCGTGAAGACTTTGGTCCACGTGAGGAATTTGATCTGGGTTTCTGGTTCTTCAGTAGTGGTGTCATGAGGACAGTCACGTGAAGATTTTCCAAGCAACTTTTGGGGACCCAGATTTTCCTAAGGGGAGGTCCATTCCTACAGTTAGTTCCAACATATTGAGCAAATACTTCACCAGATTGATTTTTGAACAGTTTATAGTTGGAGTCAAATGACTCATTAGAGGAATAACACATTTCACATGCAAAGCCTGTCAGAGTAGATGGATCAATGGGAGGACCTTTAGCAGCAACCCATGAGGTTTTGGGGTACTGCTCAGGTTTCCAGCATGATCCATCAACATTCAATTTCCTCTCGAAGGCATTGCCCTCTTTCCGCGGGTTCCTATTCAGAATCTACTTTTTGAGCACATCGCAAAGGGTTTGATGCCCTTTGAGACTTTTGTATATGCGTGTCACATACAATTCCTTCAATCCTGCATTTTTGTCAGTAGCATTTGTGGTTTCCTCAAGTGAAGAATTTGATATCACAGGAACAGTTGAAGAATTTGTAGCCATATAAGCATTTGATGATTCAGGTGAAGAATTAGCAGTTTCACACTCGATGCATTTGAGACATGGTGGAATGAAATCTACCTGAGCGGTACTGATCTGTTGAGCAAGCAATGAATCATTTTCCATTCGAAGATCATCATGAGACATTCTTAACTTCTCAAGATCAAGCTTCCTTTGAAGAAATTCATAGGAAAGTTTCTCATGATCACCCAAGAGTGTGCCATAGAGATCTTGAAGACTATCAAATCTAGACTAAAGACTTTGAACATCTTCAGCGAGGACTTGAGTACGATTCATTTCATCATTCAACAGATCATCGCCTTTATCTAGCGGTTTCTGAAGCTTTTCAATAGCACTTTGTTGCTTAGTGGCGATGTTGGCAAGTTTATAGTAACTAGGTTTTTGATAATCATCAGGTTCATGGTCACTAGAATCAGAGGAAGAAGTGTGGTTTGGTACCTTTGAACCTTTTGCTATGAAGCAATAGGTTGGAGGGAAGGCATCAGCATATTCATCAGTGTAGTTGGCGTTGTCATTTTCTCAAGGTTGAACATCGACTTGCTGACGAATATGGTACCAAGTGCAAGGCTTGCCACACCAGATTCTCACTCCACTTCAGAACCTTCCTCTTCACCACATTCCTCTGATTCTTCTTGAGAATCCATTTCTTGCGAATGAGTGCCCGAGCCTTTCTCAAATTGGTCTTCTTGTGCGATGAGGACTTTGAGGATGAGGACTTTGAAGATTTCTTATTTTCTTCGAGTCACCAGAATTTTCATCCTTGTATTTCTTCTTCTTTGATTATTTCACCCATAGAGGACAATCATCAATGTAGTGACTAGATTTCTTGCATTTGTGGCAGGTTCTTTTCTTGTAGTCTTCAGATAAAGATTCTGATTTCCTCATATCCTTTCTTGAAGATCTTCCGAAGTGGCCACGCTTTGTGAACTTCTGGAATTTACTCACGAGCATAGCAAGTTCCTGTCCAAGTTCTTGAGGGTCACCAAGACTGCAATACGAATCTTCGTCTTCAGATGAGGAAACAACCTTAGCCTTCAGCGCACGAGGTCTTGAATAGCTTGGTCCATACATATCTCTCTTTTCTTCTTGTTGGAATTCATGAGTATTGAGCCTCTCAAGTATATCAGCAGGATCAAGAATCTTGTAGTGTCTTCGTTCTTGGATCATCAGAACCAGAGTGTCAAATGATGGATCAAGAGATCGTAGCAGTTTCTTCACAACTTCATGGTCAGTGATGTCTCTAGCTCCCACAACTTGCAATTCATTTGAGATGTCAGTGAGGCGATTAAAGGTATCTTGGGAGCTTTCATCGTCAAGCCTCTTGAAGTGATTGAAGAGATTGCGAAGAACATCGACACGAGAGTCACACGATGTTGAGACTCCCGCATTGACTTTGGACAGCCTATCCTAGATAAGCTTAGCAGTGCCCAAATCACTAACTCTGCCATACTGACCTTTGCTCAGGTGGCCACAGATGATATTCTTCGCTTGCGAGTCAAGTTGCTTGAACTTCTTCACATCATCGGCAAAAATAGTAGGAGTGATGGAGGGAATACCATTTTCCACAATATACCAGAGATCATTGTCAATTGCTTGAAGATGCATTTGCATCTTGGTCTTCTAGTAGGGGAAGTCCTTTCCTTTGAAGGTAGGACATCCTGCAGTAACCTTGATCATACCTGCGGTCGACGTAACTAAAACTCCAGGCGGTTAAATGAAAATCACACAAAACAAGGGAGTACCTTGCTCTGATACCAATTGAAATTTTGTTATATCGACTAGAGGGGGGTGAATAGGCGATTTTTACAATTTCATCACTTAGGAATCCTAGTGAAGAAAGTCCTCAGTCATGAACTGAGTGCAGCGGAAATAGTACAAAGTCAAAAGTGCAAAATGTCTACACCAAAGTACTGAGCGTGATTTCAGAGAATCGGTTTGCACAGGTCACACGTATAGGATAAGCAGGTGAAGAATAACTCAGGTGAAGAATTTGAGGTGAGGAATTCATAGAAAATCTTCAGTCAAATTCTTCAAACAGTACACATGAAAGTCTTCAACATGCAATTGAGGAAATGAGAGTGTTGAGGAAATAGAACCAGTAGCTCGATGAAGACAATTATTGATGACCGAGTTCCAACTGCTGTGACAGTTGTACGTCTCATTTGGAGCAGCTTGGTATTGAAACCAAAGGACATGTAGTCCTTGGACACACAGTGCCTACCGTATTTTCAGGACACACAGTCCTCAACCAACACTCGTGGTAAGTCTTTATGGCAGATTCCAAACCTTCACAAATTCGATCACCCGACGATCCACAATTGACTGTTGGATGCTCTAGACCATGACGCCTAGCCGTCTGGAGGATGCATAGTCCTCAAAGGTAACAAGCATCGGTTCCACATAGGAATAACTTCTTCAGTGATGCTCAATCACTTGGGTTTTGGTTTGGGTTTGGGTGTTTGGGGTATTTCCTCACTTGATGATTTTTGTTCGAATAGTCTGAGGAATTTGGGTTACTCTAAATGACTAGTGTCAGTTTCTCTTGGAGCAGCCAACCAGCTAGTGGTTGTGGGGGGCGGCTATTTATAGCCTGTCTTGATGACCCACAAGTATAGGGGATCTATCATAGTCCTTTCGATAAGTAAGAGTGTCGAACCCAACGAGGAGCAGAAGGATCTGACAAGTGGTTTTCAGCAAGGTAATATCTGCACGCACTGAAATTATCGGTAACAAGTGATTGTGTGGTGAGATGATTCGTAGCAAGCAACATGTAACAAAAGTAGCAACGATGCAGCAAAGTGGTCCAATCCCTTTTGTAGAAAGGGACAAGCCTGGACAAAGTCTTATTAGAGGGAAAACGCTCCCGAGGACACACGGGAATTTCTGTCATGCTAGTTTTCATCATGTTCATATGATTCGCGTTTGTTACTTTGATAGTTTGATATGGGAGTGGACCGGCGCTTGGGTACTGCCCTTACTTGGACAAGCATCCCACTTATGATTAACCCCTCTCGCAAGCATCCGCAACTACGAAAGAAGAATTAAGACAAAGTCTAACCATAGCATTAAACTAGTGGATCCAAATCAGCCCCTTACAAAGCAACGCATAAACTAGGGTTTAAGCTTCTGTCACTCTACCAACCCATCATCTACTTACTACTTCCCAATGCCTTCCTCTAGGCCCAAATAATGGTGAAGTGTTATGTAGTCGACGTTCACATAACACCACTAGAGGAAAAACAAAATACAACACATCAAAATATCGAACGAATACCAAATTCACATGACTACTATTAGCATGACTTATCCCATGTCCCCAGGAATAAAAGTAACTACTCACAAAGCATAATCATATTCATGACCAGAGAGGTAATGAATAGCATCAAGGATCTGAACATATAATCTTCCACCAAGTAATCCAACTAGCATCAACTACAAAGAGTAATTAACACTACTAGCAACCTTACAAGTACCAATCGGAGTCGCGAGATGGAGATTGGTTACAAGAGATGAACTAGGGTTTGGAGATGAGATGGTGCTGATGAAGATGTTGATGGTGATGAGTCCCCTCCGATGAGAGGAGTGTTGGTGATGACGATGGCGACGATTTCCCCCTCCGGGAGGGAAGTTTCCCCGGCAGGATCGTCCTGTCGGAGCTCTAGATTGGTTCTGCTCAAGTTCCGCCTCGTGGTGGCGGCGAACCCTCCGAAAAGCCTCCTCCTGATTTTTTTCGGAATGAAACCCTTCATATAGTAGAAGAGGGGAACCATTGGGCCAGCAGGGAGCCCACAAGCCCCCTAGGCGCGGCCAGGGAGGTTGGCCGCGCCTACGAGGCTTGTGGCCCCCTGGTTGCGCTCCTCTCGCACTTCTTGGGCCCAGCATTTTTTATATATTCCCCAAAAAATCCACGTTGATTTTCACGGGTTTTGGAGTTGCGCAGAATAGGCATCTCAAACTTGCTCCTTTTTCAGGCGAGAATTCCAGCTGCCGGCATTCTCCCTCTTCAAGTAAACCTTGCACAATAAGAGAGAAAAGGCATAAGTATTGTACCGTACAGTGAAATAACATCCCAAGAAGCGATAAATATCAACATAAAAGCATGATGCAAGATGGACGTATCAACTCCCCCAAGCTTAGACCTCGCTTGTCCTCAAGCGAAAGCCGAGCTCAATAAATATGCCCACATGTTTAGGGAGAGAGGTGTCGACAAAACAAGATACGAACATGCATGCATCATGATCATGATCAGAACAGGAATACCAACATATAATCTCTCATGCTAAAGTGATAATTCCTTCACAAAGTAAAGCATGGATCAAGAAGCTTACCGAGAAGTAACAACCGATAGCCTTTAGTCATTGAAGCAATTACAATTTATCACAACATCATAAAGAGTCAAATAAGAGCTTGTAAAGCAAATCCACATACTCAATCATCTTTCACTTCTCTACAATTGCTACAACTCACGTGGTACTCATGAGATCAAAGTTTCAGCTCGACACAAAGAAACATAGGGGCTTATAGTTTCGCCTCCCAACTTCTTACCTCAAGGGTAATGTCAACGATAATAATTCATGAATGCTTACCTCCAAGTTGACATATGAATACAGATCTTTCCCAAGCATATGACGTTAGCCAAGATAAAGGCAAATAAGGAATTGGTGAAGATCACCATGACTCTTTCAAGGGCAAAAAGTAAAGGTAGGAGATAGGCCCTTCGCAGAGGGAAGCAGAGGTTTTCATGTGCTTTTGAGGTTTGGATGCATGTCCTCTTAGTGTGGAGGAATGTCACTTTATATTGCCTCCTGTGATAAAGAACTTTATTATGAAGTCTGTCGCTTTTATGTCTTCCTCATCGCAGGTTCGTACAAAGCTTATTTTCCACACACTAATAGATCATACATATTAGGGAGCAATTTTTATTGCTTGCACCGATGAAAACTTACTTGAGGGATTTTATTCAATCCATAGGTAGGTATGGTGGACTCTCATGGCAAAACTGAGTTTAAGGTTTATGGATGCACAAGTAGTATCTCTACTTGGTGCGGGAGTTTTGGCTAATATGAGGTGGAAGCAATCGTCACATGCTAAGGGATCTCTAATCATATAGCATTGTTCGGAACCAAGCAAACACAATTCATTATGTTGTCTTCCTTGTCCAACATCTACTTCTAGGCATGCAATAGTTTAGTGAGTGTTCACAATCATTGATGGTGTCAAAGATGATATATTTATACGTGAACCTCTCCTTCTTTATCACTTCCTATTAATTGCAACAATGACCAAGGTCTACGTTTGTCTACCCTCAACAAGTTTCAATCATCATTCTTTTTATATATGAACTCATCACTTCCCATAAGATCATTACATGATCTTTCATGCTTTTGTTCTTTTCTCAATCTATTGATCATGGCATGAGGCAAAGCCCTTCAACTAAGACACTCTTTATTATATGGCTCACGAGCTCGAATATATCGGGGGTGACACAAAGCAAAACCCAAGACTAAAACACTAAGACTTTTATTCTACTAGAGAAAAAGAAAACTGAAAAGGAACAAACTAGAATCAAAGGTAAAAGCAAAAGATGTGATGATGATATGATACCGGGGCAACTCCCCCAAGCTTGGCACAAGCCAAGGGGATTGCCCATACCCATGCTCACTTGTCTTCCTTTGGAGGTGATGGTGGTGGAGTTGTTGCAACATGGGTTTGATCCTCCTTCTTCCAAGGCATAGGTGCTTCATCATGTAAAGATGAACGAGTCTCCGGAATCCTCAAATATGCAGCCAACTCTTTTGATTTAAATCTATACTCATACTCACAGTTTTGGTTCTGTAGGTCATAGATCTGGGCGTGGAGGTGATCAATCCTATCATAGAGCCTGGAGAGGTGCTTCCCAATGTCATTGGAATCGATCGTGTGCTTGCTGGTGAACTCCGTGATCATCATGTGGTTGGCGTTGAGTCCACGCTCCACCATCCCTTGGCACTTGAAGACCTGTTGCTCCATCGCTTCGAGTCTCGCCTCCATGCTCCCGTTCTTCTTGGCCCCCTCAACATCACGGATGTGCAACATCCCCTCACGCATCTCGATAGATTGAGGGTGTTGCAGTACTCCCATGAGGTAGGGATTGATGACCTTCTCGAAGATCTTGTCCTTCAGAGCTTTTGGGGACGTCATAGCGAACTAGATTTGCAGCAGAAACAAGCTCGAAACGAAAACAGAGTAAATTTGCGTGATACGAAGGTCAAACCTTTCGGGAGAATATATAATGATTTTTTCAGACCAAAAGGAGTAGTCCGCATGAAACGGAGTCCGGGAGGCACACGAGGTGGCCACAAGTCCCCTAGTCATGACCAGGGGGTGGGCCCGCGCCTGGCAGGCTTGTCGCCTCCTCGCGCGCTTTCCGGACTACTTCCAATTTTTCTATTTTTTCAAATATTCCAAAACGGTGAAAAATTCCTGCTGGAAAAGTTTTGGAGTCTGTTTTCTTACCGAATCACATACCTCTTCGTTTTCAAAGTCTGAAATAGGCTGATAAATATCCCTTAGGTATTCTTCCGGAGTTATGGTATTGATAATATTGCTTTCAACATTTATGGGAGTACCTGAGATATAATGCTTGATTCTCTGCCCATTTACCACTCTCGGACAATTACCTTCCGTGTTGTTGATCTTGATAGCACAGGAACGATATACTTCCTCAACAATATAGGGACCTTCCCATTTAGAGAGAAGCTTGCCTGCAAAAAATCTTAAACGAGAATTATATAGCAAGACATAATCACCTACATTGAACTCATGCTTTTGTATCCTCTTATCATGCCACCTCTTAACCTTCTCTTTGAACAACTTGGCATTCTCATATGCCTGAGTTCTCCACTCATCAAGCGAGCTAATGTAAAATAACCTCTTCTCACCAGCAAGTTTGAAATCAAAGTTGAGCTCTTTGATTGCCCAATAAGCTTTATGCTCTAGCTCAAGAGGTAAATGACATGCTTTACCGTATACCATTTTGTACGGAGACATGCCCATGTGATTCTTATAGGCAGTTCTATAAGACCACAGTGCATCATCGAGCTTTTTAGACCAATTCTTTCTAGACCTGTTGACAGTCTTTTACAGAATTAGTTTAATCTCTCTGTTGCTTAGCTCTACTTGACCACTGGACTGAGGGTGATAGGGAGACACAATTCTATGGTTGACATCATACTTAGCAAGCGTTTTACGGAAAGCACCATGAATGAAATGTGAACCACCGTCGGTCATTAGATATCTAGGGACTCCAAATCTAGGGAAAATAACTTCTTTAAGCATCCTGATAGAAGTGTTGTGATCAGCACTACTAGTGGGGATAGCTTCTACCCACTTAGTGACGTAATCAACAACAACTAGGATATGAGTATACCCGTTGGATTTGGGAAAAGGTCCCATATAATCAAAGCCCCATACATCAAATGGTTCAATGACAAGTGAATAGTTCATAGGCATTTCCTGACGTTTACCGATGTTACCTATTCTTTGACATTCGTCGCAAGACAAGACAAACTTACGGGCATCCTTGAAGAGAGTGGGCCAATAGAAACCTGATTGCAATACCTTGTGTGCAGTTCTATCTCCCACATGGTGTCCTCCGTAGGCCTCGGAGTGTCACTTCTGTAGGATCTGTCCCTGTTCATGTTCAGGTACACAACGTCTAATAACACCATCTACTCCTTCCTTATAAAGGTGAGGGTCATCCCAGAAGTAATGTCTCAAGTCAAAGAAGAATCTCTCGTTTTGCTGGTATGTGAAACTAGGTGGTATATATTTGGCAACGATATAGTTTGCATAATCAGCATACCACGGTGCACTACGTGAAGCATTGATGACATTCAATTTCTCATCAGGAAAGTTTTCATCAATAGGTTGTGGGTCATCAAGAACGTTCTCCAACCTAGACAAGTTATCTGCTACTGGGTTATCAGCACCCTTCCAGTCGACAACGTGCAAATCAAATTCTTGTAGCAAGAGAACCCATCTGATACATCTAGGTTTAGCGTCTTTCTTCTCCATGAGGTACTTAATAGCAGCGTGATCAGTGTGAATAGTGACTTTGGAGTCAACTATGTAAGACCTGAACTTTTCACATGCAAACACGACTGCTAAAAATTCCTTTTCCGTAGTAGCATAGTTTCTTTGGGCACTGTCTAGAGTTTTACTAGCATAGTGAATAACATTCAACTTCTTATCAACTCTTTGCCCTAGGACAGCACCAACAACATAATCACTAGCATCACACATGCTTTCAAAGGTAAGTTCCAATCAGGTGGTTGAACAATAGGTGCAGTTATCAAGGCCTTCTTAAGTATTTCGAAGGCTTCCTCACAATCATCGTAAAAAACAAAAGGAATATCCTTTTGCAAGAGATTGGTAAGAGGCCTAGAAATCTTAGAGAAGTCTTTAATGAATCTCCTATAGAAACCAACATGACCAAGGAAACTTCTTATACCTTTGATATCTGTGGGGTATGGCATTTTCTCGATTGCATCAACCTTAGCCTTATCGACTTCAATACCTCTTTCAGAAATTTGATGTCCTAAGATGATGCCTTCATTAACCATAAAGTGGCACTTCTCCCAATTCAAGACAAGATTGGTGTCTTTACGTCTCTGCAAGACTCGATCAAGGTTGCTAAGGCAATCATCAAAAGAAGACCCGTAAACGGAGAAGTCATCCATGAAAACCTCAACAATCTTTTCACAAAAGTCAGAGAATATAGCCATCATACATCTTTGAAAGGTGGCAAGTGCATTACATAAGCCAAAAGGCATACGTCTGTAAGCAAAGGTACCGAAAGGGCAGGTGAAAGTGGTTTTCTCCTGATTAGATTATGCAACTAGTATTTTGGAGAAACCAGAATAACCGTCTAGAAAGAAGAAGTGTGTGTGTTTAGACAGTCTTTCTAGCATTTGGTCGATAAAAGGCAAAGGGTAATGATCTTTCCTAGTGGCTTTATTCAATTTCCTAAAATCGATCACCATCCTATAGCGAGTAATAATCCTCTGTGGGATCAATTCATCCTTATCATTAGGGACAACGGTAATACCTCCCTTCTTAGGCATGCAATGTACCGGACTCACCCAATCACTATGAGCAACTTGAAAGATAATACCCGCTTCCAGGAGCTTTAGTATTTCTTTTCTTACTACCTCTTTCATCTTAGGATTTAATCTCCTTTGATGATCAGCAATTGGTTTGAAATCAGGATCGGTTTTAATCTTGTGCTGGCATAGAGTGGGACTAATGCCCTTGAGATCATCAAGAGTATATCCAATAGCAGCACGGTGCTTCCCCAGAGTTTTTAGTAACTTTTTTTCTTCATGCGTTGAGAGGCTAGCACTAATAATAACATGATATATCTCTTTTTCATCAAGATAAGCATACTTAAGAGTATCAGGCAACTGTTTAAGCTCAAACACAGGATCACCCTTTGGTGTGGGTGGATCCCCAAGCAGTTCAACACGCAAATTATTCTTAAGGATAGGATATTGTTCGAAGACAACTCTATCTATTTCATCCCTTTCATCCATATGCATATCATTTTCATGCTCAAGTAAGTATTGCTCTAAGGGATCAGTAGGAGGCACGACAATAGAAGCTAAGGCAATAGTTTCATCCTTACTAGGCAACTCTTTTTCACGAGGTTGTCTACCAAACTTGGAGAAATTGAACTCATGTGACACGCCTTCAAAGCCAACAGTGGCGGTTTGCTTCTCACAATCAATATGAGCATTGACAGTATTGAGAAAAGGTCTGCCAAATATGATGGGACAAAAGCTATCTTGGGTGGTAGCAAGAACGAGGAAATTAGCAGGATACTTCATTTTACCACACAAGACTTCAACATCCCTAACAATTCCCATAGGGCAGATAGTATGTCTACTGGCAAGCTGAATAGTGACATCAATAGGTTCTATCTCAATAGGTGCAATCTCGTCTTTGATTTCATCATATAAGGATTGAGGTATTGCACTAACACTAGCACCCATGTCACATAAACCATGATAACAATGATCTCCTATCTTAACAGAAACAACAGGCGTGCCAACAACAGGCCTATGTTTGTCTCTAGCGTGAGGTTTAGCAATTCTAGCAGCATCTTCACAGAAGTGAATATTATGTCCCTCAACATCATCGGACAGAAGATCTTTGATAATAGAAATGCTAGGTTCAACTCTAATTTGCTCAAGGGGTGTAGGCGTTCTAATGTAGCCTCTACGTATCACAGTTGAAGCTTTAGAATGATCCTTTATCCTAATAGGGAAAGGTGGTTTCTCAATGTAAGCACTAGGAAAAATAGGATCATTATAGGCAATGACTCTCTCTTCAACTGGATTGGGTTTAACTGCATTGACTTCTAAGGGAGGATGATATTTAAACCACTTCTCTTTGGGGAGATCAATATGAGCAGCAAAAGATTCACACAATGAAGCTACTATCTCAGAGTCAAGTCCATACTTAGCGCTAAAATCACAAAAAGTATTTGTTTCAACAAAGGATTTAACGCAATCAAACTTGAAATCCATACCTGACTCCTTACCTTCTTCAAGCTCCCAATCTTCAGAGTTGCGTTTAATTATCTCCAATAAATTCCATCTGAAGTCAATATCTCTCTTCATAAAAGAACCGGTATAGGAAGTGTCAAGCATGGTGCGATCATCATGAGAGAGCCGAGCATAGAAGTTATGAATGATAATTTCTCTCGAGAGCTCATGATTGGGGCATGAATATAACATTGATTTAAGCCTCCCCCAAGCTTGAGGGATGCTTTCTCTGCCACGAGGCCAAAAATTATAAATATAATTCCGATCATGATGTACTAAATGCATAGGATGAAACTTTTGATGAAATTCCAATTTCAACCGATTGTAGTCCCATGATCCAGTATCATCACATAGCCTATACCATGTCAACGCCTTATCCTTCAAAGATAAAGGAAAGACCTTCTTCTTGACCTCATCCTCGGGCAAACCTGCAAGCTTAAATAAACCACAAACTTCATCTACATAGATTAGATGCAAGTCTGGATGTGATGTTCCATCTCATGTAAAAGGATTAGCCAGCAGTTTCTCAAGCATACCAGAAGGAAATTCAAAGAAAATATTTTCAGTAGGTGCAGAAGGTTGAGGAGCAACTCTTTGTGCTTCCGTTCGAGGTGAAGATACCCCGAACAAGCCCCTCAAAGGATTAGTATCCATAGTGACAATAAATTTCAGCACACTATATGAATGTTTCCTTACCAAGTTCCACTTACCAAAGGCGCTTCACTCCCCGTCAACGACGCCAAAAAAGAGACTTGATGACCCACAAGTATAGGGGATCTATCATAGTCCTTTAGATAAGTAAGAGTTTCAAACCCAACGAGGAGCAGAAGGATCTGATAAGTGGTTTTCAGCAAGGTAATATCTGCAGGCACTCAAATTATCGGTAACAAGTGATTGTGTGGTGTGATGATTCGTAGCAAGCAACAAGTAACGAAAGTAGCAACGGTGCAGAAAAGTGGCCCAATCCCTTTTGTAGCAAGGGACAAGCCTGGACAAAGTCTAATAGGAGGAAAAACGCTCCCGAGGACACACGGGAATTTGTGTCATGCTAGTTTTCATCATGTTCATATGATTCACATTCGTTACTTTGATAGTTTGATATGTGGGTGCACCAGCGCTTGGGTACTGCCCTTACTTGGACAAGCATCCCACTTATGATTAACCCCTCTCGCAAGCATCCGCAACTACGAAAGAAGAATTAAGACAAAGTCTAACCATAACATTAAACTAGTGGATCCAAATCAACTGCTTACAAAGCAACGCATAAACTAGGATTTAAGCTTCTGTCACTCTACCAACCCATCATCTACTTACTACTTCCCAATGCCTTACTCTAGGCCCAAATAATGGTGAAGTGTTATGTAGTCGACGTTCACACAACACCACTAGAGGAAAAACAACATACAACACATCAAAATATCGAACGAATACCAAATTCACATGACTACTATTAGCGTGACTTATCCCATGTCCTCAGGAACAAAAGTAACTACTCACAAAGCATAATCATATTCATGACCGGAGAGGTAATGAATAGCATCAAGGATCTGAACATATAATCTTCCACCAAGTAATCCAATTGGCATCAACTACAAAGAGTAATTAACACTACTAGCAACGTTACAAGTACCAATCGGAGTCGCGAGACGGAGATTGGTTACAAGAGATGAACTAGGGTTTGGAGATGAGATGGTGCTGATGAAGATGTTGATGGTGATGAGTCCCCTCCGATGAGAGGAGTGTTGGTGATGACGATGGCGACGATTTCCCCTCCGGGAGGGAAATTTCCTCGGCAGGATCGTCCTGCCGGAGCTCTAGATTGGTTCTGCTCAAGTTCCGCCCCATGGCGGCGGTGAATCCTCCGAAAAGCCTCCTCCTAATTTTTTTCGGAAAGAAACCCTTCATATAGCAGAAGAGGGGAGCCAGTGGGCCAGCAGGGAGCCCACAAGCCCCCTAGGCGCGGCCAAGGGGGTGGCCGCGCCTACCAGGCTTGTGGCCCCCTGGTTGCGCTCCTCTGGCACTTCTTCGGCCCAGTATTTTTTATATATTCCCCAAAAAATCCACGTTGATTTTCACGGCTTTTGGAGTTGTGCAGAATAGGCATCTCAAACTTGCTCCTTTTTCAGGCCAGAATTCCAGCTGCCGGCATTTTCCCTCTTCAAGTAAACCTTGCAAAATAAGAGAGAAAAGACATAAGTATTGTACCGTGAAGTGAAATAACAGCCCAAGAAGCGATAAATATCAATATAAAAGCATGATGCAAAATAGATGTATCACCTCGCAACATCCCGACATGATTTGACATAAATGCCCTTTAGTAATATGACTGTTGGGTGGATAAGATCTGGGACAGGTGGCGCGTGGTGCGGCAACGGTGGAAGTTTCAACTATGAAAGTCCTCATGTCTCTCATATTCCTCACTTTGAGGATTTGGTAGATGTGGGTTTGGGTTGAGCATCAAGAGGAAATTCGTTCCATAGTTTTACCTCGACCCCTTTAACAGTACGATGTTCCTATGACTCAAGTATAAAGAAAATGAAACAAAAAGAGTAATCTTCAAGCTTCAAAGTCTTCAGAGTGTTTTCTTCACGACACACCGAATTCCTCATCTTCAATATCTTCATGAGGAATATCAATTTCTTTGCAATTTCTTCGCGATCAAAGTCTTCAAGGAATGACCAAAGTCTTCACCCGAAGACATACATTTTTAGGGGTCGATATTCATCGAATAACTCAAAGTCCTAAGCGACTTATGGATCCTGTGTACACTTACAAACATATCAGTCTCTCAAACCACCAAAATCAGTAAGGGGCACTAGATGCACTTACACAACAACTAGCGCAAGAAAGGAATACCACACAACAATAGTAAGCATGAAGTAAAGGTAAGATATAACCACAAGTGGAACCGATGGAGACGAGGATGTGTTACCGAAGTTCCTTCCTTTAGAACGGTAATACGTCTTCGTTGGAGCGGTGTGGAGGCACAATGCTTCCCAAGAAGCCACTAGGGCCACCGTATTCTCCTCATGCTCTCACACAATGCGATATGTCATGATTCTACTAGTGGTGCCCTTGAAGGCGGTGACCGGACCTTTAGAAACAAGATTGGGGCTATCTCTACACAAAGCTTGGAGGCTCCCAACAACACCACGGAGCTTCACCACAATGGAATGTGGCTCTGAGGTGACCTCAACCATCTAGGGTGCTCGAACACCCAAGAGTAACAAGATCCACAAGGGATTAGTAAGGGTATCAAATTTCTCTTAGTTGAAGTGTAGATTGGGGCCTTCTCAACCAATCACTAGAAAATCAACAAGTTTGGTTGGCTAGGGAGAGAGATTGGGCGAAAATGAGCTCTCTTGCAACAATGGAGCTTGGGAAGGGAAGAGGTAGTCTTCTTGGAGAAGAAGACCCCCTTTATATAGTGGGGGGAAGAATCCAACCGTTACCCCCACTATCAACCCGAGCGCAGCGGTACTACCGCTATGTGTTGTGGTACTACCGCTGCCTGGTGCGGTACTACCGCACACACGGTGGTGGTAGAAGGACGAACTACTGCACGGGGCAATGAGCGGTATAACTGCCGGATCGGTACTACCGTGCATCCTTACGGTACTACCACATGTTAGTGTCCAACTGCCACAGAAGTAAAAAAATACTTTCGTTTATACCTCCGCTGAGGCTATGGCTGTGCAAAAGTCCGTCGGCACGGTAGTACCATACATAGTTGCGGTACTACCGCCTGTGGGCGATAGTAAAAAACTACGCCCTCACATACTACCATAGATGCTCGTAACAGAGGCTAGTGACACCGGTGCTACCGCTGCTAGGTGTGGTACTACCGCTCGCACGTGTGGTACTACCGCTCCTTTGAGCGGTACTACCGCTGGCCACTGAAAGCAAGCATCTTGCTGCTTTCAGTTTGCACAAACAAGGGGAAACAAACTGGAGCTCCATTGAAACAAAGGAAAGGTGGTGCAAAGGAACAAATGTGTACGTGCTGATTCCACCCAGAACTTTCTGAAGCGGACCCCCTCTTAATAGTACGACTTTCTTATGACTCAAATCCACCGAAAGGAAACATAGAAATCACCGTCTTCGATAGACTTCATGGGGCCCCGAATCGTCTTGTGCCTAGACATGGATTATCTGAAATGCTCAATGCACACAATTAGTCTGCTTTAGTATTGTTATGAATCACCAAAACCACTTAGGGAGAAATATTCCCTAACAACAGTTATAACTTTCAAACTTGTGTTGATGACTGCATCTAATCCATAAGTCATATAATTTTGTCTCTGTAATGTGATCTATCATGGCATGCCATTGCTTGCAATGTCAAACATATATAGCATGCCCACTTGTTGCCCTAAAGTGACCATCATGTTAAAATTGTTTTATTGTTGATGTTAAGTTCCATTTTGCAAAAAAACATATTAAGCAAACCATGCATCCTATGAATTTGTGCCACCAGAGTAGTTGGAAGATTGGCATGTCTACATGTTGTACATATGAAATTCATAAATATTAAAATTGGTTTTGGTACTGTTTGGTGCATCCCAAGATAACATCATGATGTAAATATTTTCCAAACTCCAGATATTTACCAAGTCCCTAAACCTTAACAAAAAGTTGCATTTTGCATAAAACATAGTACATTAACCTTGTTGTCTATTTACCTGAACATTTGATGAATATTGTAGCATTTTAACACTACTCTAAGTGCATACCATTTTCATCCATGTTAATATCTTGTAGCTTGATGTTTTGTTACTCCCAAGTAGGCATCTCATTGTTTTGGACATATCACAACTTAAACTTGAGTTGATTATAATTGTTGAACCGTGGCTTCGTTTTGAACATGTCATATATGAAACCTACCTAGAATTTTATGTAGCTGCATAATATCATGTTGCATCCATGATAAAAAAATGTGTGTAGTTGTGGTTTGCATGCATTTTACATTCATGACATGCAAATCTTGTGTTGATCATATCTTTTAGGTCGTAGCTCTGTTTTCAATGATCTATATATGTAAATCGCCTAGAATGGCGAGTAGAATCACGTGGTGCATTTTATTTTTCTGTTTAATGAATATAAAACATGTTTTAGATAGATCTAAACCAACTTTGAAAATTACATATGAGGTCGTTTCAAAAATGATATATGTTGTTTCCGACCTCATTTTAAATACATCGATAGATAGTTTATTTCTGCTCCACATCTTGCCATGAAAAATAAAATTTAAACTTGTTGGGTATCGAAACGAGAGTTAACTAAGTAATTCTAACGTGATGATTCATCAATATGCAACTCGTTGCATATTGAGCTTCACTTGATGTGTAGAATTTGATGTTGTGCTTTGCCATGCCATGTATAATTAAATGTACATGCATCATACTTGTTTGTGCATCATTAAATGAATATTTTTTTGGTGTTTATCGTGTAATTTCTTTGTTTCCGGATTGCTTCTCCTTGCTAGAAATCCTTAAGCGTTCCGGTGTGTGACGATTCATTTGACTACGCCCGTTCGTCTACTTCACGGATTTGTTCTTCTTCCAAGCGGGATTCCAGACAAGATGACCATTACCTTGGATATAACTATTATCATTTCTATGCTAGTTGCCTCATTTCTATCGATGTGTCTTACTACCTACCACTTGTTTGTCAAGCCTTTCAAAATGCCATGATAAGTCTCTAACCATCCAACATCCCAGCAAATCGCTGTTTGGCTATGTTACCGCTTGTTGTGCCCCTCTAATAGTGTTGCTAGTTGCAGGTGAAGTTTGTTCCATATTGGGACATGGATACCTTGGGCTATCACACAATCTTGTTTATTTAATTAATGCATCTATACACTTGGTAAAGGGTGGAAGGCTCGGTCTTTTGTGTGGTGTTTTGTTCCACTCTTGCAACCCTAGTTTCCGTCATACCGGTGTTATGTTCCTTGATGAGTGCTTCTAACACATGTGGGGTATTATGCCCCCCTGATCATTCGTTTTATGATAAAACTCTTCCGAGAAGCCCCAACATTGGCTTTACCATTCGCCAACCTAATAAAACTTCCAACGGAGCCTTCCGGACCCCATGGATATCTAATCAGCAAACCGGGCGAATGCTCGCCATGAGTGTTGATCCACATACCTAGTAGTTGGTGCTGCCACCTCAGGGCAACTTGAGGTATTGTGGCTACCGTCCACCTTACATACATGGATGATTCTTCTAGATAGAGAGCACGCGCCTCTAGACATGGAACTGGCTCACCGGGGGTCTTGCTGGTTTAGTTTTACCTTTGAGGAGTGGCTTGTCCATCGGGATTCCTTACTGTAAGCACCGTGTTGTCATGGTGTGAGGTTTTTTTTCCATCGGATGTGTGTGGAATTTATGATGGACTACTTGGAGCACCCATGCTAGGTTAAATCTTTCAGAAAGCCGTGCTCGCGGTTATGTGGCCACTTGGAAATTTATAATATCTGGTTGTAGAGAACTTGACACTAAATCCAATTTAAATACACCAACCGTGTGCATAACCGTGATCGTCTCTTCTTGTGAGGTTTGAACCAATAAGAGAACAAGGTGGGGTTATGATGACTCATAAGTAGGTGTTCACGATCACTTCTTGATCGTTACCAGTTCATGTCCAATTGTGCATTGATCATTACTAGTTCATGTGTGCTTCTTGCATTGATCATTACTAGTTCATGCCATATATCAAATGATTAGGACTTGCTGCAGTCTCATGATACATCTCCAAGGTATCTACTTTTCCAAACTCTTTTGCCCTTGTTTTGGACTCCAATTTGCATGATTTGAATGGAACTAACCCGGACGGACGTTGTTTTCAGCAGAATTGCCTTGGTGTTATTTTTGTGCAGAAATAAAAGTTCTCGAATTGACCTGAAAATTGATGGAGAATATTTTTGGATTTAATAAAAAGTACCAGCGAAAGAATCTACCAGAGAGGGGCCACCCCCAAGCCATAAGCCCGCAGGGCGCAGCCGCGCCCCTTGGGCCTGTGGGGCCCTTGGAGCTCCACGGACCTCGTTTTCGCTCCTATATATTCCCATCCGCGAAGAAAAAAATAAAGAAGAAGACATCATTGCATTTTACGATACGGAGCCGCTGCCACCTCTTGTTCTTCATTGGGAGGGCATATCTGGAGTTTGATTTGGGCTCCGGAGAGGAGAAATCGACGCCGTCGTCATCACCAACCATCCTTCATCACCAATTGCATGGTGCTCTTCGTCGTTCTTGAGTAATTCCATCGTAGGCTTGCTGGACGGTGATGGGTTGGATGAGATCTATCATGTAATTGAGTTAGTTTTGTTAGGGTTTGATCCCTAGTATCCATTATGTTATGAAATTGATGTTGCTATGACTTTGCTCTGCTTAATGCTTGTCTTTAGGGCCCGAGTGACATGATTTCAGATCTGAACCTATTATGTTTTCATGAATATATATATATATGTACATACATATATATATATATATATATATATATATATATATATATATGTTCTTGATCCTATCTTGCAAGTTATAAACACCTATTACGAGTTATGATCCGCATCCCCCAGGGTGACAATAACCGTGATTCTTTCCAGTGATTACCGTAGTTTGAGGAGTTCATGTATTCACTAAGTGCTAATGCTTTGGTCCGGTTCTCTATTAAAAGGAGGCCTTAATATCCCGTAGTTTCCATTAGGACCCCGCTGCCACGGGAGGGTAGGACAAAATATGTCATGCAAGTTCTTTTCCATAAGCACGTATAACTATATATGGAATACATGCCTACATTACATTGACGAATTGGAGCTAGTTATGTATGACCCTATGTTATGACTGTTGCATGATGAATGCCATCCAACATAATTATCCATCACTCATCATTGCCTATGATCTTTCCACATATTGGTGTTTGCTAAGTTACTTTTCAGTTGCTACTGTTATGATCACTACAAAACTACTACTGCTACTTTTGTCAGTGTTACCGTTGCTTCCATACCACTTTGCTACTAAATACTTTGCTCCAGATATTAAGTTTTTTAGGTGTGGTTGAATTGACAACTCAGCTGCTAATACTCGAGAATATTCTTTGGCTCCCCTTGTGTTGAATCAATAAATTTGGGTCGAATACTCTACCCTCAAAAACTGTTGCGATACCCTATACTTGTGGGTTATCACCTCACCACTTAACCATTTGAGACACACTAAGTTGCACTAGTCTTGATACCCTTGGTAATGAGATTGATGAGTCCCCGTGGCTCACTGATACGTCTCGAATGTATCTATAATTTTTTGTTGTTCCATGCTGATATATTATCATTCTAGAATACTTTTTGGGTATTTATTTAACCAATTTATATTATTTTTGAACACTAACCAATTGACCGAGTGCCCAACGCCAGTTGTTGTTTTCTACATGTTTTTCACTTTTCAGGTTTTCCATACCAAACGTAGTCCAATTGACCTAATTTTTTTTTGAGATTTTTCTGGACCAAAAGAAGACCAACAAGCATCGAAAGAAGGCTGGAGGCCACCCGAGGGCCCCACAAGCCAACCCGGCGCGGACTCAGGGGCGCGCCCTGATGGCTTGTGGGCCCTTCGAGGCGCTCCTGAATCTGTTCTCTGCCTTATAAATTATCATATATCCTAAAAACCCTAGAGGCAGTCCTGAAACACTTTTTTACGTTGCTGCAAGTCTGTGTTCCAATGGGAGGCCATCTAGAGCTCCATTCTGGCACCCTGCCGGAGGGGGTTCGACCATGGAGGGCCACTTCATCAACCTTTCTGCCCTCATGATGATGTGTGACTAGTTCACCATAAACCTACAGGTCCATATCTAGTACCTAGATAGTAATCTCTCTCTCTCTCTCTCTCTCTCTTGATCTTCAATACAATGATCATCGGATCTTCACTTTGATCCATATGATGTAATCCTTTTGTGCGGTGCGTTTGTTGGGGTCTGATGAATTGTGGGTTTATGTTCAGATTATTCATGATAAATATTTGAGTCCTCTCTGAATACTAATATGATTCTTATGTGCATGATTATGATAGCTTCAAAATTATCTCTGATCTATTGAAATAGTTTGGCCAAGTAGATTGATATTTCTTCGGTGAGAGAGGTGCATTGTAGTAGGTTCAACCTGGCGAATTTCTATATCCCAGTGAAAAAGGGGAAATATGCGTCTTTGTGTTGCTGCTACTAAGGATAAAACGATGGGGTTTATTCATATTGCTTGAGTTTACTTTGTCTACATCATGTAATAGTTCTGCATGCATTACTCTGTTTTACTTAATAATCTAGATGCATGCTGGATAGCGGTCGATGAGTGGAGTAATGGTAATAGGCGCAGGCAGAAGTCGACCTATTTTTTTATGGACGTGATGCCTATGTACACATGATCCTTGCTGTGAATATCACATAACTATCTATTTTTTCTATCAATAGCCCAACAGTAATTTGTTTACCCATCGTATGTTGTTTTCATGAGAGATACCATTAGGGAAAGCTATGGGCTGTGGATCTATTCACCATATATTTACAAAACCTTCAATACCTTGCTGCCATTTACTTGTTTTTATTTTATGTTGCAATTTATAATTATCTAAAATTATCTACACACCTCACTCGCTTGCAAATAACAAGATCAAGGAGATTGACAACCCTCTTGCCCGCGTTGGGTACAGCGGCTGAAGACGGTTGTTGTTGATATTCCTATTAGTTCGATAAACCTTGGTTTCATAATTGAGGGAAATACTTACCCACATTGTGCTGCAATAACTTGTTACTCTTCACGGAAAACTCAACACCGTTAATGGGGAATATCATCACCAACTACCAAGTAACTTCACACAAATTTTCATTCACTTGTTCACCTTTTTATTTACTGGTATATTTAGTTTGTCTCATAAAAAATATTTACCCTTGCTTGCTTAGCTTGTAACTAATTTGCATCTTCGCTCTCTAGTTTGCTTGAAAGTTGCTATCATGTGTGAGTTTGAATTTTGTGATGCCTCTGCCTCTAGTGCAGAAGCCCTTGATTTTACAACTTCAGCTTGCGATTAGAATGCTAAAAGAAATTTTGATGAAGTTGCTAAAGAAAAACTTGATAATCTTGTGGATGATGATCCTTCTAAGGTGGAACCTATTATGCAAACTAAGAAACTCTGCATAGGTAGTAATAGTATTATTGGAAAGAGTGTGATTTAAGATTTTTCACTTGTGCGGGATCATTACCATTGATAGGAGGCTCTGTTGTTGCTAGAACTACAAATTATTGGGATGCTATATCTTTGCTTATGGCACAATTGGAAAGACAATTTGTGTACATGCATCCTTTCATACAATGGTTGTTTCTAGAATTCTCTAATATCCATGAAGCTTCCACCAAACGCCTAGCTACTATATTTCTTTGTCAAGAATTTAGTGATATAATACAAGAAGCTAGGGATACATTTGCTCATTATAGGGTTAATAGTGAGTGCCCACCCATAGAGGGGATTCTTCATGAGATAGAAGAAATAAGAAAACCATGATCCATGGATGTTGCTTATGATGAGAATCTTAGAAAGAATGTTTCGTTTAATGTCTTAGTTAAAGGATCGACATGGTTGACTAGAGGGGGGTGAATAGGCAACTACTAATCTTAAGCTTTTCCTTAAAAACTTAGGATTAGTAGCAAATAGGTTGACTAGATATGCAACTAGATACACAACCTACATGATGCTAGCAACAATAATAACAACAAATAACTTAGCATAAAGTAAAGGTTAGAAATAACCACAAGTGGAACCGTTGGAGATGAGGACGTGTTACCAAAGTTCCGTCCCTTTGAGGGAAGTACGTCCCTGTTGGAGCGGTGTGGAGGCTAAATGATCCCTAAGATGCCACTAAGGCCACCGTGTTCTCCTCATGCCCTCTCACAATGTGAGGTGCCGTGATTCCACTATTGGTTCCCTTGAAGGCGGCAACCGAACATTTACAAACAAGGTTGGTGCAATATCCACAACTCAACTAGAGGCTCCCAACGAGACCACGAAGCTTCACCACAATGGAATATTGCTTCGAGGTGACCTCTTTCGTCTAGGGTGCTCAAACACCCAAGAGTAACTAGATTCGCAAGGGATTAGTGGGGTGTGACAGCCCCAATGCAATACCCTTCCCCCACTTGTAATCTTTCTTTGTATGGCAACTTGGGATGTTAATGTCAAGTGGTATGAGTTGATGGAGTCTTCATTTCATGTGCATCATGGCATCATGCATAACATCTTTATCTTTTCTCTTGGTTGCTTGTCTTGCACCTTGGTGTTAAGTGGAGTGCAGTGTGTGAGATTGCATGCGATGGTTATGTGGTGTGGGTGTAACAATGATCATCTCAAAACTACCTTGTTGCACCATGACCATAAAACCCCATCTCTCTTCCAATTGTTTTGTGGCGGTTTTAAAGTTTCAGTTTTGGCCCCATTAAAAATGTTCATCATCTGTGAAAAAGCCTTTTATTAATTGTGGGTGGAAACACTCTCTTCTTTGGTTTTATTTTCCCTGTGTTTTTATTTTAAAATGGAGCCAATTTCAAATAAAACAATTTATTTTAGTTCCTTTAGCTAAAATACTCCACCTATTTTTATAAGTAGTAGGAACATTTTAGAAGCCTAGTTTCATTCTGGTTTTGTTTTCTCCTTTCTTTTAACCCCTGGGTTATTATTAAAGCCAAGTTTGTTTTTATTAAAAAAACCTGTGTATGTTTTCTCTCAGAGAGGGAGAGAGCCAGGCCCAAACTAACCATTTCGGCCCAGCCAGCCCAGAAACGCGTCCCATCTTCCTCCTCGCTGCTGTGAGCTACGTACGGCGCGAGGGAGAGCCGCCGATCCATTCTCTCCCTCTATCACACGACCCTCGCGCTAGCCCCGAGGCTATATGCAGCCCAACTGCGCCTCTCCAACCCTAGCCTCTCTCTTCTCCCTCTCGCGCCGCCAGGAACACCCAGAGCTGCAACCATCGCCATGGACAGTTCCGGCTCGAGCTCGACACCAGAGTAGTAGCGCCTCCCCTCCTTCCCCGTTTGGTCCAGGAGCAAGAGATCGTCGCCGACATTCCATTTTCGAAGGGATCGGGAGCAGGGTCTTCTTCCTCGACGTCCACGACGGTCGGCGTCTTCTTTCGCTCCGACAAGCTCTTCTTCCGCTCTGTCTCGTCGTTCTCTTCCTCTCCAGCGCCGGACCGACGCTTCTGTTGCTAGGTGAGCAAGCCCCGCTCTCCTCCGCCTTCCCCTTTCCTTCTGCAGCCATCGCTGCCGCGTACCTCAGCATCACAGCCGTGGCTCTGTTCAAGAGAGCAGCAGCAGCTTCAACTTGATGCAGGTAGTTGCAGCAGAGTAGCGACGTAGTCGTTTCGACTAGCAGCAGGCTTGGCGCAGGTGCAGTGGAGTTGCCACGCAGTGCCCACGCTCGCCGTCGTCTGTGGTGCGTCACGCGTAGTGTGCGTTTCACCGACGAGCCGTCTCCGACGCCTCTCTGCAGAGAAGAGTATCCCCCCTCCATTTACTTACCTAGAATGGTTCCCCCATAGAGCAGACCCCCCCTACGTAGCTCGATTGGTTCGAGCGCCGCGCTGAGACCAGCAGGTGTGGGGTTCGAGTCCCCGTCAGCCCCTTTTGTTTTCCGGTTTTTGTTTTGTTCCTGTTGCGTTAGCAGTGTGAGTAGTATAGCTAGGGTTAGCCCTCCTTTGTGGTCAGTTGCAGTGCAGTAGCGCAGTGGTGAGGCAGTGCAGTGTGTAGTTGGAGGTGCAGGGTTCGATCCCCCTCCCCTGCACCTTTCCTTTTTCTTTTCATTTTGTTGCAGCTGTGCATATATGTGTGTGTGTATGTGGCCATGTGTGTCTGTGCACAATGCATGTGTGGGTGCAGCTGTGGCAGTGTGTGTGTGTGTGTGTGTGTGTGTGTGTCAAGACCCACTTGCATACACTCACTAGGGGTCCCTGGTGCATATGACTAGTGCCCCCCTGTCATTAAATTGTGGAATTGTAATTTAATCCTGTTGTTGTGATAGATTCCATTTTTGGAATAGTTCCTAAAATGGAATTTGCCTAATCTGTTTTATACCAAATCTGGCATATCAAGAACATCCCATGTTCTTGTCAATAGGAGAGTTTGATCCTGGGTACTATTTCCTTTGCTGTTTGTGGTGTTATTCTGCATGCATGTATAGCAATATGATATATGGATTTGGGGTAGAAAATCCCAAGGAATCCAATGGTGATACAGGAATTCAGTTTTGAGCATTCCTATGGAAAAGTCTCCTTCACGTGAGGTGGCACTAGTTTTATCTGTGTAGGGTGGTTTATGTGCATGATTAGAGGTTGTGCATGCATGCATCATTTTGTCTGTTGCATCATCATTGCTGGTGTTTATTAGTTGTTTGTTTATTTTAGGTAGCCACTGGGGCCGAAAAGGAGTTTGAAGAGTCCGGTGAGTTCGTGCAGGAAGATCAGGAACAGTTCCACTCTGAAGAAATCACACACAAGATGATCATGACCTTGACACCGTTTCTAGCTTTGTTTTGCTTAGTGATTCGTTCCTATCGTTACATCTCCGCTGCCTACCACATGATATATAGGCCATCAAACATTTCCATGAAACCTCAAACACCTCCCCTCCTAGCAAATATTGTTTGGCTAAGTAAGGCTTGCTCAACCACTAATTTGTTAGCGTTGCTAGTTTCAGGTGCCAGCTGGTCCATGTGATAACATGGGCATCTGATATCATCCTATTTATTTCTATTTAATTAATGCACCTATATACTTTGTAAAAAGCGGAAGGCCTAGCCTTTTGGTGGGGGATTTGTTCCACTGTTGCTGCCTTAGTTTCGACTACCGGTGTTTTATTCCATAACTGAGCGCTCCTAACACGTTCGGGGTTGTTATGGGAAGCCCCTTGATAAATCGTTTAGTGTTAAGGCTTGTATGGAAAGATCCAACTTTGGTGTTAATTTCCTAACAACTTAATAAAAGTCATAGGGAATAGCTACCCCAAGGAATTAATCTACAACTCGGGCCAGTGCTCCTCATGAGTGTTGGTCCAACGCACAACAGCTTATTAGCGCTCCCCGGGGCAACACGGGTTTTGGCATGGCAATCATACCTCATCCGTCGTGTCCTAAAAACGAGATTCATGGCTCCTATCGGGTTCGTCGACACGTCGGGAGGTCTTGCTGGACTTGTCTTACGTTAGCGATCTATCTTGTGCATTGGGATTCCGGTGAGACTTTGGGTCTTCTTAGAGTTTAGGTTTTCCACTAAAGAATCCGACGACATCATGAGTTCTGTGGTAGAGGATTGCTATGAGGCTTGTGGTAATTTGTGATGGACTAGTTGGAGCACCCCTGCAGGGTTTAATCTTTGGGAAAGCCATGCCCGCGGTGATGTGGCAAACATAGATATTTTGTTAACATCCAGTTCTAGACAACTTAAAGTAACTCAAATAAAACTTGCCAACTGTGTGCGTAACCGTGATTGTTTCTTTCGAAGCTTCTTCTCTGATCGAGAACACGGTGGGGTTATGTATGACATAAGTAGGTGTTCAGGATCACTTAGTTATTATTCTAGTCTTCGACCGCCTTATGTAGACCATCATAAGTTATTTCTGTTCTTCGTAAGTTAGCCACCATAAATGCTTACGATGCTGCAACCTCAAACACTTAGCCCTACCTCTCCTATTAACTTAGTTAGACTCGATACCAAGGTCATGAGATTTTTGAGAACTTTGTGGCTCATAGTTTCCTACAACCACTCACTCGTACAGGTACTCCAGATGCAGACGCTCCCGAGGATACCTAGCTGAGGTGGGAGTTCGATGAAGACAGTGGTAGACTGTATGTGACGTATCCCGAGGATTAGATGTGCATGGTCGTGATCGTGGGACTAGCAAGGCGGGATAGCATGATTTTTCCATTTATCTTGTCCGTAGTCAGACCCTGTCTTATGTATGAATAATGAATGCTTGTGTGGATTGTAATCTAGCCTGTGGCGAGTGTAAGCCGAATCTTATACTCATCTCTCTATTTATATAATGGCAATGTTATCCTGCTTGCGATACGCTTAGATGCGACCGTGTACCCTTTTGAGGCCTCATCCCCAAATAAGGAAAGTGTCGCATCTTACTCATTACAAGTTGGTAATCAGAGCCTTATGACCATAGGAGCCTTTGATTGATCGAACTTGGCCGAGCCGAGTCTAGCAAAACTATTTTGAGTATTAGTTATACATGAAAGTAGGTTTGTTTTTTCTCCTCTTCTATGCTCTCATGTGGTTCACGACTTAGGAAATTTTAATTCTACTCCTCTTCTCGCTCAATTTTTTTAGGATCACGCGGATATTTTGGAATCTATATGATACCGATGTGATGGGGTTCTATCTTGGTGCCTCCTGCCGTGTTGATTTTATTCCGGGGAGTTGAGATCCAGGGAATTCTTGAGCACATCATTTTCATTCAGATTTCTTAGTATCTCAGGACGGAGGATGTTCAAAATTGCTTCAATACTAGTAGTGGCGAGATAACCCCGACATCCCCAGTACTGGTGCAGAGAGTTCGGGGGCACTGCCATACTTGGTATCGTTGTGATTACGAGGATCTGAGATAAATGAGTTTCCGAGATCTCTGGTTATGTGTTGATGGATGTGATACACTGGACGGGTTAGCATAGGAGTTGAGTGATATATTACTCCTTGTAACCGTGGACCAGATTGCATGACCAGAAATTTCGGGAGTTCTTAGGTGGGAACTCAAGTAGTTACTTATAGTACAATCTTTGAACAAATGCATGATGTGAGGTTGGGATTCGACATTCAGTGGATTTGTTTGTTCATGGTCATCTTACAACAATTCTCGTTGTGTCTTAAAGAGTCCTTGTAGCTTGCTACGACTCGAGGACGCTTCGTATGTCATGTGCACTGCCGTGTACATGATGGCTACTGTAGGACACATCCCGTGCGATCCTATCCACAAAAATATCAAATGGAATCTATAACACCCTGTGTTTAACTCTCCTGACTAATTTGACTTTTCTCAAAAATTAGGACCAGTTAAATTTTTTATGACCGCTTGTGATGTTTGATGTGATGGTTGCTTGCTTGCCTATTGCTTGTGGTTGAGTCCAACGCTCATGCTGCTCTCCAAACTGAGATCCTTGACCCAAACCCTTGCCTAATGATCATGCCATGGGTGTAGGACCAAAAACTATTTTTACCAATTATTATTTTCATCAAAAAGCATTTCTCTGATTTAAGCTTTCAAAACCCCTAAGTTGGGATTTGTACTACAAGTCCTCAAATAAGGGAAGTTTTTTTCACCAAATGTTTTATTTAAAACCCATTATCAAAACTACTTCCCAAAACCACACCATTATTATTTTAAAAGCAATTTTACTATTTTATTTAAATGCCTTCCTGTGACGCCAGAAATGGTCTCTTATGAAGAAAAATTATTTTTATTGCTTTCAAATATTTGAGAAAATTTAGGGAAACTCAGTGGACATATATATTCCTTATATATGAGTTTCAACACATGGTAGGCAAAACCCTTCCTCCCTATTTCAAGCTTTTGGAATATTTCCATAAGAAATGTTCTCAATAAATTCCTGTAAAACTCTAGCATGCCACATATGATATATGTGATGATCTTGCCAAGTTTCATATCAATCCAAGTTGATTTGATTCCCCTAATTATTCTAAAACCCTATCTCTCCAGATCCAAATTTGAGCAACTCTACATTGCCAAGTGTCTCCAATTGTGCTCAAATTTGGTAGACATGTTCTTATACTCCAATAATGCATCCACACCAAGTGGTGCATCAAGGAGAATAGAAGAACTTGTCCCAAGCCCCTCCAAACCCTCTTTGTTGATTTCTGACTTTGGGAAACTTTACATTATAATGTTTCTCCAATTGACCCCAAACTTTTTGGGAATTATTTAATTCTCAAATAATGCCCACACCAAATATTGGATTTGTGGGAATTGATTTGAATAGTTTTGTAAGGACAAGGCCATTTCTGCCCATTTCAGGAATTTTCCAAGCCTACACTGGAAACCTTCTCCACCAAATCCCAAATTTGGTGTCCTAGCTTATTTTCATCTATTATTTGATCCAGTTAAGTTTCATATCAATTGAAGTCCAGCTGGTAGCCCTGACACTCATCAAACACCTTGTGTGCACTCACCTAAGTGGCTACTTTGGCCCCTTCCACTTTTACCCTTGAGCTTAAATTTCTACCACAACTCTATATAGTTACATTTTACCTCCAATAGCTTTGGCATGGCCTCTGGTCAATTATTGGATGGAGACTCCATGTAGATACCTCTCATTTTTACCCTTGGGTCACCATTTTTACCCCTCTTGCCCCACTTCTACTTAATCCAAAGCCCCCACATTCTTCCACTGCATCTCTAATATGCCAATGCATCATTTAAAACCGAGAGATGGTATGCTCATGTAGGAAAATTGATCAACACATATACAAGTTGATTTCTGGCTAAAATGTAGCTTTGTAAAGCAAGTACTAGCTACCCTCCTTTGTTGGAGCTCAAACTTGGCAGCGTTGTAGTCCTTGCATAGCTAACACTGTCAGACATTGATTTTCCCCAAGACTCCCCATTTGAGACCCACTTTTCTTAGCTCTAAGTTTCCTGTTGCAAACTTAACCTCACTCAAAAAGCATTCAAACCAACTCAACTAGAGACCAAACTCCTCAGTCACACCCCAGCTAGCATGCCCCACACACCAGACATCTGTGGCTGGTCAAATTAGCATTCTAGGCACAGGTGGCCGTGGTGACCACCACCCTGGCCTGCAATATGGGTGCTCTGCACCTTGTTTCCTTCTTCCGGGCCATTTCTGGCCGATGCAACCTGTCTCAGCATGCCA
Organism: Hordeum vulgare subsp. vulgare; assembly: GCF_904849725.1. Classification (NCBI taxonomy): domain Eukaryota; kingdom Viridiplantae; phylum Streptophyta; class Magnoliopsida; order Poales; family Poaceae; genus Hordeum; species Hordeum vulgare. Next base: position 238,965,939 of record NC_058523.1, read on the forward strand.
CAACTCCTCCTTTTGACCGTTCCAATCACTCCTCAACACCAGCTAGCCTCCAAGCTTCATCTGAGGCGCGTGGCTGCCATGCACAGGGATCACTCGAGGGCTCCCGAGCTCTCTCTCTCCCCCTCTCTTATCTCCACTTTCCCAAGCCTCTCTTGATCCTTTCTCCCTTGTGCACCTCCAGGGCTCCCCCTTTCGAGCCCTTACTCTCCTCCCAAGCATCCTCCTCATCCTACCCCTCCAATGGCCGAAGCCCATCGGCGGCCGCCGCTCGGGCCGTACCAACCAGGAGATCCCCCCTCACCTCTAGCCTCCCATGGGATCCCTCCTAGCCGGCGCGAGTCCTCACCTCTCTCCCTCCTTCCTCTCAGGTGGTCGGGGCACCCTCCTCCGCAACAGCCGAAGCTGGCCCCGCTCGCCCCACGGTTCCCCTGCAGGAATGGGGCCCCAGGCCGACGTGGCTCGCTGTCCCGAGCACGCTGGTGGTCGGTGCACCGTCGGGGGTGGCTAGAGCCGCCTGGGCAAGCTCCTGCTTCGGCCGGCCCTGCCTCCCTGCTCCCTCTCTGGTCGAGTGAGAGGAGGAAGAAGCTCCTGACCAATGGGGCCCGCCTGCCAGCAACCCAGCGTCCGGGCCCACCCGAGTTAATTGGCCGCGGCTCTGTCTGGAAGCCGCCTTCCCCACGTGGAGACGCATTCTATTGAATGCGCCTTCGACTGGGCCGTCCCGAAGCATACTTAGCGCCTTGGGCGCCGTTTAACCCTCTCGTGGACTTTTTCTTTTGTTTTTTCCTTTTAACAAAAGCTTCAAAAACTCATATCAATTTCGTTTGAAACCCAAATTTGATGATTCAAAATCCTGTAGGTTCCTAAAATCAAGGGCTACCCAAAGATGTGCTTTCACATTTTTCCAGACAAATGTTTTGTTGTATTATTATTGAAATATAGATTTGAATACTCCTAGCCTCACCTTTCAAAATTCCCGCATGACTCAAATCAACTCTAAATGGAGTGATTCCAATTTCCAGAGCCTTCTTATAACTTGCCCAATTTTTGAAACCTTGGTCAACATTTTTGTATGGCATATTTCTGTTGCATAAATAAATAGCTCCCTTTTTCTATTTATACAATGTTATAAAATCCCTAGTATATTCATATCAACTGCAAATCCAGTGAAACAACTTCCTAGATGTTTCTAAATTTTTGCTCTGTTAAATGAGTGCCTCCACTCATTTGTATCAAAATATTTTTTGTAAGCCTCATAAAGGATCAGCTATTCCTCCTTTCATCCATTCAAAATCCTTGATGATCCAAAACTCCTATAGCAAGCTTCAGGTATTTTTCTTATGACCAAAGAGGACCAAGAAAAATAAAACACTTATTTATATAAGACTTTTGTTTCTGCTTGTTGTTGGATTACTGTGTTGTTTCTGATGATAGTTGACGGAGTAGATGGAGTACTCGGAGTTGGACCGGAAGACCCTGAGGACTTAAGTGAGCAAAGGCAAGCAGTCCTTTGACCATGTTTGAGAAAAATATTATTTGCATGCTAAGTAGATCAATTATCCCCGTTGCATATGATCATGAGTATTCGGTAAAACATCGATATGATGTTCTCGATGGCTCCTTCGGAGCACTTGCATTTGAGCATGATCCTACCACCTATGGGTCACACTAATATTATGTTGACAAGTATAGCTAAGCATAATAGAAGCATGCGCATGGTAAATATGAAAGGTTTATGAAAACCCCGTCGGGTGCCACTAATGCCCGAGGGTGACGATGAGTTAGGTGGCCACTTGTGAAGAAGTGGTGCACCGGGTATATTTGGTGTGAGTGGTTCCGGAAACATGATTAGATTTATGATGTGTCCACCGTCCCAATCCTAAATGTATGACCACGATACCCCTTTATGGGACGGGGCTTTGTTGATTACTTTGGTCGGTGCTAGCAAAGATCCACATTACTAGTGGCGGGAGTGATATGTGGTCACTCTCGTGACACGGTCATACCAGGTACGTCGACTATGTCATTTTTACGTGTTCCGGGAACACCGTTGGTCCCCGCATGGATGATACTGTCCAGAGTTGGTGCTCGTAAGACGTACATCATGTGGGTTGGGTACCAATCGAGTGGAACTCTTTGTCTAGTATCGTCAGGGGAAAGGCATTGATCGGGTACTTACCTCGGGTATGTTATATACCATGAGTCGTGGAGAAGTTTCCTAGATCTCGTGGGTACAACGTACAACCTCTGCAGAGTGTTAAACTATTCGAATAGTCGTGTACAGGGTCATGGACAGTTGGGTAATCCTGCTTAAACTACGTCCAACCGTTTCTGCATAAACCAAGTGTGTGTGTGTGTGTGTGTCTTCAAGGAGTTATGTGAAAGAGTTGATATGACCAAGTTTGGTGACTTGGCATATGGGGTGAACTCGGAGTGTTCATCCCTCAGTAGATATGTTGATATGTGTAACCTGTTCTTCTGATAACCATCTAGCTTATGATGCATATCCATCTATGACCGTGTTTACTTACATTCAAGCTTGCTTTCCACCAATGTTGCATACTACTTGTTATCATACCAACTATATTATCCATATCATGGGTTGTTTGCGAGTACATTCAAAGTACTCATAGGCTTGAAATTGGTTATTTCATTGACCAGGTAAGAGAGATCAGGATATGGTCAAGAGTAACTTGGTGACGTTCTTGCGAGCTAGGATGCTTCTCGGTCAGAATGCCTGTAGGTTAAGGCTGATGGCATGAATTCACGCTTTGACCGATATTTCCACTATTGGTCAAGTTTGGTGTGTTGGCCCTCAAGGCCCTATATATGTAAGACTTGATCGCAATGGTCATTTATTGTATCAAATGGTATGTATGGATGTAAGTCTCTTGTTATTCAGTTTCTGTGTGTTCGGTCAGCATTGATCTCTGGGATCACTGAGCACGTTCATTTGGCGATCTCGACTCGTAAGTCGGTGTCCCCACAGAGTCTCTGTCACACATTTGTTCCGAGCAATCCTAGCTCATACTCATTTACAAGAGGCTTTCAATCAGATGTTGTCGACAGTTATTTTGAGGAAGCATTCTTACTAATTATAGTTCGAGTGCAATTGCTAAGTATTCTTGTTCAGATATTTCTGTCCGTCGATTCAGCTTAATCTTTGAATTTTCATCTCTGGTATAATGTTGTTGTCTGTCTCGAGGATGGCTCCACCAACTCGCCAGAATCCGGGTCGTGAGAGTGCTCACCCTCCACTACCCCTCCTCCACCAGCTCCTCCGCGACCTCGACAGATTCATCAGCTCAAGCAGTCTGGTGGTCGTGGTTCTTCCACCCACCTAACCCAGCTTTCTAGCAGCAGAAGCAAGGGAATCCTCAAGTGCAATTCCATCCGCTGTCAGAGGTGACTTGTCACAAGTGTGGGCAGAAGGGTCATTACTCTAACAAGTGCACCACTCAGCAGCATCTTCCACCTCCTCCTCTAGTCAAGCCTCCACGCAATGCAATGGTGAAGTTCAACCCCAAGTCTGCAAGGGTCAATATAGTGAATGCAACTGAAGCATAAAACTCCTCAGATGTGATCATGGGTAATCTCTTGGTTAATGATATTCCTGCAAAGGTTTTATTTGATTCTGGTGCATCGCATTGTTTCATATCTAAGCCATTTGTGAACAAACATGATTTTCCTTCGGAGGTTCTGGGAGAGCCTTTTCGTGTGGTTTCTCCGGGTATGCGTATGAGTTCTCATATGATGTTTCCCGATGTCTCTGTCAAGATGGGCGACTATTCCTTTCTGGCTTCTCCAATTGTCCTTGGCAAGTCTGATATTGATGTGATCCTTGGGATGGATTGGCTGGCTATGAACAAGGCGTATATTGATTCTCAAGCAAAAGAAGTCAAGCCGACTCATCCTTCGAAGGACGTGATTATTTTCGCTGCTCACGATGACACGATCCGTCTGTTTTCCCTGAATGAGAGGGGTGAGATCTCTCCAATTTCTCAAGTTCCAGTGGTCTGTGAGTACGAAGGTGTCTTTCCATAAGAACTGCCAGGAATGCCTCCATACCGGGCAGTTGAGTTCGTAATTGAGCTTGAACCTGGAACTGAACCAGTGTGCAAGAGGCCGTATAAACTGGGTCCAGAAGAGCTGAAAGAGTTGAAGAAGCAACTTGATGAGCAAGAGCGTTTGGGTCTAATTAGACCAAGCTCATCTCCTTGGGGTTGTGGAGTTCTTTTTGTCAAGAATAAGGATGACACGGACCGACTCTGTGTCGATTACCATCCATTGAATAAGAAGACAATCAGAAACAAGTATCCACTTCCCAACATCAATGAATTGTTTGAGCAATTGAAAGGGGCCAAGATTTTCTCTAAGCTTGATCTCTGGATGGGCTATCATCAGATCCGCATTCGTGAAGAAGACATTCCCAAGACTGCTTTCAGGACAGGCTTTGGCTCTTATGAGTACACAGTGATGTCTTTTGGTCTCGCCAATGATCCACCGAACTTTTGTCATATGATGAATTATATCGTCTCCCTATTCAAGAATGAATTTGTCTTTCTATATCTTGATGACATTCTAGTATTTTCTAAAACTAAGGAAGAGCATGAAGAACATCTCTGACTTGTGCCTGATAAGCTAAGAGAGCATAAGTTCTATGCTAAGTTTTCCAAATGTGAGTTCTGGTTGAAGGAAGTTGTGTACCTTGGGAACATCATCTCTGCCGAGGGCATCAAAGTTGATTCTTCAAAGGTGCAGACCATTGTTGAGTGGGAACCTCCTCAGAATGTGAAGCAGCTTCGAAGCTTTCTCAGGCTTGCAAGCTATTGCATAAGGTTCGTTGAGAACTTCTCCAAGATTGCTAAGCCTCTGTCCAACCTTCTTCATAAGAGTGTGAATTTTGTCTGGTCTCCAGAGTGTCAGTTGGCCTTCGACACACTCAAAGAGAAGCTCACTCCAACTCCAGTCTTGACTCCTCCTGACGATTCCAAGCCTTATCAAGTGTTCTGTGATACCTCTCTTCAAGGTATTGGTGCAGTTCTGATGCAATAGAAGAAAGTGGTAGCTTATACCTCGAGGCAGTTGAAGCCAAGTGAGAAGAACTATCCCACTCATGATCTTGAGTTGGCGGCAATGGTCCATGCTTTGATGACTTGGAGACATCTCTTGTTGGGCAGACATGTTGAAGTCTACACCGATCACAAGAGTCTCAAATACATCTTCACCCAGCCTAGTCTCAATCTTCGGCAAACTCATTGGGTGGAAATGATCCAAGATTATAATCCGAGCATTGACTTCACTCCAAGCAAAGCAAATGTCATTGCAGATACTTTGAGCAGAAAGTCTTACTGCAAAAGTCTCATTCTGAAGCCTCTCCAGCCTGATCTTTGTGAATCTTTCAGGAAGCTCAACCTTCAGATAGTACCTCAGAGATTTCTTGCTAATCTCCATATTTGTCCTACCTTGGAAGACCAAGTCCGACAACTCAACTTCTTGATGTGATGGTGAAGAAAGTTAAGGTTGGCTTGGCAAAGAGCATTCCGAAATATAAGTGCTTCCGTGTTGATGATAGAGATACCTTGTTCTTTGAGGACCGCCTTGTCGTTCCGAAAGGAGAGCTCAGGAAAGTTATCATGGATGAAGCCCATAATTCCCTCCTCTCGATACATCCAGGAAGCTCCAAAATGTATCAGGATCTGAAGCAGACCTTCTGGTGTACTCGCATGAAACGTGAGATTGCTCAGTTTGTGAACGAGTGTGATGTGTGTCGTAGAGTGAAAGAAGAGCATCAATGTCCAGCAGGTCTTCTGCATCACTTGCCTATACCCGAGTGGAAATTCGATCATGTGGAAATGGATTTTTTCACTGGGTTTCCGAAGTCCAAGAAATGCAACGATGCCATCTTCGTCGTCATCGACAAGTTGACCAAAGTTGCTCATTTCCTACCTTTAAAAGAGTCTATCTCGACAGCTCAACTAACAGTTGTATACGTCAAGGATAGTCTTGTTGCACGGTGTTCCTATGCTCATTTCTTAAAATCGTGGAAGCATCTTTACTTCCAAGTTCTAGGATTCCTTTCAGACTATGATGGGTACTAAGATCCATTTCAGTACAGCTTTCCATCCTCAGACAAGTGGGCAAGTTGAAAGAGTCAATGAGATCCTTAAAGATATGCTCAGAGCTTGTGTGATTTCTTTTGGCATGAAGTGGGAAGATTGCCTACCATTTTCCGAGTTCTCATACAACAACAACTTTCAAGCAAGCTCAGGCAAGGCTCCATTCGAGATTCTATATGGCAGGAAGTGCCGTACCCCGCTCAATTGGTCAGAGACTGGTGAGCATCGGATTCTTGGGAATGACATGATAGATGAAGCAGAAGAAATGTGTTGTGTCGTTCGGGATAATCTCAAAGCAGCGAAGTCCCGTCAAAAGAGCTACTACGATAGCAAGCATCATGACATGACTTTTCAACTTGATGATTTTGTGTATCTCAAGGTGTCTCCCATGAAGGGCACTCAATGCTTCGACATCAAAGGAAATCTCGTTCCTTGCTTTATTGGTCCTTTCAAAATTGTTGGCAAGAGAGACGATCTTGCATATCTGTTAGAGCTTCCAACCAACTTTTCCAATGTGCATGATGTGTTCCATGTCTCTCAGCTCAGGAGATGCTTCAAGACTCCCGAGCGCACATTTGATCTCCAGGATATCGATCTCCAGCCCGACCTGTCCTACCATGAACATCCGATAGCAATACTTGAAGAGAATGAGCGCAAGACTCACAATAAGTCAATCAAGTTCCTCAAAGTGCAACTGTCACATCATTTAGACAAAGAAGCCACTTGGGAGCGCGAGGACCACCTCCGTTCCGAGTACCCGGAGTTCTTCCAGTCATAGATCTCGGGTCGAGATCCTCTTGTAGTGTGGGAGAGTTGTGATAGCCCCAATGAAATACCCTTCCCCCGCTTGCATTCTTTCTTTGTATGCCAACTTGGGATGTTAATGTCAAGTGGTATGAGTTGATGGAGTCTTCATTTCATGTGCATCATGGCATCATGCATAACATCTTTATCTTTTGTCTTGGTTGCTTGTCTTGCACCTTGGTGTTGAGTGGAGTGCAATGTGTGAGACTGCATGTGATGGTTATGTGGTGTGGGTGTAACAAGGATCATCTCAAAAGAACCTTGTCACACCATGACCATAAAACCCCCTCTCTCTTCCAATTGTTTTGTGGCGGTATTAAAGTTTCAGTTTTGGCCCCATTAAAAATGTTCATCATCTGTGAAAAATCCCTTTTATTAATTGTGGGTGGCAACACTCTCTTCTTTGGTTTTATTTTCCCTATGTTTTATTTTAAAATAGAGCCAATTTCAAATAAAACAATTTATTTTTCTTTCTTTAGCCTAAAATGCCCCACCTATTTTTATAAATAGGAGGAACATTTTAGAAGCCCAGTTTTATTCTGGTTTTATTTTCTCCTTTCTTTTAACCCGTGAGTTTTTTTAAAGCTAGATTTATTTTTATTTTTTTAAACCCCGTGTATGTTTTCTCGGAGAGAGAGAGAGCCATGCCCAATCTAACCATTTCGGCCCAGCCAGCCCATGAACGCGTCCCTTCTTCCTCGTCGTCGTCGTCAGCTACGTACGGTGCGAGGGAGAGCCGCCGATCCGTTGTCTCCCTCCATCAGACGACCCTGGCGCTAGCCGCGAGGTTATATGCAGCCTAGCTGCGCCTCTCCAACCCTAGCATCTCTCTTCTCCCTCTCACGCTGTCAGGAACACCCACAGCTGCAGCTATCGCCATGGATAGCTTCGGCTCGAGTTCGACGTTGGAGTACCAGCGCCTCCCCTCCTTCCCCGTCTGGTCCAGGAGCAAGAGATCATCATCGGTGTTCCATTTTTGAAGGGATCGGGAGCAGGGCCTTCTTCCTCGACGTCCACGACGACCGGCGTCTTCTTCTGCTCTGACTAGTCGTTCTCTTCCTCTTTAGCGCCGGATCGATGCTTCTGTCGCTAGGTGAGCAAGACCCGCTCTCCTCCACCTTCCCCTTTCCTTCTGCAGCCGTCGCCGCCGTGTAGCCCAGCGTCGCCGTCGTGGCTCTATTCAAGAGAGCAGCAATAGCTTTAGTTCAATGCAGGTAATAGCAGCAGTGGAGCGGCATGGTCGTTTCGAGTAGCAGCAGGCTTGACGCAGGTGAAGTGGAGCTGCTGCGCAGTGCCCACGCTCGCCGTCGCGTGTGGTGTGTCGCGCGTAGTGTGTGTTGCACCGGTGAGCCATCTCCTGTGCCTCTATGCAGAGCAGAGTATCCCCAATCCGTTTACTTACCTAGTGTGGTTTCCCCATAGAGCAGACCGCCCTACGTAGCTCGACTGGTTCGACCGCCGCGCTGAGACCGGCAGGTCTGGGGTTTGAGTCCCTGTCAGCCCCTTTTGTTTTTCATTTTCTGTTTTGTTCCTGTTGCGTTAGCAGCGTGAGTAGTATAGTTAGGCTTATCCCCCCTTCATGGTTAGTTGGAGTGCAGTAGCGCAGTGGTGAGGCAGTGCAGTGTGTAGTTGTAGGTGTTGGGTTCGATCCCCCTCCCCTGCACCATTTCTTTTTCTTTTGATTTTGTTGCAGCTGTGCATGTATGTGTGTGTATGTGGCCATGTGTGTGTGTGTGTGCATAGTGCATGTGTGTGTGCCGCTGTGGCAGTGTGTGTGTGTGTGCACCATGTGTGCATGGCTGTGTGAGTGTGTGCATGTGTGTGTGTCAAGACCCACTTGCATACACTCACTCGGGGTCCTTGGTGCATCTGACTAGTGGGCCCCGTGTCATTAAATTGTGGCATTTTTATTTAATTATGTCGTTGTGATAGATTTCATTTTTGTAATAATTCCTAAAATGGAATTTGCCTAATCTGGTTTATACCAAATCTGGCATATCAAGAACAACCCATGTTCTTGTCAATAAGAGAGTTTGATCCTGTGTAGTATTTCCATTGCTGTTTGTGGTGTTTTTCTCCATGCATATATAGGAGTATGATATATGGATTTGGGGTAGAAAATCCCAAGGAATCCAATGGTGGTACTGGAATTCAGTTTTGAGCATTCCTGTAGAAAATTCTCCCTGCGGTGAGGTGGCACTAGTTTTATCTATGTAGGGTGGTTTATGTGCATGATTAGATGTTGTGCATGCACGCATCATTTTGTCTGTTGCATCATCATTGCTGGTGTTTATTAGTTGATTGTTTCTTTTGGGTAGCTACTGGGGTCGGAAACGTGTTCAAAGAGTCCGGTGAGTTCGTGCAGGAAGATCAGGAACAATTCCACTCTGAAGAAATCACATGCAAGATGATTGTGACATTGACACCGTTTCTAGCTTTGTTTTGCTTAGTGATTCGTTTCTATCGTTACATCTCCGCTACCTACCACATGATATATATGCCATAAAACATGTCCATGAAACCTCAAACACCTTCCCTCCTAGCAAATATTGTTTGGCTAAGTAAGGCTTGCTCAACCACTAAATTGTTAGCGTTGCTAGTTGCACGTGCGAGCTGGTCCATGTGATAACATGGGCATTTGATATCAGCCTATTTATTTCTATTTAATTAATGCACCTATATACTTGGTAAAAAGTGGAAGGCCTAGCCTTTTGTTGGGTGATTTGTTCCACTGTTGCCGCCTTAGTTTCGTCTACCATTGTTTTATTCCATAGCTGAGCGCTCCTAACACGTTCGGGGTTGTTATGGGGACCCCTTTATAAATTGTTTAGTGTTAAGTCTTGTCTGGCAAGACCCAACTTTGGTGTTAATTTGCTAACAACTTAATAAAAAGCATAGGGAATAGCTACCCCGAGGAATTAATCTACAACTCAGGCTAGTGCTCCTCGTGAGTGTTGGTCCAACCCAGAGCAGCTTATTAATGATCCTAAGGCAACTCGGGTTTTGGTGTGGTAACCATAGCTCATCCGTCGTGTCCTAAGAACGAGATATGCGGCTCATATCGGGTTCATCTACACATCGGGAGGTTTTGCTGGACTTGTCTTACCTTAGCGATATATCTTGCGCATTGGGATTCCGGTGAGACTTTGGGTCTTCTTAGAGTTGAGGTTTCCCACTAAGGGATCCGACGAGATCACTAGTTTCGTGGTAGAGGATTGCTATGCAGATTGTGGTAATTTGTCATGGACTAGTTGGAGCACCCCTGCAGGGTTTAATCTTTTGGAAATCTGTGCCCGCGTGATGTGGCAAACATGGATATTTTGTTAACATCCGGTTCTAGACAACTTAAAGTAACTCAAATAAAACTTGCCAACTGTGTGCGTAACCGTGGTTGTTTCTTTCAGAGCTTCTTCTTTGATTGAGAACACGGTGGGGTTATGTATGACATAAGTAGGTGTTCAGGATCACTTAGTGATCATTCTAGTCTTCGACCACCTTACGTAGACCACCATAACTTATGTCTGTTCTTCGTAAGTTAGCCACCATAAATGCTTAGGATGCTGCAAACTCAAACACTTAACCCTACCTCACCTATTAACTTAGTTAGACTCGATACCAAGGTCATGAGATTGCTGAGCCCTTTGTGGCTCACAGTTTACTACAACCACCCACAGGTACAGGTACTCCAGATGCACACGCTCCCGAGGATACCTAGCTGAGGTGGGAGTTCGACGAAGACAGTGGCAGACTTTATGTGATGTATCCCGAGGATTAGAGGCACATGGTCGTGATCGTGGGACTAGCAAGGCGGGATAGCATGATTTTGCCGTTTATCTTGTCCGTAGTCGGACCCTGTCTTATGTATGAATAATGAATGCTTGTGTGGATTGTAATATAGCCTGTGGCGAGTGTAAGTTGAATCTTATATTCATCTCTCTATTTATGTAATGGAAATGTTATCCTACTTGTGATACGCTTAGATGCGACCCTTTCCCCTTTTGAGGCCTCGTCCCCAAATAAGGAAAGTACCACATCTTAGTCGTTACATGGGGGGAATCAAATTTCTCTTGGTGGAAGTATAGATTGAGGCCTTCTCCTCCAAACCCTAGAAAATCAACAAGAATTGATGGCTAGGGAAGGAGAATAGGAAAGAATGAGCTTAGGGGCAACAATGAAGCTTTTGAAGGATAAGAGACGAGTCTCCACGGGGAAGAAGACCCACTTATATAGTGGTGGGAAATTTGACCGTTTTTTGCCTACAAAACATGCATAAGCGGTAGTACCGCTTGGGTGAGCGGTACAAACACTCCTGCAAGCGGTACTTCCGCTTAGCATTGACTAACATCCCACACGAGTAAGACAAAGGGGAACAATACGGCAGTGCCGCCCTGAGCGTACTACCGCTAAGAACTGCCACCCAAAAATCCACTTGAAACAGAATCGGAGAAAGGAAAACATAAGAGGAAGTGGGGCCTGAAGTAGAGAGCGCGAGTACCACCCAAGTGGTGCTACCGTACTACCCTAGCGGTACTTCCGCTTACCAAGAGACAAGAGCTTGAAGGCACCACACACACAATCACCAACGGTACATGACCTGGTGAAAGTGCGTTATATCGACTAGAGGGGGGGGGGTGAATAGGAGATTTTTAGAATTTCATCACTGAGGAAATTCCTTTTGAGGAAATTCCTCACTGATGACTAACTTACAGCAGAAACAGTAAAGGATCAGATGTGCAAAGTTTCACAACAACAGTTTTTCAGAGTGAAGAATGTGAAAACAGATTGCACTGTGAGCAGGCACGCCGAATACAGATGAGGATTAACTAACGTGAAGAATTTGGGGTTGAGGAAATTCAGAGAAAGTCTTCAACAAATTCTTCAAACAGTCACAGTGAAAGTCATCACCACATAGTACGAGGAAAGTAAGGAGATGAGGAAATAGAACCCGTTTCTCAGTGAAGACAATCGTTGATGACCCAGTTCCAACTGCTCTGACAGTCGTACATCTCGTTTGGAGCGGCTTGGTATTGAAACCAAAGAACACCCAGTCCCGGGACACACAGTCCCTACCGTATTCTCCTTGAGCTAAGGACACACAGTCCTCGCCCAACACTCGTGGTAAGTCTTCAGGGCAGACTTCCAAACCCTCACAAACTTGGTCACCCGGCGATCCACAATTGACTGCTCGAAAGCTCTAGACCATGACGCCTAACCGTCTGGAGGATGCACAGTCCTCAAAGGTAAAAGGCTTCAGTCCCACACAGGAACAACTTCTTCAGTGATGCTCAATCACTAGGTTTGGTTTGTGGTTTCGGTGTATGATGTATTTCCTCACTGATGAATTACTCTCGAAGGCTCTGAGGAATTTGGGTTGCTCTTATGACAAGTGTCGGTTTCTAACGGAGCAGCCAACCAGCTAGTGGTTGTGGGGGGTGGTTATTTATAGCCTGGGAGCATCCGGACATGATTTGACACTAATGCCCTTAAGTAATATGACCGTTGGAGTGGATAAGACCAGTGACTTGGCGTGGCTATCAAAACAGTCGGAACCCTCAACTGTGAGAGTCCTCATGTCACTCATATTCCTCACTTTGAGGCTTTTGGTAGGATTAGGCTTGGGTTGAGCATCATGAGGAAATTCATTCCATAGTGTAACTTCGACCCCCTTTAACAATACGGTGTTCCTATTACTCGAATGCGAAGAAAGTAAAACAGAAAGTGTAAATCTTCATGCTTCAATTCTTCAGAGTGATTTTCTTCAGGAACCGCCGGACTTCTCAATATCAGTATCTTCATGAGGAATATCAATTTCATCGCAGATTCCTCGCGATTCATTTCTTCAGCTTCAGACCAATCTCTTCAACTGAAGACATATATTTTTAGGGGTCGATATTCTTCAAATATCTCAGACTCCTCAATGACTTATAGATCCTGTGTACACTCACAAACACATTAGATACTTAACCTATAAGTATTCAAACCACCAAAATCACTTAGGGGCACTAGATGCACTTACAATCTCCCCCTTTTTGGTGGTTGATGACAATTAGGTTAATTCTAAAACAGGAATCGAAAAATATGAAGTGTAGATACTCATTTGAGGAATTTGAAATCAAGATTTAGAGAGACTCCCCCTGAAGATGTGCATATCTTGAGGATTTTGCTTTTTACAGCAAATGCACATTGATGATTTATATCATGGAGATCTCCCCCTGAGTCTTGTAAATCATGCATACATGTAACATATCATATGAAGAATATGAAGATGCATGATGACAAATGGTATCTGACGAATTCCAGCATGCGTGCATTAAAGCTTGAGGAATAAGCATGCGAAGAAAAACGTTCAAAAGCGTCAGAGTACCATCGGGCTTAAGTTACAACTCATTACATAAAAACTTCAGAAGAGCCAAGAGTTTGTAACTCAAATATAGTTCATAAGCCCCAAAAATATCCCGCTTGAAGACTAACTCTCAAGTTTCTCCCCCTTTGTCATCAAGTGACAAAAAGGGACAAACCGAGGACTAACGCCCGTGAATACTTCACTTCTTAGCGGTTGAGGAAGAGTCGTGATGCTTCTTGGGGTAGTCTTCTTCCTTGGACAGGTAGCAGTGTCGAGCTAGTCTTCATCAGTTTCAGCAGTGCGGAATGAAGAAAAGGAGCTGTCTTCAAGGTCTGGCACTGGAATAGGCCTGAACTTCTTCTTGGGAGGCCACAACCATTCAAAGTCTCGCTCAAAGTCCATTTCTTCAAGCTCAGTATGAGTCTTCAGATGTGCAAGTGTAGCCCAGGTGCGATCGAAAACCTCATGCAGATAGTGATGGTTGAGCTTCACAGAGTTCTGTGTTTCAGTGAGGGTTTTCACAATGGCACCAAACTGGTGTTTGACCCATTTGTGGTTGCGATCCACCTTCCGGTGAAGACTGAGGAGGAGCTCTCTGGTATTCATCACGCGAGGAGTAATGGGGCTTGCCAGACGAGTCTCAGTATCATCCCATGAAGAATTAGCTTCTGGCTCTCTGAACTGGCCATCAAGAGGCCTGCTGCCTTCTTCAATCACAGATTTGCCTTTTCCTTCAATGGACTCGAAAGTCTTCTTGTTGACCCGGATATGAGGCATATAACCAACATGGTTCTGGAAATCAGCATGGAAGTTGATGCCTGTCCTTGTCCTGATGAATCTCATGATCCATGGGGCATATATCTTGTGATCAAAAGGACACATAGCATTGTCGGCCAAAGTCCTCAAGAAGAAATCATGGATGTTGATAGGAATACCATGAATGATGTTGAATAGGATATTTTTCATGAGGCCTACGACATCTTCTTCATCGTCATGGCCTTTGATCGGCGCGAGCACACTGCAGAGGATTCTGTAGACAGACCTGGGTGTGTACTTGAGCTCGTGGACGAGGAAGGTTGTTCTCGGAGATTTTCCTTCAGCCAAAGGCTTCATGAGGACTTCCATCATTCCATTTGGCAGCTCACGCTCACCATAAAGCTTCACAGCCTCATCTGAGGGAATTGGTACGGGCAGTTCCCTGAGGAGTTCAGTAGCAGGAGCCTTGTAGTGAGTGTTTTGTGACATCCAATCAAACACCCAAGTGCTAATGTCTTCAGGGTTGCCAGATATGTGAAGATTGGCATAGAACTGAAGAATTAACTCGCTATTCCAGTCAGATATGTCGGAGCACATTGGGAGTAAACCTGCATCATGGAGTACACTGAGGACTGGCTCCAGGCACGGTATTGCTTCAAGTTCAACATGAGGAATATGCCTGTGCTGGAATATCTTATTTCATCCACATAGCACAGAGGCATAGTAATTCATCTGAGTCATAGTCCAAAACTTCAGATGCCTCATTTGAGGCTTGTCATAGGGGTTCTTCAAAGAAATTTTCCATTTGAAACTTTGGACGCTTGGAGAATGGCTGACGCTGAACTGGCTGAAGATTTTGCTGTGGAACAGGAGGGGAGACAACAATGGCAGTCTCTGGGTTGAGCACGACGAATGCATTGTCTTGTTCAGGTGCATTCTCCTCAGCATTTTCCTCAGGCTGAGGAATTTCAGCAGCTGGTACTTCAGGCGGATGAGCTTGCTCTGGCTGTGCTTCATGCTGAGGAATTTCTTCTGCTTGCTCAGTTGGAGGAGTTGGATCAGCCTGTTCCTCATCTTGAGGATTCTGCTCAGAGTGTTGAATTTCATCAGCTGGAGGATTTTTAGTTTGTTTTTCCTCAGCTGGCTTGGTGGCAGAGGCAGTTTCATCAGCTGGTGCAGCTGATGCTTGAACATCATCTTTTTGAAGAATGAAAGGTTGAGGACTGTCGTCTATCTGAATTTCCTCGTCAGTGTGTTCCTCAGGGGAGACATATTTCATTTCCTCATCTGCCTTTTTCGCTGGATCATCAATGATGACCATTTCATAGGAAGGAGCGACATTCAGGGGCACAGGGTCCAGAGGAGTAGTTTCTTCAATTGCTTTGAGGCGCTTTGCCTCTGTTTCTTCTTCTGCTGAGGAGGCCTTTCTCTTTTTGGCTTCCTTTTCAGCAACCCTGGTTTTTCTTCACGTCTGATGCAGACAGAATCATCTTCTTCACCTTTGAAGCTTTTGGTGAAGGGGTTCTCTCTACAGATTCTTCAGCTGGTATTGAGGAACCAGCTGGAACAGAGTCATCAGCCTGCTTTGATGAAGCAGCTGGATCAATGGCAGTCTCATCAGCTGGAGTTTCCATGATGATTTCTTCAATAGCCGGTTCATCAACACGACGCTCTTGGTGTACTTCCTCAGCTTGAGGAGTTTCCTCATCATGAGGAGATTCATCTGCTGGCTCCTCAATCAAGGGCTGAGGAGTTGGTGCTGGGGGTGCGGCCTTCTTGTTGTAGTCATCAACAACACTAGTGGCCAGCTTGATGAAATTGCTCTTGAGGCTTTTACGATCTGACAGCTTGGCGTACTTGTCAGTCAATTTCTTCAGCTCTGCCTGTGTTGTCACCAGTGCATCAGGAGTCAATTTGAGGAGATTCTTCCTGAGGAATTTCTCCTTTTTAATCTTTGCAACTTTGGCCTGCCTGGCCTGCTGTTCTTTCCACTTGGTTTCATTTATGAAAGTGGTCACCATGTGGCTGATGCTAGGCGGAAGCTTCAAATCATCAACTGGAGTGTTTGGGTCCTCATACCAGATGTTGATGTAGTCAAGGAGGACCTTGGGGTCCATTGCCAAAGGAATGGCACTGCCTGATGCTTGAGCTACTCTTTCCTGCTTGTTTCTAATGATGGCTTGCAGGGTTTCATCATCAAATTCATCACTTCCCTGTGATGCAGACGGGACGGTGATGATTTTGCTGGGGTTGGGCAGAGTTGCACGTTCAGCAGTTACCAAAGTATTCGCAGGAGGTGTTGAAGACTTTGCCTCCGAGCTGGTTGCAGCTGGGAGTGAGGAGCTGGAGCTGGCGGTCATAGGCTTTATGACTTGCTTGTGTACTGGTTTCTCTTGAGGCTTTGGAGGTGGAGCTGAGGATTTTGGAGCTGAGGGCTTTGGCACTGATGGTTTTGGTGTTGAAGGTTTTGGTGCTGAAGGTTTTGTGACTGAGGCCTGAGCAAACTTCTCTTGAGGCTTTGGAGCCCTTGGCTTTGATGGCACAGACTGTATTTGAGGAATTTCTGAGCCAGAGGTTTGTGCGGCAGAGGAAGTAGCAGCAGCTGAGGCAACAGCTGAGGATTCATTGAATTTCCTCATTGCAGCTTCTGCGTGCTTCTTGAGCTTAGCCAGATGCTTTTCTTTCTCATCTGGATAGTCATCAATAGTCATGAGGCTTGAGGGATGTGCTACTTGATGATCGTCAAGTGGGGCCCTTCTGCCAGGGGGCTTCAGAGCGAATTTGTTCGCATATTTGGGAGTCACAAACCTGTATTCCTTCCATTCCTTCGCCCATCGGCGTTCTATCTTCTACAACCGTATCTTTCTCTTGGCCATTGTCTCATTTTCATCAGGCATGCAATAGTCCAAGTAAATATCCTGAGGGATATCCACAACTGTGTTTTGCTCAAGTTTCTTTCCTCCCTTCTGTTTTCTGTCATCCTCCATTTTCTTCAGTTAAGGATTTTGCTGATGAGATTGAACTCTTGAGGATTCTGCTGAGACTTGAAGAGTTTCTTCCAGAAACGCTGCAAATGAGTTAATGTGATGAGAACCGAGAGATTCATCAGCTGACATGTGTGTACCTGTGAACAGAGTATAGTTGCGAGGAATTTGGAGAGGTCATATGCATTCTCAGATTTGAAGAAAATGAAAATGTTTGACAGTTTGAGGAATATAACCAGTGGTTGAGGAATTTGCCTAAGCATACTGTTCTTGGGTTCCAGAGTTGTACAGATCCGAAAATTCGCACAATTGAGGAATCTCATGGAAATCTTAGATGCTAAGCATAGTTCATCAATGATGTGGTGATAGGCAGTGTTTGAGGAATCAAGTGCTTATCGTTTCTTGAGGAAAAACAGATTTCACATATAAGATGTAAAATTTTAGATCTAACTTGCTGTAAAAATGGGATATATTTACCTTGGAAGGTGCGCACGAAGGACACAGAAAGGTGTGTGTGGAGAAGCTCTTCGGTCGCGTGTCCAATGCACCCTAACCCGGCTATAGAGGACGTCTACGGCGGCGGCGGACAAAGATGGTCCGACTCCGGCGTGGTTCCGGCGACGGAGAAGTCGAGGCAGTGAAGCTCTTCCTCACCGGCGACGAGACTACCAGCGATGGCGCTAGGGTTCTGTGGTGTATGCTGTGGCAGGAGAGCGATGGAGCGAAGAAGAGTATGCCGAGGGGGATAAGGACATATTTATAGCCAAAAGTTACTGTTGGCGCAAGAATTTTGGACCAAACAGCCCCTGCCTCTACGTCTCCGCAGGACACGTGTAGCTCCCGTACGATGCGGTGGAGATAGTGGAGATCCTGGTTATCCGATCGTCGGAAGTGGGGTTCAGTTACTGTGTCTTAAAGAAACAAATTTTGAAGATTTGAGGATTTTCGTTACAAAATCATCAGCTGACAAGGACGCAGTGAGGATTTTGAACAAAGTTTCAAGTAGAACGCATATGAAGAATTGAATAGACTGGATGAGTATAGCATAGAGGGAAAGTAGGGTCCGATCACATTCACTTAGCAGAAATATCAACTTG
Source organism: Hordeum vulgare subsp. vulgare (assembly GCF_904849725.1). Lineage (NCBI taxonomy): Eukaryota > Viridiplantae > Streptophyta > Magnoliopsida > Poales > Poaceae > Hordeum > Hordeum vulgare. Next base: position 238,984,042 of record NC_058523.1, read on the forward strand.
AAGAAGTAGCAATAAGTGAATGCTGTTGAGGACTTGAAATCACAGTCTATCTAGTCAAATGAAAGTCATCAAGTGTTTTTGAAGATTTAGCGATAAATCATCACAATGAAGAACAACTGTTTTGAAGAAAAACACATTTTGAGGAAATAGGGCATTTGAAGAAAATCAGCTTGAGGAATTTCACATTGGGCGGTGGCGTGACCCACCATATAAGAATGTTGATTAGAGACGCCACGTACAATTGTCGTAGGGCCCTGAGAATCAATTTGTTTGTTAATTTCTTCACATTCAGAGTGACATTCTTCATTAGTTGAAGAAAATAGATTCATCATGTGTTGCACATCTAAGTCATCAACTTTGCATAAGTGTTAGGATGTGTGCATGTTTTTACAAAACATTTGAAGATTCTAAGATATTTAGCTCACACCGCAACTTGCAAAACCTTTTCTCATCCAAGGGCTTAGTGAAGATATCTGCCAGTTGATCATCAGTCTTCACATGGTCGATGAGGATATTGCCCTTGAGGACATGGTCCCAAAGAAAATGATGACGAATCTGGATGTGCTTGGTCTTCGAGTGCTCTACCGGGTTGTATGCAATCTTGATAGCACTCTCATTGTCATAGTAGAGAGGCACATTCTTCATGTTGATGCCGTAGTCCTTGAGGGTTTGCTTCATCCATAGCAATTGAGCACAACAAGAACCAGCAGCAATGTACTCAGCTTCGGCAGTGGAGAGTGATACACAGTTCTGGTTCTTTGAGGACCAGCAAACTAGTGATCTTCCGAGGAAATGGCATGTGCGAGAAGTTGACTTGCGATCCACACGGTCACCAGCATAGTCAGAATCAGAATACCCTACCAGATGAAGATTGGAGCCCTTGGGATACCGTAATCCTAGTGTTGGTGTGTGAGCTAAGTATCGAAGAATATGTTTCACAGCCTTATGGCGTGATTCCTTCTGTTTTGCTTGAAAACGTGCACACATGCAAACACTAAGCATTATATCTGGCCTAGATGCACATAGATACAATAAAGAGCCAATCATAGAACGATATACCTGCTGATCAAAGTCTTTACCATTTTCATCAGTGCCGAGGTGGCCGTTGGTAGGCATTGGAGTCTTGGCACCTTTGCATTCATGCATGTCGAATTTCCTCAGAACATCCTTGAGGTATTTCTCCTGTGATATGAAGATTCCATTGCTTTGTTGACGAATTTGAAGACCCAAGAAGAATTTCAGCTCCCCCATCGTGGACATCTAATATTCTTCACTCATCATGTAGGCAAATTCATCACTGTATCTTTTGTCAGTACAGCCAAATATGATATCATCGACATATATTTGACATACAAATAGCTCATTATCATAGGATTTTGTGAAAAGAGTTGGATCGAGTGAACCAGGTTTGAAGCCTTTCTTCATGAGGAATTCCTTCAATGTATCATACCATGCCCGAGGGGCTTGCTTCAGACCATAAAGAGCTTTTTTGAGTCTGAAGACTTTGTCTGGATTCTTTGGATCCTCAAAACCTGGGGGCTGAGCAACATATACTTCTTCCTCAAGCTTACCATTGAGGAATGCACTTTTCACATCCATTTGATATAAGATGATGTTATGATGATTAGCATAAGCAAGTAGTATTCGAATAGCTTCAAGTCTAGCAACAGGTGCAAAAGTTTCATCGAAATCTATTCCTTCAACCTGGGTGTAGCCTTGGGCTACAAGTCGTGCCTTGTTCCTCACCACTTGACCGTCCTCATCTTGCTTGTTTTGGAAAATCCACTTGGTGCCGATGATGTTGTGCTTGCGAGGATCTGGTCGTTTGACGAGCTCCCATACGTCATTCAGCTTGAATTGAAGAAGTTCATCTTGCATAGCTTGGATCCATTCCTGTTCCAGAAAAGCCTCAGCAACCTTTGAGGGTTCTGTGATGGATACAAAGGAAAAATGCCCACAAAAGTTAACTAAGTGTGAACTTTTGAGTGAGTGAGAGGACCTGGCGCGTTGATGTCGTTGAGGATTTTGTCAAGTTCTACTTCGTTTGCAATCCTTGGATGAGCTGGTTGAGGATTTTGTCTGGGCTGAGGAAGTGGTGCTGGTGCAATTTCCTCAGGAGCATCTTCTTGATTTTTATCAGTGATGGGGATCGTTTCTTCACCAATTTCCTCAGTGGGGACAATGTCTTCAGTAGTCTTGAGCTTTATTGCTTCCTGAGGTGACAACTTATTTGGATCAGAAGGCAATTGCTCTCTTTGCGAGCCATTAGTTTCATCGAACCGCACATCTACAGTCTCAACAACTTTGTTGTGATAGTTGTTGAAGACTCTGTAAGTGTGCGAGTCCTTTCCATAACCAAGCATAAAACCTTCATGTGCCTTAGGTGCAAATTTTGAGCTATGGTGAGGATCTCTAATCCAACATTTTGCACCGAAGACTTTGAAATAACTTACATTGGGTTTCTTGTCAGTGAGGACTTCATATGAGGTTTTCTTGAGGAATTTGTGAAGATATACCCTGATGATGATATGGCATGCAGTGTTGATTGCTTCAGGCCAAAAGTGACGAGGAGTCTGATATTCTTCAAGCATAGTTCTTGCCATCTCAACCAGAGTCCTGTTCTTCCTTTTGACGACACCATTCTGCTAAGGAGTATAAGGAGCTGACAATTCGTGAGTAATACCAAGTTCATCAAGATAATCATCAAGACCAGTGTTTTTGAACTCAGTTCCATTATCACTCCTGATATGTTTGATCTTGATGCCAAAGTTCGTTGAGGCCCTTGAAGAAAATCGTTTGAAGATTTCCTGCACTTCAGTTTTATACTCTATGATATGCACCCAAGTGTATCTGGAATAATCATCAACTATGACGAAGCCATATAATGATGCTGCATTGGTTAGTGTGGCATAGTGAGTAGGTCCAAATAAATCCATATGAAGCAATTCGAATGGACGTGTAGTGGTCATGATAGTCTTAGAGGGATGCTTGGATCTGGTCATTTTCCCAGATTCACAAGCACCGCAGAGATGATCCTTGAAGAATTTGACTGATTCGATGCCGATGACATGCTTCTTCTTCGCGAGCGTGTGCAAATTCCTCATGCCTGCATGACCTAGTCTTCGGTGCCACAGCCATCCTTCTGAGGTTTTTGCTAGTAAGCAAGTGGCTGGTTGAGGACCTGTAGAGAAATCAACAATGTACAAATCCCCTCTTCTTACACCTTCGAAGACTTTGGATCTGTCAGATTCCATGATGACTACACATCTATATCTACCAAAGATAACAATCATATCAAGATCACAAAGCATCGAGACTGACATAAGGTTAAAACCAAGGGATTCAGCTAGCATCACTTTGTCCATATGCTTATCCTTGGAAATAGCCACTTTGCCAAGTCCCAATACCTTGCTTTTACCTTTGTCAGCATATGTGATTTGCTTCAGAGGTGATGGAGTTAGTGGCATATTCATCAGTAAGCTTTTATCACCAGTCATGTGATGTGTGCAGCCACTATCAAGAACCCACTCAGTATTCTTGGGTTTGTCATCCTGCACATGAATTAGTACAGCTTACCATCTCATATGCTTCAGATTTGAAGAATATGATACTAATTTCATTAGACCAGTAATTTCATCATAACAGAAATGTAAGGACGTGTGAAATATTTCTATTTCATCAATCATTAGCTTGCGTCCTATCAAGCATTTCCTGAGGTCTCGAGCAAATTCTTCAGATGATGATTTTCATCTGGAGACCTGACCTGCAGAAGTGATTAGTTCGATTTCTTCACCACCCACATCTGAAGGGGTGGCAAAGCACTCATCATCATGCGAGCACCATATGAGAAAGGTGGCATTGAAGCCAATGCACTTCTCTTAATGGTAGAGGGGATTAAAGTACTCATATGAATATGCAGAGAACTGGTTTGAGGATTTATGAACATAATGATTTGAGGAGTAACGCTCATATTCATATTCCTTGTAGTTTCCATGCATGTTAGACGCATTAGCACGGGTACAAGCATAGTTTTGATCAGTTGAGGATTTTGATCCTCTTAAAGACTTTGGTCCTCCTGAGGAATTTGATCTGGGGTTCAGATTTTTCAGTGGTGGTGTCATGAGGACATTCACGTGAAGATTTTCAAGACAACTTTTGGGAACCCAGATTTTCCTCAGAGGAGGGCCATTCCTGCAGTTAGTTCCGACATATCGAGCAAATACTTCACCAGATTGATTTTTGAACAGTTTATAGTTGGAGTCAATTGACTCATCTGAGGAATAGGATAATTCACATGAAAAGCCAGTTAGATTAGATGGATCAAAAGGAGGCCCAGTAGCAGCAACCCATGAGGTTTTGGGATACTGCTCAGGTTTCCAATAAGATCCATCAGCATTTAATTTCCTCTCAAAGGCAATTCCTTCTTTCCTCGGGTTCCTGTTCAAGATCTGCTTTTTGAGCACATCACAAAGGGTTTGATGTCCTTTGAGGCTTTTGTACATGCCTGTCATGTACAATTCCTTCAACCCTGCATTTTCATCAGTAACATTTGTGTTTTCCTCAAGTGAGGAAATGAACACAGTAGGTGCAGTTGAAGAATTTGTAGCAATGGTAGCATTTGATGATTCTGGTGAGGAATTAGCAGTTTCGCGGTCAATGCATTTAAGACATGGAGGAATAAATTCAACTTGACCAGCGCTGATCTGTTGAGGTAGTAATGAATCATTTTCCATACGAAGATCATCATGAGACATCCTCAGCTTCTCAAGATCAAACTTCCTTTGAATAAATTCATAGGAAAGCTTCTCATGATCAGTGAGGAGTGTATAATAACGATCCTGAAGATTATCAAATCTAGACTGAATACTTTTCACATCATCAGTGAGGATTTGGGTAAGGTTCATTTCATCATTCAACAGATCATCACTTTTATCTAGCAGTTTCTGAAGCTTTTCCAGAGCAGTTTGTTGTTTAGTGGCAATGATAGCAAGTTTACTGTAACTGGGTTTCTTATAATCATTAGGTTCACAGTCACTTGAATCAGAGGAGGAGGCATTATTTGGTACCTTCGAACCCTTTTCCATGAAGCAATAGGTTGGAGCGAAGTCATCAGTATGGATGGTGCTATCATTTTCTTCAAGATTGAAGATTGACTGGCTGACGAAAGTGGTTTCTAGTGCAAGACTAGCCTGTCCGGATTCCGAGTCTTCATTAGAACCCTCTTCTTCATCACATTCCTCTGATTCTGCCTCAGAGTCCATTTCCTTGCCAATAAGTTCCCGAGCCTTTCTGAAACTAGTCTTCTTGTGTGATGAGGGCTCTGAAGATGAGGATTTTGAAGATTTCTTCTTCTTCTTCGAGTCATCAGAACTGTCATCCTTGTATTTCTTCTTCTTTGATTCCTTTCCCCAACGGGGACAATCAGCAATGTAATGACCTGATTTCTTGCACTTGTGACAGGTTCGTTTCTTGTAGTCCTTAGATGAATATTCTGATTTCCTCATGTCTCTTCTTGAAGATTTACCGAACTGGCCACGTCGTGTAAATCTCTGGAATTTCCTCACGAGCATTGCAAGCTCCTGTCCAAATTCTTCAGGGTCACATATGCTGTCATCTGTGTCTTCTTCTTCAGATGAGGAAATTGCTCTAGCCTTCAGTGCACGTGTTCTGGAATAGCTTGGTCCATATAGATCTCTCTTTTCTTCTAGCTGGAATTCATGAGTATTTAGCCTTTCAAGTATATCAGCTGGATCAAGCATCTTGTAGTCTGGTCTTTCTTGAATCATCAGAACTAAAGTATCAAATGAAGAATCCAAAGATCTTAGCAGTTTCTTCACAACTTCGTGATCAGTGATGTCTCGAGCTCCCAGTGCTTGCAGTTCATTTGATATGTCAGTGAGGCGATCAAAGGTGTCTTGGCAGCTTTCATTGTCATGTCTCTTGAAGCGATTAAAGAGATTGCGAAGAATATCAACACGAGAGTCACGCTCGGTTGATACTCCTTCATTTACCTTGCACAGTCTCTCCCAGATCAGTGTTGCAGAGCCCAAAGCACTTACTCTTCCAAACTGGCCTGGGCTCAGATGGCCATAGATGATGTTCTTCGCTTGAGAATCGAGTTGCTTGAATTTCTTCACATCAGCCGCAGTGACACTGGCAAAGATGATGGGGACGCCATTTTCCACAATATACCAGAGATCATTATCAATAGCTTGTAGATGCATTTGCATTTTTTTCTTCCAGAAGGGAAAGTTCTTTCCTTCGTAGGTAGGACATGCTGCAGTCACCTTGAACATGCCTGCAGTCGACATAACTAAAACTCCAGGTGGTTAAACCAAAATCACACAGAACAAGGGAATACCTTGCTCTGATACCAATTGAAAGTGCGTTATATCGACTAGAGGGGGGGTGAATAGGAGATTTTTAGAATTTCATCACTGAGGAAATTCCCTTTGAGGAAATTCCTCACTGATGACTAACTTACAGCGGAAACAGTAAAGGATCAGATGTGCAAAGTTTCACAACAGCAGTTTTTCAGAGTGAAGAATGTGAAAACAGATTGCACTGTGAGCAGGCACGCAGAATACAGATGAGGATTAACTGACGTGAAGAATTTGGGGTTGAGGAAATTCAGAGAAAGTCTTCAACAAATTCTTCAAACAGTCACAATGAAAGTCATCAACACATAGTACGAGGAAAGTAAGGAGTTGAGGAAATATAACCCGTTTCTCAGTGAAGACAGTCGTTGATGACCCAGTTCCAACTGCTGTGACAGTCGTACATCTCGTTTGGAGCGGCTTGGTATTGAAACCAAAGGACACCCAGTCCCGGGACACACAGTCCCTACCGTATTCTCCTTGAGCTAAGGACACACAGTCCTCGCCCAACACTCGTGGTAAGTCTTCAAGGCAGACTTCCAAACCCTCACAAACTTGGTCACCCGACGATCCACAATTGACTGCTGGAAAGCTCTAGACCATGACACCTAACCGTCTGGAGGATGCACAGTCCTCAAAGGTAAAAGGCTCCAGTCCCACACAGGAACAACTTCTTCAGTGATGCTCAATCACTAGGTTTGGTTTGTGGTTTCGGTGTATGATGTATTTCCTCACTGATGAATTACTCTCGAAGGCTCTGAGGAATTTGGGTTGCTCTTATGACAAGTGTCAGTTTCTAACGGAGCAGCCAACCAGCTAGTGGTTGTGGCGGGTGGCTATTTATAGCCTGGGAGCATCCCGACATGATTTGACACTAATGCCCTTAAGTAATATGACCGTTGGAGTGGATAAGACCAGTGACTTGGCGTGGCTATCAAAACGGTCGGAACCCTCAATTGTGAGAGTCCTCATGTCACTCATATTCCTTACTTTGAGGCTTTTGGTAGGATTAGGCTTGGGTTGAGCATCATGAGGAAATTCATTCCATAGTGTAACTTCGACCCCCTTTAACAGTACGGTGTTTCTATTACTCGAATGCGAAGAAAGTAAAACAGAAAGTGTAAATCTTCATGCTTCAATTCTTCAGAGTGATTTTCTTCAGGAACCGCGGGACTTCTCTATATCAGTATCTTCATGAGGAATATCAATTTCATTACAGATTCCTCGCGATTCATTTCTTCAGCTTCAGACCAATCTCTTTAACTGAAGACATATATTTTTAGGGGTCGATATTCTTCAAATATCTCAAAGTCCTCAATGACTTATAGATCCTGTGTACGCTCACAAACACATTAGATACTTAGCCTATAAGTCTTCAAACCACCAAAATCACTAAGGGGCACTAGATGCACTTACACCTGGTACCGCAGGGAAGCAGTACCGCTTGAGCGGTACTACCGCCCATGGTAGCGGTACTACCGCTTATGAAGGTGCACATGATCCTAAGGACAGATATGATCTCCAAAGTGTCACGGATGAAAGAAGGAGATGAATGCGTACGTGAGAGATACTCCCAACCTTTCCAATTGCGGACCACCTATTGATAGTACGGATTATCCTATGACTCAAGTCCACCAACACTAAATCATACGACGTACTCCGTCTTCTCGTTCAACATCTCAGGGATAGAATAACCCTCTCGTGCCACTTGATAACCTCTGAAAGCTCAAAGAACACGATTAGTACGCAAATGTGTTTTCATCAACGAGAAAAATTACTTAGGGAATATTATGCTGTTACAATCTCCCCCTTTTGGTGGGTTCATGAAAATGCAAGATTTGCCACTAGGATTTAACAGTAAGGTTAGGCAATCCCAATGCCTATAAAATATAGTCAGGCTCCCCTAGATGTGTGCTCTATTTGAATATGCTTTTGGAATGCAAATAGCACACACTAGGATAAACATGTCGGCGTCCTGGGAATGGGGGTACCCAGACCTGCCTGCGTGCGGCCCAGGGTTGGCCCACTTCGTCAAGCAAACCGACGGGTCCGACACCACCCAAGACAAGGCCCTTGCGAGGGGTCAAGCCTCGCGAGGAGGAACATCATCAAGACCCGCAGGGGGCCTCCTCAGGACCCCTTCGAAGCGGCAGATATTCCGAGGCGAGGCCCGACCTCAGGTGTCAAGGATGACGCAGAGGAAGGACATGCGAGCAGCGGACAACAGGGCAGCGCATTTTCCCCTTTAGTGCAAAGTGGGCATGGACTTACCGGGGTTCCGAGGACATCTCCCAAAGGTTTCCATTCTCGTGCAACAAGGCCGTCGCCGCCCGCCAGTTGGGCATACGTCACCCCTGGGCCCGTCCCTGCAGCGTTGGTAGCCACTTTGTAGGCGAAGACCACCTTTGGGCAGGGGAGCATGTTCCCCTGTTCCCCTTCAAAATTGGCCGTTGTGGGATCCCTTCCCGCCGAAACGATAAGGGAAGAGGACGAGGGCCGCCACTATATATAGAGGATAGGTTTCTCCGTAGAGGAGGAAGATCCATTCACCCACCCACCTGCGCCATGCAAAGGCCATCTAGCCTTAGGAGGCCCTCAAACACTGTACTAGTTCATCCACCAATCTCCACGAGAGGCAATCCACCAAAGCAGGAGTAGGGCATTATGCTTCCCAGCGGCCCGAACCTGGGTAAACTGTCGTGTTCTGTGTCTTCCTCACCATTGAGTGAGTTCCTTGCCATTCTCAGTGAGTAGCGATCTAGGTGAGGCGAGTCAGTGAGAGATCTTCGTACATGCCTGTGAGTTCGAATCTTTAGGGTTTTGCGGAGCCCGAAATCCGACATTTGGCACCCGAGGTAGGGGGCGTGTCAAGGTCTCTCGCAGGGCCAGGCCAGCTGAAGCTTGTCCTTTGAAGATTGTTGGCAAAAGAGGAGACCTTGACTATCAACTCGATCCCCCTTAAAATTTCTCCAATGTGCATGGATTCTTACATGTATCCAGCTCCAGAAGTGTTTCAAGACTCCTGAGTGCACCGTTGATTTCCAAGACATTGATCTTAAAGTAGACCTTTCTTATCATGAGCATCCAGTTGCTATTCTTGAAGAGATCGAGCGCAAGACGGTCAACAAGTCTATAAAATTCCTCAAAGTTAAGTGGTCTCACCATTCCGATAAAGAAGCCACTTGGCAACGTGAGGACCTTCTCTATTCAAAATATCGTGAGTTCTTTCAATCCTAGATCTCGGGGCGAGATCTTCTTGTAGTGTGGGAGAGTTGTAAGAGCCCGAGTGCAACCCTTGTAACAATTCCATGTGTAATCATGTATGCCATGACACTTTACTTTGACTAATGAAATTGCTTCATGACAATCACTTGTGCATCATAGAATCATATCATCCATTCCATTTTGTTGCATCATGTAGTTTTGAGTGAGTGTGTGTGTGGTGATGTGCCTTGTATGGTGTGGTAGAATTGTTGGATCACCTTCAAATTATTTTCAAATGATAACCCCTTCTCACTCATTAATTGTTTCTATTTTACAAGTGTGCCTCCGTGCCATATTTTAATGTTCACCTTTATTCTAAAACTCCTATATATTGCGATCTAACCCTCCTCCAAATTTCAGCCTTTTTAAGAGTGATTTGGTTTGGTTCAAATTGCCTCAAGTTTGACTTTAATTGAATCTCGAATTATTTTTCTATCTCCAAAAAAATCCAAACTATTTTTTATTAAACTGGACATATTTTTTGTGAGTTCAAACATGTTTTGATTCATCCAAAAACCTTCCTCTCTTATCTGAGAGAGGTTTTGCATTTTCTGCTTAGAGAAAATAATAGGAATATGTTTTTCAGGGAGAGAGAAGCCTTACGTGGGCCTTCCCCCTCCTAGCGGCTTAGTAACCTTCGCGGGAGTGAGTAGCCCAACCCACCCGTCATCCTCCCTGCTCGGGTGGATGTTCTCTTGTACGGCAGGTCATCTAGCAGCTCCATGTCAGCAACCGATCGATTTGACGGCCGGAGTAGCCCCTAGGCGTCTATTTAAGGTGTCCTAGCCCTAGACCAAACATCCCTCACTCCATTCCCAACCTCTACTTGCCTCCCAGCCTCTGGTAAGTTGAATCCAAGCGCTCTCCATCGCCGTGCCCGCCATGCTCCGGCCGAGCTTGAGCTTGTGCTCGGGGTATCCTCCTCGCGCATCTCTGAGCCACCCCACCCCGACGCCTTGGATCGACTGCACCGATGCACCAACGCACGCATGCACCGATGCACATATGTAACGCCCAAAATGCGATCCTATCCTTAATTTGGCACAAGGACCTCGTCAGGGATAGAAGCGCATCTCGCCGTTTTGCAAGAATGGATATCGTTACAAGTACATGTACTGAAAAAATGAGATATATGGAATTGGCTTACACTCGCCACAAGCTACATCAGAGTCACATCAGTACAATACATAAACATCACGAAGAAGAGTAGGGTCCGACTACGGACGAAAACAAACGAGAAAGGAAAATGACGTCCATCCTTGCTATCCCAGGCTGCCGCCCTGGAACCCATCCTAGATCGGTGAAGAAGAAGAAGAAGCAACTCCAAATGAACAATCAACGCGCTCGTGTCAAGTAACCTTTACCTGTACCTGCAACTGGTGTTGTAGTAATCTGTGAGCCACAAGGGACTCAGCAATCTCATTTCCAAAGGTATCAAGACTAGCAAAGCTTAAAAGGTGAGGTATGGTTAAGTGGTGAGGCTACAGCAAGCGACTAAGCATTTATTTAGTGGCCAACTTACGAGTACAAGAATAAAGAGGGGGAAGATCTACGCATAACGGACGTGAACTACTGATGATCAAATGAATGACCCTGAACACCTACTTACGTCAGACATAACCCCACCGTGTTCTCGATCGGAGAAGGAGCTCGCGAAAGAGGCAGTCACAGTTACACACTCAGTTGGCATATTTTAATTAAGTTAACTTCAAGTTGTCTAGAACTAGTGTTAAACAAAGTTTCCATGTTGCCACATAACCGCGGGCACGGCTTTCCAAAAGGATTTAACCCTGCAGGGGTGCTCCAAGTAGTCCATCACAAATTACCACAAGCCGCATAGAAATCCTCGATCACGAAACTCGCGATCTCGTCGAATTCCTTAGTGGAAATCCTGAACTCTGAGATTACCCAAAGCATCACCGGAATCCCGATTCACAAGATATTTCGTAAAAGGTAAAACTAATCCAGCAAGGCCACCCAGTGTGTCGACGAACCCGATAGGAGCCGTGTATCTCGTTCACAGGACACACCGTCTATGCACACTGGACGGTAGCCAAATGCTCGAGTTGCCCCGAGGTGGCACCGCCGACTACTAGGTGGGTGGACCAACACTCATGAGGAACACTGGCCCGTTGGTTGATTAATTACTTTGCTGGTGCCGACGGGTCCCTATACATTTTTATTTGTTATTATGCAAATGTAAAACCAAAGTTGGGCCTTGCCAGACCAGTTTTAATCTAAGACGAATTATGAAGGGGGTCCCCATAACAACCCCGATCGTGTTAGGAATGCTGAATTATGGAACATAACACCGGTAGCTGAAACTAAGGGGGCAAAGGTGGAACAAAAACACGAGGCTACAAAGGTCGAGCCTTCCACCTTTTACCAAGTATATAGGTGCATTAAATTAAATAGCATTAATAGGATGATAAAATAAAGAACCTATGTTATCACATGGAAGCAATTGCACCTGCAACTGAAAATGCTAACACATGGTTAAGCAAGTGGTAACATAGCCAATCAGTGGTTTGCTAGGTTGTGAATAGGTTGAAGGTTTTCATGGCAATGTTGAGAGGCTGATATTTAACAGGCGGTAGGCAGCAAGACATAATGATAGAAACAGTAAAACTAGCATGGCAATGATAGTAATGGTATCTGGGGAAATGGTCATCTTGCCTGAGATCCCGCTTGGAAGAAGAATGACTCTGTGAAGTAGACGAATCGACATGGTCGAACGGATCCTCACTTCCCGACTCGCTTGCGGAACTCTATCGAGACGAAGGAAAACCGGCAACAAGCATCAACCCAGATATTCACCACGGCACATGCACGACAAGATGCAATCTACATGTGATGCATGATCAGTTGAATATATGCAAGACATGTCATGGCATTTAACAACAATCAAACACTACACATTAAGTGAAGTTAAATATGCACCGGGTTGCATATTGACGAAAATCCACATACGATTATTCAGTTCTATCCTGGTTAGGTACACGACTATATTAAATGTGGTTAAACATGGCAAGAGGTGAAGCTTAACTAAACTACCTATCTAGGCATTTTAAATAAGGTCGGAAATGACATATAGCATCTCCGAGATGACCTCATGCGTTAATTTATAAATCTTTTCAGATCGGAATTAACATGTTTTAATGTTTGCTGAACAGCCAAATAAATAGGCTCACGTGATTCTACGCGTCGTTTCAATCAAGTTACACATAGAGAACATCTCCAACGGAGCAACAGTTCAAAAGATACGAACACCGCAAGATATGATGGCATGAATGCAAGATGTGTGCAAATGGCATCGACAACATTCCGAACCAAGAAGGCAACAACATAATATGAAACTACACGAGATTCTAAGCAAGTTTTATGTAGGACACGATGAAACTGGAGCAACGGTTCAACAATTACAAGCTACACAAGAAATAGACATAATCTGCCAAAATCAGGCACATAACGTTTTCTATGCCCTCAAACAACTAGCTAGACAAATCCAAAATGCTCAAACAAGGCATGAGGCAATAGAGGTCAAGATGCATTACAACATACAACTAATAACATCTAGCATGGGAGCATGGATCACTAGGTAAAGGACTCACAAAATGGCATCTCACGCACAGTTTCAGACTTCGTGAAAATATCAGTTTTGATAGTGCAGTTTTCGATCTGAAGGAATATTGACAGCAACAAAACTACATGCTAGAGGGCTCCAAATATTATGAAAATTCACATCATAATATAGAATCTTAAGGACTACAACTAACTCCATTGCACCAACCTCAAAAGAGCTATAGATCACCAAATAAATTCATGGAAAGACAGCAACAAAATATAAGAGCTTTCATACTTCGAAATATTTTAGCATGTCCAAATCAGCATTATTTTCTAGCATGTTGAGAACACGCAAACAACACATAAACATGGATTTCTATTGCAACCAAAATTAACAGAGGCTACCCTACACATCCAAGGGCATATCTCTAGTTGACGACTCATTCATATCTTGCACGGATTAACTCTCACAAAATAAACAAAAGGGTAACATGGCAAAATATCATGCGCACTAACTTGCTCAAAAGCTAAAACTAAATGCACAGTTAAATTCTATGGATTTTTCTACCCCAAAAACATGTATAATATGTGGGGTTGCAAAATAAAAATAACGTCACACGTATATGCGAGAATATGTCCTAAACATGATATAACAAACTAGCGACGGAACCTACATTCAAAAATGCAAACAACTACTCTAAAATACATGGCAAAAGGTCCCTAAAAACATGAACATTTCATCTATGACATTGGAGCGAACCGGACACGCACGAAAATAAAATATGGGTTAATTCCCTATTAGTTCAACACACAAAACTAGGCATATGATGGGTCAAACCACTCCAAACATGCATGCAAGTTGAAAAATATTAATCTACGCGGAAAACTACACAAGTTACATGTTTAAAACATTGCGATCCGACGCACGGTTAATTATCTACGAGCGTTTCAAAATATGGCATTTTCCTGAAATTGCTAATCTGCAAAAAATCCCTAAATTACTAAACGGGCCGAAATGTAAACGGGCCTAACGAGAGCAAGAGCTCAGGATAATAAGGCGCGCCTATGGCTCTAGATAGGGCAGTGGGGTGGATCACCTCTTGGGCCTAGCCCATGCGGTTGAGGAGGCGGCCTAGAGAGGGAGGCCGTGGCGACTGGGCCTCGGGGCGCCTGCTGGGCCGGGGCGCGCCGGCGGTTCCCTCGTTCCGATCCGATGTGGACCGAGAGATTAGGCGGCAACGGGGAGCAGGGCAGGCGCCAGGGAGGCTGAGGGACGGCGATCGGTGGGGCGCGATGAAGAGGTGTAGGCGGCGGCGACACAAGGGGGCTGAGCTCGAGTCGGCGGTGCACGGTGACGGGACCAGCCGAGGCTGGCGAAACGGCGGCGCAGGGAGACAGGGGTTGTTTCGGGGGCGCCTCCCCATGAGCTGCCGGCGGCCGCAGGCCGGGAGGGTCGGCTGCGGGCTCGGGCGGGCCGGCGGCTGAGGAGAGAGGAGGGAGGCTGCTAGGGTTTGGTGGGGTGGCGCGGAAAACGAGGAGGTGAGAGAGAGGGGCTAGATTAGGCAGGTTTTGGGGTCTATTTATAACAATGGGGGGGGGCTAGGTTTAGCGGTTTTTCCACCAGGTTTCAACCGCGCGATTGGAATTGAACGGTATCGCACGCGGGGACGGCTAAGTGGATGTGTAGAGTAGGCTAGACGGAGAAGAGAGGGAAAACGGGCACCCGGAAACGCGATTTAAAATACCAAAAAACGTGTGATGACAGAACGGATACGGTGCCGCTACGGTCGACCGTTCGGGTACCAGACGGACTCCGATTGCGACGAAAATTGGGAGGCGGCCTACCTGAACCTAAATAAGACCGCATGCCATGTTTCAACCCAATCAGAGAAAGTTTTATACACACTTTTAAAAACAAGATTTTAACGATGCCGCGGGCGCGTGCGAGTGTGGTCGGGCTCGAGACGGTCAACCGCGAAAATGGAGAGCACCAACAACTAATAACGGATGCAAGTTTGAAAACTGGCGACAACGGGATGCCGATGCAATGCGGATGATGTGCATGATGCGACAAATAAAATAAGTCACATGACAAAAACGGAATAAAGGGGAATCTTTTGCAGCGTCGGTCTCGGGCTGTCACAACTCTCCTACACTACAAGAGCATCTCGACCTGAGATCCAAGAATGAAAGGGGAAGAGGAAGAGAAAGAACAAGAGGTAAAACTTGGTTGCTTCTTTGACAAACGAGTGAAACCAATGATCCCTGAAGGTTGCAAAGAGCTGCAGAATGATATGAGAAACAAGCAAGAATTCGCAGAAAATTTCGGCAGCACTCCGGTAGGAAAACGGGACAAAAATTCGATAATATAGGAGAACTGGACAAGGTTCACAACAAACAACTAAATTAACAAGCGAACAATATGATCTTGAAAATACCAAATGACAGATTGAAGAGAGCAACCTCACAAATCCTCCGTTAGAACGAATAGAAACTAGCTCTTGGTAAGAAAATAATGAAGAAGAAATGAGAACTATTACCACTAGAATCTTGATGAACATCTTGAGACAAAGAATTTATATCATGAGCCACTCCGGAAGAAGAATTCAGATCACTATGAACAAAATAAGAATTATGTTGTGCTTATCCTTCATCAAGTTAAATTGATGACAAGCAACGGATTTAGCATACCACTTATTCTTCTTGAAAAGATTGAAGAGAGATAGATAGAGCACAAACAGAACAAGTCTTGAAGGAGACACCAGAATAATTTAGAGAAGAACGAAGAGACAACACTTGAGAAGAATTGAGGATGAAGCTAAAAGCTGAGAACGAAGAAATCTTCTAAAATGATGGCCTTCGGAGGATCCAGAATGAAAACAACTCAGAAATGCATCGGATAGCAAGAAAGGGATACTCATGATTGTGAACAATTAATATTATGGCACAAAGCTGAAATGATGAATCTTCAAGAGAATGGACCAAGATTTAAGAGAAATACTCCTTGGGTCTTCCAAGCTGAGAATGATGAGGAGAACCACCAAGGATAACCGAGACACTCCGGAATAAAGAAGAATGAAAGGTTGAGCCAAATATGAGAATAAATTCAAATTGATCTTGAAGGAGGAATAAGACTGATAAAATTCATACTTTTGTCAAATTTTAAAAGAATTAAAGATCTCCGGGAATGATTAGAAGACCTAGATAAGATCCTAGGAAAACCAGTGGGTTATGGGCCCACTCAAAGAAACCGTCGTTGAAAATATTGCTTAGAAAGAGAGATATTGCACCGGTACAAATGAAAACTTGATGAGGTTAGCACCTCAAAATAATTGAATAATTGAAAACAAGAACTTCTGAGATAACTTCAACACTCCGTATAGAAATGAAATCGATGAATGAAAAGAGATGCTTGAATGAGAATTTTCAACATGGGAAAGAATTAAAGGATGAAAAGGATATGATGAACACAGATAACTAAATTGAATTCACCGGAAAAGATAACAAGAATGAATAAAGATGAACACGAAGCTCCTAAGAATCTTCACAAGGAATCACCGGATAAGAGAGAAAAGAACAGATAACGGAAGGAACAGTGAAATGAAATGCACTTGGATGAAAACCAATCACTGAAGAAAAGGGCGGGAGGGCGGGGAAAAACAAAGACAACTTGGGACAGATGAGATGACTCCGGAAAGAAAAGAGAGATTGATCTTGCAAATATTGGAGTGGATAAATTGACTTGAAGAGAAGCACAACGGGTGGAAAAGAATTGACATAACAACTCCGGTTGACAAGAATTTATAAGACAATTTGATTGAGCAAAATAATTTGAATTCTCATAAACATTATGAGAACACCTCTTGGAACAGATATGAATTCACCACTTGACATTGAAGCAACTCGAATTACCATACCCCAACAAAACAAAGGGATGAGGCTTATGAAACAAGCCAGAACAAATTCATGAGAGAGATTTCGCCCGATATTTTCGTGGACAGGACAGCACGGGCTCGATCCTTACAGTAGCCATCCTATGCAAGGAAGTGCGCACGACATACGAAGCGTCCCTGAGTCGTAGCAAGCTACAAGGACTCCTTAAGACACAACAAGAACCGCTGTAAGTCGACCATGAACAAACGAATCCACTAGATGTCGAACCCCAACCTAACATCATGCATTCGTTGGAAGATTGTCCTATAAGTAGCTACTTGAATTCCCACCTAAGAACTCCCGAAATTTCTGGTCATGCAATCTGGTCCATGGATACAAGGAGTAATATATCACTCAACTCCTATACTAACCCGTCCAGTGTATCACATCCGTCAACACATAACCAGAATCTCGGAACTTCATCTATCTTAGACATTCGTAACCACAACGATACTAAGTATGGCGATACATCCGGATCTATCTGCACTAGTACTGGGGAAGCCGGACTCCTCTCGCCACTACTAGTATTGAGGCAATTTCGAACGTCCTTCGTCCTGAGATACTAAGAAATCTGAATGATAACGATGTGCTCGAGAATCCCCCGGAGCTCAACTCCCCAGAAGAAATCAAGTCAGACAGGAGGCACCAAGACAGAACTCCGCCACATCGAAATCATATAGATTCCAAAAATATCCGCGTGATCCTAATTGTTTTTGAGTGAGAAGAGGAGTAGAATTAAAATTCCTAAGTCGTGAACCTCACAAGAGCATAGATGAGGATAAAAAAGAAACCTACTCTCCGATATATAACTAGACTCAAAGCAGTTTTACTACACTCGACTCGACCAAGTTTGATCAATCAAGGGGGCTCCTAGGTCGGTACTGCTCTGATACCAACTTGTAACGCCCAAAATCCGATGATATCCTTAATTTGGCACGAGGGCCTCGTCAGAGATAGAAGCGCATCTCGTCGTTTCGCAAGAATTGATATCGTTACAAGTACATGTATTGAAAAGATGAGATATATGGAATTGTCTTACACTCGCCACAAGCTACATCAGAGTCACATCAGTACAATACATAAACATCACGAAGAAGAGCAGGGTCCGACTACAAACGAAAACAAACGAGAAAAGAAAACGACGTCCATCCTTGCTATCCCACTGTGATAGCCATGCTTATTAGGGATGATAGACTACTCATATAAATAAGGAATTCCTTCTTTTCTGGGAGCCCATTCGAACAGAACTCTCAGGTTAAGCGTGCTTGGCTTGGAGTAGTTCTAGGATGGGTGACCGACCGGGAAGTTGATCCCGGGTGTGCATGAGTGAGGACAAAATGCGCAGAAAAGACTAGTATTGATATGTGGGTCCAGTCTAGATCCCGCCACGAGTGACGACAGCCGACGGGTGTGTCCGGGGCGTTACAAGTTTGGTATCAGAACCGACCCTCGCGGTTACACGGATGTTTGCGGAGAGGTGTGCGGTCATGTTGTTCATGACATTTGTGACCCGTCGTGGCACACGGATGGTACATGTACTGGACTGGATGCACAAACGTTTGTACCAAGAGGGAATGCTCGTGTGGCCCGACGAGGACGTCGGTTCTTGTGAGTGGTGGCGTATGTGATAGACTGGCTTATTAGGGATGATAGACTACTCATATCAATAAGGAATTCCTTCTTTTCCGGGAGCCCATTCGAACAGAACTCCCAGGTGAAGCGTGCTTGGCTTGGAGTAGTTCTAGGATGGGTGACCGACCGAGAAGTTGATCCCGGGTGCACATGAGTGAGGACAAAGTGCGCAGAAAAGACTAGTATTGATATGTGGGTCCAGTCTAGATCCCACCAGGAGTAACGACCGCCAACGGGTGTGTCCGGGGCATTACACCCACGCTGCTGGCCTGGAACCCATCCTAGATCGATGAAGAAGAAGAAGAAGAAGCAACTCCAAATGAACAATCAACGCGCTCGCGTCAAGTAACCTTTATCTGTACCTGCAACTGGTGTTGTAGTAACCTATGAGCCACAAGGGACTCAGCAATCTCATTTCCAAAGGTTTCAAGAGTAGCAAGGCTGCAGCAAGCGACTAAGCATTTATTTAGTGGCTAACTTACGAGTACAAGAATAAAGGGGGGGAAGATCTACGCATAACGGACGTGAACTACTGATGATCAAATGAATGACCTTGAACACCTACTTACGTCAGACAAAACCCCACTGTGTCCTCGATCGGATAAGGAGCTCGCGAAAGAGACATTCACGGTTACACACTCAGTTGGCATATTTTAATTAAGTTAACTTCAAGTTGTCTAGAACCACTGTTAAACAAAGTTTCCACGTTGCCACATAACCACGGGCACGGCTTTCCGAAAAGATTTAACCCTGCAGGGGTGCTCCAACTAGTGCATCACAAATTACCACAAGCCGCATAGAAATCCTCGATCACGAAACTCGCGATCTCGTCGAATTCCTTAGTGGAAAACCTCAACTCTGAGATTACCCAAAGCATCACCGGAATCCCGATGCACAAGATATTTCGTAAAAGGTAAAACTAATCCAGCAAGGCCACCCAGTGTATCGACGAACCCGATAGGAGCCGCATATCTCGTTCTCAAGACACACCGTCTATGCATAGTGGACGGTAGCCTAATGCTCGAGTTGCCCCGAGGTGGCACCGCCGACTGCTAGGTGGGTGGACCAACACTCATGAGTAGCACTGGCCCGTGGGTTGATTAATTACTCCGCGGGTGCCCGCGGGTCCCTATGCATTTTTATTAGTTATTAGGCAAATGTAAAACCAAAGTTGGGCCTTGCCAGACCAGTTTAAATCTAAGATGAATTATCAAGGGGGTCCCCATAACAACCATGATCGTGTTAGGAGCGCTAAATTATGGAACATAACACCGGTAGCCGAAACTAAGGGGGCAAAGGTGGAACAAAAACTGTCACACCCTGTTTTTCACCACAAGTATTTTATGTTGCAAAAAAATCAGAGCTTGTTAAAACTTTTTCAAATAATGTTGTGAGTGCAATGTAAACCCTTGTATGAGTGAATGCTTGCTTGTTTGCTGACTCAAACCCATGAAAAACTTATTATTTTGCTCTCTTCAAAACCCCTTTTTCCTTTATATCAAGATCACCTTCATCATGTTGGGATACACTACTAGCTCATGAAGCCAAGTGGCACTTCCAACCAAAGTTGGTGATTTGATCCACATATTATTTTCATTCATTAAAAACATTAATTGCAGATTTAAAATACTATTTTCCTATTTTATATTTATGTCTGTTTCTAAGGCCAGGAATGATATTCCCACAAGGAAAATTACTTTCCTGCCTTAGAAAATTCTGAGTAAATTCATGGAAGCTCAGAAGGACATATATTTTCCATATTTAAGATTTTCAACCCTATTTTATATTAATATTATTTGAGCAAAACCCTGAAAACAATTTTTGTCTGTTTTAGCTTTTTTAGATGTTTCCAAAGGAAATGATCTCAATAAATTCCCATAAAATTACATGAGCCCTCCCAAGCCATATTAGGTGCTCACATAAAATCTCACCTTGATCCAAGGTGGGGAAGTGGACCTAATGAGCCCAAAACCCTCTTTGTCGAGAGAAGAGTTGGAACAACTCTACATTGCAAAGTTTCTCCAATGGAGCTGAAACTTTGCAGAGGTGTTTGACAGCCCAAATGAGGACTCCACACCAAAGATGGGATTTGTGAGACTCTGATTGGCCAGACTTCCTTTGTAAAGGACAGTACTGGTCACTTTGAGGCATTTTCAAGTTTACAAAGCCAAACCTGTTCAATGGAGCTCAAATTTGGTGAAACCCCATGTTTTTACCCCAAGACCAAACCTGTTAAGTTTCAGTTCCAGTGGTGGAGTAGAAGCACCCCAAGTCACTGTGGAACACCTACTGACAGGAATGTAAAAACCCTCCTAGCCACTGTTTTACCCAATGTGAAGGCCCCAAACTTGGTGGGTTAGAGCCCCAGAACACCCTGAGCACCCAGTAAACCAGCCCCTCCCCAACTCCAAGCACTAGTGACAAGAACTCCAATTTGAGCCACACGGCAGTACTGGCAACACTAGTGTTCCTTGCTCCCTTGACCAGCTCGAGCTCCCACTAACCCACAACGGCTAGGCACACTCCCAGCAACACTCAGGACATGGAGGACACGTCCCAAGTGCCCCAGAGCGCGCCAGCATGCCGTGGCATGCCAAAACTGCGCTCTAGGCGCATTGTAGAGGGCCTCTAGCAAGGGGACGACGTCCCAGCCAGTCCCAACCTCCCCAGTAATGTCCAAACGCTCCCCCGACAACCATTCAGTGCAAAGCTACCCCCAGGGACCCTCTCCCCTCGCGCAAGAGCTCAGGCGACGCGTGCCCGTGCGCGCCTGACACGGCCGAGCATGCACGGTCGCTGCGGCTCGACCCCACTCGCTTTCCCTCTGCGGCCGATGCACTAGGAGGTCCAAAACCACGTCCCGAACCCGTGGTTTCGCGGCTAGCACCTCACTGTGCTCACACGCACACCACGGTGAGTCACCGGCGTGCCCGAGTCGGCTCACCGCCGCTGGCCTATAAATAGGTCCCCCCGGCACCCCAGCAACCTCCAAGCAGCTTCAGCACAACCAGTAGACACCCCCTAGCCACCCAATCGAGCTCGCAGAGCCCCGGTGCTCGAGATCGACCGAGACCTCTCCGCCTCAGAGCTCCGATCGATCTCCGGCTACACGCCGGCTCCTGCGCCGCCTAACCTCCCATTACACTCCCCTTGACGCCAGGACCATTTCCCCCAACTTCCCCGAGTGAATCTGTGCCTCTAGCCACTAGTTCGACACCAACTCGAAACCCTTTCGCCACGGTCACCTCGTCGCCGGCGACCCAGACCACCTCCGGTGACGTCCCGACCACGAGCAGGTAGGCGGAGGAACGAGGGACCCATTCCCGCTCCTAGATTGGCCTGAGGACAACGACAGCCTCGCCGGCGTCCGTCTCCACCTCTCTGGCTGGAGGTAGGAGAAGGACCCGACAGGTGGAGCCCACCTGTCGGTGTCCTGGGGCAGCCAGCGCGCGCAGCCGTTGACGCTGACCCTAGGGGCCCGCAGGTCAGGTTTGAACCTGGCCCGCACGCGCCTGGTGGCCAGGCCTGCTGGCTGGGCCGGCTGGATCTTTCCCCCTGGCCTTTTTCTTTTCTATTTAACCTGCAACTTAAATGATTTTTATAAAAAGATTTAGCCAGTAGAAAAATATGATTCTTCCACCAGTAATTTTCTAAAAATGCGTAGTAATTGATTCTGTAGAGTTTGACATTTATCAAAAACAAAAAGTATTTTGGTATAATAAAAGGATATTAAAAGCATTTGTTTGCTTCTGTTTGCTTTTAAATAAATATGCTTAGCTAATAAAAACTATAGGAAACATTTTCCAAAATAATAAACTGAATTTATTCAAACTTTGCAACATTTTTAAAAGCAATTTGTGATCTGTTTTAGTGAGAGCTATTATTTATTTATTCCTTTTTCGACGGTAGAGTTACCGAGTGACGGAGGATCCGGAGCGGAAGACCTCGAAGACCCCGGATACCTAGCTGACCAAGGCAAGCAACCCTTTTACCATGACTTGAGCATATAAAATGATGCATGCTAGTATAGTTGGTACTTTCCCGTTGCATATGATCACGATGCCGGTTCATCATTGTGGTGATGGTACCGAAGGCTTCTTCGAAGCACTTGCATGGTAGTGATGTTATTCATATGGCTCCTCGGAGCACAAGCATGATGAGCTTGACCCTACCATCTACGAGGATCATGCTACTGTCATGCTGACTAGTAGAGTTATAGGATCATTGCATTGAGCTTGACCCCACCTCGTGAGGGTCATGTTAATACCATGTTGACAAGTAAAAGCATATTATCACAAGCATGATGATGAGTTAAATAAAGAGTTTATGAAAACCCCGTCGGGTGCCACTAATGCCCGAGGGTGAAGATGAGTTGGTGATCACTTTTGGTGAAGTGATGCACCGGTGTTTTGTGTGAGTATGGTTTCAGAAATGGGATTAGATTTATGATGTGTCGACCGTCCCAACCTTACCAGTATGACCACGATACCCCTTTATGGGACGGGGCTTTGTTGATTACTCTGGTCGGTACTAGCAAAGAGCCACATTACTAGTGGCGGGAGTGATCGCTGTCACTCTCGTGATGGGGTCGTGCTAGGTAGGACGACTATGCCATTATTATGAGTTCCAGGCACACTGTTGGTCCCTGCATGGTTGATACAGTCCAGAGTCGGTGCTCGTAAGACGTACAACATGTGGGCTGGGTACCAATCGAGTGGACCTCTTTGTGTAGTATCGTCAGGGGAAAGATGATGACCGGGTACTTACCTCGGGTATATGTGATATACCGCGAGTCGTGGATGACATGGAAGTTTCCCGTTTCTTGTGGGTCCAGTGTACTACCTCTGCAGAGTGTAAACTATTTGAATAGCCGTGTCCACGGTCAAGGATAGTTGGGTGGTGCTACTTAAACTACGTCCAACGTTTCCGCATAAACCAAGTGTGTGTATTTGGTGTTAAAAAGGTGTTGTTATAATCATGATAATAACATATGACCAAGTTCGATTACTTGGCATATTGGGTAAACCCGGATGTTTTAGCCCTCATTAATACATTGAGATTACGACAAGTCCGATGACTTGGCATATAGGGTGAACCCAGATGGTTCAACCCTTAGCAGATATGTTGATATCTGTAACTCTTCTTTAAGAGTAGTTCTTTAACTTGTCGCATATACCTGATCATTCCACCAAATTGCATTCCACTAAAGATGCATGTTACTGTTATTTTTCACTATAAATGTTCATATCATGGGCTGTTTGCGAGTACATTCAAAGTACTCATTGGCTTGCCACTGGTTATATTATTGACCAGACATGGAAGGACCGGAGTTTGGCGACGAGTACGCCATCGGAGACGAACCTGCGATCTAGGACGGTTCCAAGTCAGAATGCCTGTCAGTGTAGGCTTGATGGCATGGGCACCGCTTAGCCCTTACGAGTTTCAGCTACTCGATGTATCTGTTTAATTTTGCTTTAGGCCTCGCTCTTGAACCCGACCTTCTGGTCATTTGATGTAATAATTTCAGTACTTGGATGTAAGACTCTATTATTCAGTATCTGTGTTCAGTGAACATTGATCCTTGGGGTCACTAGGCACGGCGAACTCGACTTGCTAGTCGGGGTCCCCACAAAAACACCAGGCTAGAAAGGCCGAGCCTTCCACCTTTTACCAAGTATATAGGTGCATTAAATTAAATAGCATTAATAGGATGATAAAACAAAGAACCCATGTTATCACATGGAAGCAACTACACCTGCAACAAACAACGCTAACACATGGTTAAGCAAGCGGTAACATACCCAATCAGTGGTTTGCTAGGTCGTGAACAGGTTGAAGGTTTTCAGGCAATGTTGAGAGACTGATATTTAACAGGTGGTAGGCAGCGAGACATAACGATAGAAAAGGTAAAACTAGCATGGCAATGATAGTAATGGTATCTGGGGAAATGGTCATCTTGCTTGAGATCCCGCTTGGAAGAAGAATGACTCCGTGAAGCAGACGAACCGACGTGGTCGAACGGATCCTCACTTTCCGACACGCTTGCAGAACTCTATCGAGACGAAGGAAAACCGGCAACAAGCATCAACATAGATATTCACCACGTCACATGCACGACAAGATGCTATCCACATATGATGCATGATCATTTTAATATATGCAAGACATGTCATGGCAATTCACAACAATCAAACAGTACACATTAAGTGAAGTTCAATATGCAACGGGTTGCATATTGACGGAACTCCACATACGGATTATTTAGTTCTATACCGATTAGGTACACGACAATATTAAATGTGGTTAAACATGGCAAGAGGTGAAGTGTAACTAAACTACCTATCTAGGCATTTTAAATAAGGTCGGAAACGACATATAGCATCTCCGAGATGACCTCATGCGTTAATTTATAAATCTGTCCAGATCTGAATTAACATGTTTTAATGTTTGTTAAACAACAAAATAAATAGGTTCACGTGATTCTACGCATCGTTTCAATCAAGTTACACATAGAGAACATCTCCAACGAAGCTACGGTTCAAAAGATACAAACACCGCAAGATATGATGGCATGAATGCAATATGTGTGCAAATGGCATCCAAAATATTCCAAACCAAGAAGGAAGCAACATAATATGAAACTACATGAGATTCTAAGCAAGTTTTATGTACTACACGATGAAAACGGAGCAACGGTTCAACAATTACAAGCTACACAAGAAATAGACATAATCTGCGAAAATCAACCACATAGCATTTTCTACGCCCTCGAACAACTAGCTAGACAAATTCAAAATGCTCAAACAAGGCATGAGGCAATAGAGGTCAAGATGCATTACAACATACAAATAATAGCATCTAGCATGGGAGCATGGATCACTAGGGAAATGACTCACAAAATGGCATCTCACGCACAGTTTCAGACTTAGTGAAAATATTAGTTTTGACAGTGCACTTTTCAATCTGAAGGCATATTGACAGCAATAAAACTACATGGTACAGGGCTCCAAATGACATGAAAACTCACATCATGCTAGAGATTCTTAAGTACTACAACTAACTCCATTGCACCAACCTCAAAAGAGCTACAGATCACCACATAAATTCATGGAAAGACAACAACAAAATATAACAGTTTTCAAACTTAGAAATATTTCAGCATCTCCAAATCAGCATTATTTTCTAGCATGTTGAGAACACGCAAACAACACCTAAACATGGCTTGCTGTGAGCAAACTGCAGATAGACGATATACTTTTATCTATAGATAGACAGTAGTCCAATCATTTGACCACAATCACATAGGATCAACCAAACCATGTATGCATGTAGGCCACGGTCTAGAAATTTTGGTTGTAACTGAACTCCGGTCAACGAAACCACCGGAACCAAAGATGACGATCAAACAGTCCAACCATGACAAGCATATATATACTTGTTGTCGCACAAAGTACCATACTAGCATATTTATACTTGCTGAGTATATATATATACAATCGAGGAGTGTAGGAACTCGGTCGACCGCTCGCCGTTCCTGTAGGGCACGACCTCGTCCGCTGCACGAGCATAGGTCATTCAGTGACAAGCAGTGTAATAATTCATCTTTGAGTTACTCCACTTGGAATCAGCAGCTAGCCTGCAGGTTTGCTTGTTTGTTACCTCTGCCATGGCTGAGCAGGATGGGCAGGGAGGCGGCTCTTCTTGCTGCCATGTGTGAGCCCTCCATCTTGCCCCTCAGCGTCCTGAATTCACCAACATCATCATGGTTTGTGATAGAGTATTACAAGCACAAGTGTTTGGTGTTTTTTGGCATATGACTGGCTGACCTTGAGCAAGGGAGCCAGCCGCTGAAGCTGACGACCGCGCTGAGCGTGATCGGGTAGGGGGTGCCGCTGCTGAATTTGCCGTGGGCGTAGCATGCTGCTGAGTGCAGGGCGGCTGCTGCACCCATGCTGAAGCCGCCGATCCCAACCTTCACTTCATCCTGAAATTTCCAACAATCAGTTAGTCATATAATTTCATGGTTCTGCCAAATGTGTTGAGTTGCAGTCTAATGAACCAACATGACAACAACACAATACTAGGCTTCAAGATTCTTGTGTGTGTTCTCAAGTTAAATAACACGTTGACATATTGTCTTAACGATGAAATATTTTTGGTTCTCAAGTTAGTACCATCAGAAGACTCGGACGACAATAGGTTCGCTATGTGTGCAGCTGAAGCATCCAACCCCTCGATGTCGTCTCGACAATCATTCCAGTCTAATGGTTTATAATACAAGACAAAGAGGAGCAGTTATCAGAGGTATGCAGTTATCACAAATTCAGATACACAGAAACCATGCTTAAAATACACATATACACATTCATGTACCCATCCCCCATAGAGCAGAGCTACAAAGCAAACTAGATTACAACCGTCCCATTGACATTAGATTTCAAAGTTCAGCCTAAAAAGGGGACTGTATCCTACATTCCTACTGACTGCCAGGACAAACTCGGGATTGCTAATCCTCTAAAGCAGGCCTGAACCAAAGCTCCACAACACTGAAGAAGGCTTGTTGCTCCCTGAAGATAATTTAAGCCATCACTTTACATAGCTTCATGGATGCTTTATGTAGAGAAGAATACTAGCAGAGCAGTAAAATCGGTTGTGCTGCATCCACGACAACGAACGCCTGCGAGCCAATCCCGTAGCTTCTGCGCTTTAGCCTCTTCCAGCGGCGACCAAACAAGGAAAGGAAAGTTCGTACGGCAGCCGCGGGCAACAAGCACTGCAGTCCGGCGGCGAGGGACGAGGCGACCCACGACGGCTAGCGGCGGCACGAGTAGGATGGAGTTGTTCCTCCTCCCTCTATCTATTATCCCCCCCACGTCTACTGCTTGGCATAGCTAGCCATAGATCTGACACCTAAAACTGATTTCGGGTGGGATGGATTGGGGGGAAGGAAATTAGGGCTCGGAGGCACGCACACTCTTGGTCGGAGGACCACAGCAGCTGCTCCTCCACCGGCGCGTCGGGGACGGGAGGCTCCGGCTCCGGCGGCAGCGGTGACGGTGGCTTCTTGGCGGTGGGGCGAGCTCACAGTGAGGGAAGGGGATGGGAGAGAGGAGGAGGGAGTGGGGGAGGCCATGGACGGGGGGAGCTCCGTCGGAGTGAGGTGGCGGTGGCGATCTGGAAGTGGGGATGTGGCGGTTGCGATTTGGAAGGGAGGAGGAGTGGTGTGAGGGGGAGAGTGGCTAGGGTTCGCTGCGTGGGGGAGAGAGAGAGGAGCTCGTAGTGGGTGGGTGAGAGGGTGACGAGGAGTGGGTCGTTGGAACTGGAAATATCCGACGGTCTCTAATGCTTGATCCACGTGACATGTCCATAGACCAATCAGAACGAAGTAGAGGCTATGAGTACCCAAAATGATTTGTTTTGTGAAGGACCTACCATATATTTGTTGCAAAATTGGATCAAATCATTTTTCTAAAATACTATGACATATTAAATGCACAGTTAACCAAATGGTTGGGTGTCAAAAGTTTTATCCACCTCTCGTGAAAAACACAAATTTTCGTCGAATCAGCTGGAAGCCGGTCAAATTTGAACTCCAGCTGCATCATAGTTTGCTTTTTATTTTTCCCAAAAATAATTTATAGGTACAAAAGTATCCATTTAATCATAGAAACATCAAAAGTTTTCCAAGATTCAACCACTAGCTAGGAACAGTCATACCTGCCGTTTTGACCGTATTTGGAAATGGCCATGAAAAATTCCAAAAAATAAAAAAAATGGAAAACCTTTGCATTGTGTCATTATATGTCACAATTTTACTAGGAAAATTAATAAACTTGTAATACGACAATTATTTTTAAAAAGTGTTCTCAGAAATGGGCTATCAAGTGTGAAGATTCATGGTTTTCAAGCCAAATGATCAATCTTATGGCCACATTCATTGCACAGTTTGTTCAAATGATCTAATATTATGAACAAGGGTGCGTATTGGAATGGAAAACAACGTTGATTAAGGAAGTTTTCATTTTCCTTGTATGTAAAATTCATTTTCCATTTTTCAAGTGTCCAAAATGAGTTTTTTGTGAAGGACCTACCATATATTTGTTTCAAAATTGTACCAAATCAATTTTCTGAAATACTAGGCCATATTAAATGCACTATTGACTAAATGGTTGGGTGTTAAAATCTTTTATCCACCTCTCATAAAAAAGACAAATTTTCTGTGAATCAGCTGGAAGCGAGTCAAATTCGAACTGCAGATGAATTATAGTTTGCTTTTTATTTTTCTCAAAAATAATTTATAGGCACAAAAGTATCTATTTAATCATAGAAACATGAAAACTTTTCCCAGATTCAACTAGTAGCTAGGAACGGTCATACCCGCCGTTTTGACCGCATTTTGAAATGGCCATGAAAAATTCAAAAAAAAAATCAAAAAAATGTAAAACCTTTGCGTTGTGTCATTATATGTGACAAATTAACAGGAAAAATAATAAACTTGTCATACGACAATTATTTTTAAAAAGTGTTCTCAGAAATGGGCTATCATGTGTGAAGATTCATGGTTTTCAAGCCAAATGATCAATCTTATGGCCGCACTCATTGCATAGTTTGTTCAAATGATATAATATTATGCACAAGGGTGTGTATTGGAATGGCAAACAACATTGATTAAGGTACTTTTCATTTTCCTTGTATGTAAAAAATCATTTTCCATTTTTTCAAGTGTCCAAAGTGAGTTTTTTTGTGAAGGACCTATCATATATTTGGTGTATTGAGCTGAAATTTGGTCTATGATGCGAATTTAGGCATATGAAGGCTTTGTAAATTTTTTATTCCATTTGAACATGCCAAAGTGACACTTCCTTCACAATGTGTTAATCCAGACAGAAAATGGTAATTGAAGCTGGGCTCACATACATGATTGGATTGAGCTGAAATTTGGAGGAGGATGATAACTTGGGAACATTAAGGCACTGTAATAATTTCACAAATTTTGGATAAACAAAAATTGTACTTCCTTCACAATGCTCTCTACTGAACATAATGTTGGGAAAAATATTGACGGAAACTGGCCAAATTAAATGAGCTAAAATTTGGTGGAGTTATGTTATATGGTAAGTTTTATTCCGTGGTAAATGTTCATCAACTATAAAGCAATATAAAATGTAGTCGCTTCACAAACTGAAAATATTACTAGAAACAAAGATTGGATGTTGAGCTCACATGGATTGTTACATGTGGCTGAAATTTTGTGGAGAGCTATGGTTTTGGCATATAGAAGATGTGGAATTTTTTTAACTCATCAGGATATTGCTAGCTAGTATTTCCTTCACAAAGCTGTCAGTTGAACACAAACTTTGGAAATTTGCTGAGAAAGACTTACTAGGCAAATTATTACGAAAGTTTTCATGAGGCAATGATTTGGATAGGAAATAGCGCCCAACAATTTTGAGGGCAATCAAAAAATCGAAATAGCACTTCCTTCACAAAGTGCTATTCTGACCAGAATAGGAAAATGAATATTGCTGAATTATTTTTGAACAATGAAAGGAAGGGTTTTGACATATTTGATGAATATATGATCCAAAGTATTTATGAAATTTTTTTGAGAATTTTTGGAATGACAGAAAAGTAGGTTGCTTCACAAACTAGGCGGGTTTGGCGCGTGACATAGAATGGACCCACGAGTGACATGTCAACATAGTTAGAACATGTTACGGCATTTTTATAATCGTCGTAAAAGTTATGACTTTCTCATCTTATGCGGTTACGACGTTTTTGACTCACATCGTCGTAATTTATATGTAGATTTGATCCCCTCAAATGGTTTAGGACAATCTCGGATGAAATCGTCATAGATTTATGACGAATTCATCAACGACATCTTAAAAATGTCATGTATGAGCATATTTCTTGTAGTGGATCCGAGATCCGTGGAGCCGTTGAATGGCTCGTCGGATCAGGACGGCGCTGACGCCGGCCTGCTTCCAGCGATCCTCCTAACTGGCGCGAAGGATCGACACCTATGGGGGCCTCAACGGTCCCCTTTTGCTGGTTTGCGGGGAGAGGGGTCGCGGCAAGAGCATAACCAACACTCACGGACCGACAAGGTCGTTTTTACCCAGGTTCAGGCCGCGTTGTGCGTAAAACCCTACTCGTGCATGTGTTTAGTTATTCATTTTAGTTTACTGTAGATCTGTCCCTGTTACAGCCTTTCGATTGGTCAAAAAGCCAAATGTCCTTTCTACTGAGCCTCTGGCCTCCTTTTATAGGCGAAGGGGTCACCACAGTGGGTCAACGAGCGAACGGTGGGTTCACGAGTGGAACAATGCTGACCGACCGCCAAAGTGTTACTGTGGTGCATTAAATGCTTCGACAGACTTCCTTTCCTTCCCTGCAGGGTTACTTTGCCCAGGGCTCTTCTTATTCCTCTCGGCAGGGAGGTGATGGCCTGTCGAGGCCTTGTCAATCTTCCCGGCAAGGATATCTTGCCGGGGCTTAGTCCTTCTTCCTTGTCTCCTTGGCAGTGTCTATCTTCCCGACAGGGAGCTCGTGTCGGGGTCTCTTCTTCATTCCCAACAACTGGGCGCTTACCGGGGGCTTGTAGTCTGCACTTGGTGGGCTTCTGTCACACCCAGTTTTTGGCCTTCCTGACCAATTAACTTATTTCAAAAATTAGGACGAATTAAATTTTTTTGTGAGTGCTTGTGATGCTTGGAGTGACTATTGTTTGCGTGTTTGCTTGAATGCATGTGATTGCTCCCCAATAATTCTTGCCATCCTCCAACTCACCTCCTCATTCCATGATCTCCTGCCTAATGATCATGCCATGTGTTTAGGATAAATATCTATTTTCACCAAATATTATTTTCACCAAAAAGCATTTCTTTGAATTAAACTTTCAAACCCCTGAGATGAGGTTTGTACTACAAGTCCTCAAATTAGGGAATTTCTTTTGCACCAATTATTTTATTTGAAACCTATTATCAAAATGTCTTCCAAAAACCATCATATTATTATTTTAACAGTTATTATATTATTTTATTTAAAAGCCTTTCTGTGAGGCCAGAAATGGTCTCCTATGAAGGAAAGTTATTTTTATTGCTTTCAAAATATTTAAGAAAATTTAGGGAAACTCACTGGATGTATTTATTCCATATTTATGAGTTTCAACACATGGTCATGTTCAAAATATTGGCCAAATCCCTCCAAAACCATTCTGCCTATTTCAAGCTTTTGAAATATTTCTATTAGAAATATTCTTGATAAATTCCAGTAAAATTATAGCATGTCATCTATGATATTATTGATGATCTTGCCAAGTTTAATCTCAATCCAAGTTGATTTGACTCCCCTAACTATCATAAAACCCTATCTGTCCAGAATCAAATTTGAGCAACTCTACATCGTGAAATGTCTCCAATTGTGCTCCAATTTGGTGGACATGTTCTAACGCTCCAATAAGGCATCCACACCAAGTGGTACATCAAGGAGAATAGAGGAACTTGTCCTAAGACCCTCAAAACCCTCTGTGTTGATTTCTGACTTTGGTAAACTTTACATTATAAAGTTTTTCCGATTGACCTCAAACTTTTTGTGCATGCCTTAATGCTCAAATAATGTCCCTACACCAAATATTTGATTTGTGGGAATTTATTTGGATAGGGTTGTAAGAAGAAATCCATTTCTGCCCATTTTAGGGGTTTTCCAAGTCTACATTGGAAAACTTCTCGAGCAAATCCCAAATTTGGTGTGCAAGCCTATTTTCATATATTATTTGACCTTGTTAAGTTTCATAGCCATTGGAATCCATCTGGTAGCCTAACCACAGATCAAACACCTTGTGTGCACTCACTAAATTGGCTTATTTGACCCCTTCCACATTTACCCTTGAGCTCAACTTTCTACCACAGCCTCACATAGTTACATTTCACCTCCAGTAACATTCCCATGGCCACTGGTCAATTATTGGAGAAGGACCCTTTGTAACTACCTCTCATTTTACCCATGAAAGCACTATTTTACCTCTCTTTTCATACTTCTTCTTAACCCAAGGACCCCAATTCTTTCGAGGGCCTCTCTAGTGTGTCAATGCTTCATTTAAAACCTCGAGATGGCATGCTGATGTGGAGAAAATGAGCAGCACAACCACAAGTTCATTTCTGGCTAAAAGGTAGCTTTGTACAACAAGTGCTAGCTACACTTATTTGCTTGAGCTGAATTTTTGCAGATGTGTAGTCCATCTATACCTCATGCTCCAAAACATGGTTTCACCTCCCATCCCCTCGTGTGAAAACCACTTATGCCAGCCCCAAGTTTGCTGCTGCAAACTTAACCAGAGTCCAAACCTCATCAAACCACCTCCACTAGCTACCAAACTCCAGAGTCACTCTCCTGCAGGTGTGACCTACGTGCTGGACATGTTTGACTGATCATTGCAATGCTAAGGACATGAGTTGCCATGGTGACCGCGCTTGCAGCCTGCAATAATGGTGCTCTACCCTTGTCCTCTTGCTGCAGCTTGTTTTCAACCGTTGCAGCATGTCACACAGCACCAGGGAATCCCATTTGACTGGTCCAAGCCCTTCCCAACACCTAGAAGCTGCCAAGCTCTCTCAGGGATGCGTGTCTTCCCCGTGCCCTCGGACCTCCCGGAGCTCCCAAGCCTTTCTTCGGTTTTTCCCTCTCCATTTGAAGCCTCCCCGAGCCACTGTTGCCTCGGCAGCTCTCCACCTCTCCCTGGGAGTCTCCTAGCTATCCTCCCCGTCTCTCCCAAGCTTCCCTCCTCCTACCCCCAGCAATGTCCGAAGCCCTTCGGCAGCCTCCCTCGCTCTCGAGCTAGCCAGCCTCCCCTGGCATCGGGCCTTCCCTTCAGCCGCGTCGCCGCAGCTCACCCGTTCTCCTGGACACCTCGAAGGCCCCTCCCCGAGGTCGTGCCTCGCCCTCCAGAGCGGCCAGAGTCGTCGGCCGCCTCTCATGGCGGGGCGCTCGCTCCGGCCACTCCCCGCGGCCGCCAAGACCTCCCCCGGTCTCAAGAGGCAGTCGGGCATCCACCCGCACCCTCGGCTCGGGGGCTGAGCCGGCAGGCGTCAAAAGCCACAGCACCCAGCACCCCCATCTACCCCGTCGCAAGGTAGAAGAAGGGTAGGGGAGAGAGAAGGAGTCGGGCGGGTCCGAGCTGTCGGCGACCTGCGAGCCGGGCCCGACAAATGAGTGGAAGTGCACTAGCGCTTTGCGCCTTCGCCGAGCCAAAGGTGTATCCGAAGGAGTACGCCTCCTGCGTGGACAGCCCTCCGGTGGTCATGAAGTTGGGCCGGTCCATTCGCTTATCTGGCGCCCTTGGCGCTAATTAGCTCGAAGGATGTGCACTTTTCTCTTTTTCCTATTTTAGTAAAACTTCCTAAATCTGTCATAAATCCATTTTTGCTCCGATTCTAATGATTCAAATTTCTACAGCTTCCTAAATTCAAGCTCTATCCACATATGTGCCTTGCACATTTTTCCAAGAAGATTTGTTGTTGTGTTTTACTCAAAATCCAAATCTCGATATAGGTATCCCTCCTTTCAAAATTTCCTGGCAGATTGAAATCAACTCCAAATGGAGTGATTCCAAATTCCAGAGGCTTCTAAAATCATTCCCTATTTTTAGAACCCTAGTCAACATTTTTGTGTGACCTATTTCTGTTATAATAAATAAATAGCTTCCTATTGCTATTTATTCCACATTATAAAATTCCTAGTATATTCATTTCAACTCCAAATCCAGTGAAACCACTTCCTAAATATTTCTAAAATCATTCTCAGTTAAATGGGTGCCTCCACTCATTTTTAACAGGATGATTTCTGTTGGCTTCTTCAATGGTCCCTATTCCTCCTTTCATCCATTCAAAATTCCCCGATGATCCAAATATCATATATCAAGCTTCAGGTATTTTTCCTATGACCAGAGAGGTCCAAGAAAAATAAAACTATTATTTTTAGAACACTTTTATTCTGCTTGCTATGTGGCTTACTATGGTTGTTTCCAATGATAGTTGACGGTAGACGAAGTATTCGGAGTTGGAGCGGAAGACCTCGAAGACCCCGAGGACTTACGTGAGCAAGGCAAGCATCCCTTTGACCATGACTGAGCATTTGTTACTTTGCATGATAGAATAGCTAGTATTCCCGTTGCATATGATCGCAAGTGCCGGTAATCATTTGATATGATTTTACCGAAGGCTCCTCGGGAGCACATGCATTAAGCTTGACCCTACCCCTTGAGGGTCATTCTAATACCATGTTGACAAGTAAAGATAGATGTAGATTCATCATGAGCATGATGTTGTCATAAAGCAAGAGTTTATGAAAACCCCGTCGGGTGCCACTAATGCCCGAG
The DNA here is from genome assembly GCF_904849725.1 of Hordeum vulgare subsp. vulgare. Classification (NCBI taxonomy): domain Eukaryota; kingdom Viridiplantae; phylum Streptophyta; class Magnoliopsida; order Poales; family Poaceae; genus Hordeum; species Hordeum vulgare. Next base: position 239,019,190 of record NC_058523.1, read on the forward strand.
GGTGATGATGAGTTAGGTGGTCACTTTTGGTGAAGTGATGCACCCGGTATTTGTGTGAGTAAGGTTTCGGAAATGGGATTAGATTTATGATGTGTCGATCGTCCCAACCTTAACAGTACGACCATGTTACCCCTTATGGGATGGGGCTATGTTAATTACTCTGGTGGGTACTAGCAAAGAGCCACATTACTAGTGGCGGGAGTGATGTGTGGTCACTCTCATGATGGGGTCGTGCCGGGTAGGACGACTATGCCATTTTTATGAGTCCCAGTCACACCGTTGGTCCCCGCATGGTTGGTACTGTCCAGAGTTGGTGCTCGTAAGACATACAACATGTGGGCTAGGTACCAATCGAGTGGATATCTTTGTCTAGTATCGTCAGGGGAAAGGCATTGATCGGGTACTTACGTCGGGTATGTGGTATACCGCGAGTCGTGGATGACACGGAAGTTTCCCGGATCTCGTGGGTCCAGCGTACTACCTCTGCAGAGTGTAAACTATTTGAATAGCCGTGTCCACGGTCAAGGACAGTTGGGTAATCCTGCTTAAACTACGTCCTGGTATTTACGCATAAACCAAGTGTGCGTGTGTTTGTGTGTGGTGATGAGAAAGGTGTTGCTATGATAGCAAGGATAGGACCAAGTTTGATGGCTTGGCACATAGGGTGAACCCGTATGGTTCAGACCTCGACAGATATAATGATATCTGTAACCTGTTCTTCAAGAGTAATTCTTTAACTTGATGCATATTCCTGATCATTCCACCCAGATGAGTTACACTAGAGATGCATGATATTGTTATCCCTCACTTTCGTTGATTATATCATGGGCTGTTTGCGAGTACATTCAAAGTACTCATTGGCTTGCCACTGGTTATCTCATTGACCAGGTATGAAAGGACATGATATGGTGAAGATTAATGACGTTCTTGCGAGCTAGGACGCTTCCTAGTCAGAATGCCTATAGGTTAAGGCTGATGGCATGGGTTCACGCTTCAACCAATAATTCCGCTATTGGTTCAGTTTGGAGTGTTGGCCTTTAGGGCCCTATATATGTAAGACTCGACCGAGGTGGTCATTTATTGTATCAAACAGTATGTATGGATGTAAGACTCTTTTATTGGGTATCTGTGTTCGGTGAGCATTGATCTCTGGGATCACCGAGCACGGCGATCTCGACTCGTAAGTCGGGGTCCCCACAGCTTCCAAGCCTTGCTTCTGCCCTATGCTCCAGTAATGCACCTTGCCGCTTTGGAGGGGGCTGCCGGTGTCCGCGCACTAGTCCGGGGCACTAGAGACCCCGATCTTTAGTGAACCGACGCTATGCATAGGGATTGTGAAATAAAACAATTTATTGTAGCAAGAATCAACTTGCATAGGAAGGCAAAAGAAGCATAACTTCAAAACTTTGAAGACATAGAGAGGAAACTTGATATTATTGCAATTCCTACAAGCATATGTAACTATCACATACAACATTATTTCCATGATGCACAAGCGTAGAAAATCTATCACTGTCCACATAAGCAAACTTCTTCTCATTCATAATAATGGGAGCAAACTCAAGAAAATAACTATCATGAGGTGCTTGATTGACATAACCACTTTGAATAATAAAATCTTGATCACATGTTCTATAGTTATTATTACTCGTTGTATCATACACGTCATCACAATAATCATCATAGATAGCAACTTTGTTGTCATAATCAATTAGAACCTCTTCCAAAATAGTGGAATCATCACTAAATAAAGTCATGACCTCTCCATTCCACTTTTATAAATATTGTGAAAAGATTCAACACCCTCCAAAATAGTGGGATTATTACCTTGAGTTGACACTCTTCCAAACCCACATTCATCAATATAATCATGATAAATAGGAGGTATGCTATCATCATAATAAATATCATCAACACAAGTAGGGGGACTAAAAATATCATCATCAAACATAACATCCCCAAGCTTGTGGCTTTACATATCATTAGCATCATCGATATTGAGATAATTTGTACTAACAATATTACTATCATGCTCATCATTCAAGGAATTCACATTAAGCATTTTCATACATTCTTCCTCTAGCAATTGAGCACAATTTTACTTTCCATCATTTTCACGAAAAGCATGATAGAGATGAACAATATGAGACCACCTCAATTCCATTTTTTTGTAATTTTTAGTTTATAAAACCAAACTAGTGAAAAACAAGAAACTAAAAGATTCAATTGCAAGATCTAAAGATATACCTTCAAGCAATCACCTCCCCGGCAACGGCTCTGGGAAAGAGCTTCATTGACGGGATGTGAGTGCCGCTTACCTAACCTCCCTGGCAACGGCGTGAGAAAAGAGCTTGATGTTTACTACGCAACTTTATTCTTGTAGACTCTTGTTGGGCCTCCAAGGGCACAGTTTTTCAGGACACTATCAATTTTCCCTCAAGTGCATGACCTAAGGTTTATCAAAACGTGGGAGGTGTAGGTTGAAGATGGTCTCTCTCAAACAACCCTGCAATCAAATAACAAAGAGTCTTTTGTGTCCCCAACACACCCAATACAATGGCAAATTGTATAGGTGCACCTGTGAAGAGATGGTGATACAAGTGCAATATGGATGATAGATATATATTTTTATAATCTGAAAATATAAAAAAAGCAAGGTAGCAAGTGACAAAAGTGAGCACATATAGTATAGCAATGCTTGAAAACAAGGCCTACGATCCATAATTTTGCTAGTGCAATCTCACAATAATGCTAATATAATTGGATCACATAACCATCCCTCAATGTGCAACGAAGAATCACTCAAAAGTTCTTATCTAGCAGAGAACATAAGAAGAAATTGTTTGTATGGTACGAAACCGCCTTAATGCTATCCTCTCCGATCAATCTATCCAAGAGTTCGTTCAAAGATAATACCAAGTTATCATTTCTGATCGATCAATTGAAGAGTTCATACTAAAATAACACCATATGATATGCATCAACCAACTCTAATGCCACCTAGGTACTCCAATGTCACCACAAGTATCCATGAGTTAATTATATGATACACATCAAACAATTTTCGATTCATAATACTCAATCCAACACAAAGAACCTCAAAGAGTGCCCCAAGATTTCTACCGAAGAAAGTAGGACAAGAACGTGTATCAACCCCTATGCATAGATTACCCCAATGTCACCTCGGGAATCCGCAAGTTGAGTACCAAAACATATATCAAGTGAATCAATAGAACACCCCATTGTCACCACCGGTATCCACATGCAAGACATATATCAAGTGTTGTCAAATCCAATATTCAATGCAATATAGCGATGTCTCAAAGGGAAAGATCCAATTCATCACAACATGATAGCAAGGGAATAACATCATATGATCCGACTATATTAACAAAGCCTGTGATACATCAAGATCGCGCCATCTCAAGAACACGAGAGAGAGAGAGAGGGTTTGAACACATAGGTACTGGTACAAACCGTCGGCCCCGAGGGTGTACTACTCCCTCCTCATCATGGTGGCCTTCAGGATGATGAAGATGGCCACCGGGGATGATCTACCCTCTCCGGTAGGGTATTATTTTCTCTCAGGACTGGTTTTTCATCGATACAGAGTCCTCGAGGTGAGCACAAGATACCAGGGCACCCCGGGCCCCTCTAGTGCACCGTGGTGGGCGGATCCCTCCTTGTTGATCTTCTGGCCCTCCAACGAAGCTTCGGGGGTCTCTTTTCTTCCAAAAAATCGTAAAAAAGCTTCGGGCGATTCCGAGAACTTTTTATTTTTTGCACAAAAACAACACCACGGTAGTTTTGCTGAAAACAACGTCAGTCTGGGTAAGTTCTAAATAAGTCATATGAAGTGCACCAAAACCATACAAAAATATTGTAAGCACAGGTGAATATGGCATGAATACTTCATAAATTATCGATAAATCGGAGACGTATCACCCCCGGGGGGAAGGGTGTCACAACAGACACTCGCATCGCGGGCCTCACGCCCCAAGCTGGCGCCTGCCTCCCTCCAACATAGGACGCCGCGGCGGGCACCCTCGTTAGGCTGGGCTCGTGTGCTGCCGCCTGGAGCCACCTGGCTTGGTTAGTGTGACGAGGGGGAGCCCGGGGACCCCGTGGGCGGGCGCCCTGGCACGCGCCCCCTCGAGCCGAGAGTGTGGCGCTAGGAGCCAAGGGCACAGGAGTTCATCGCTCAGGAGATCAAGGAGCTGCAAGGGGTGTGGGCCATGCAAGCCTCGTGAAGCATCAGGACCCCGCGGGCCCATGAAGCCTCAGGAGCCAGCCGCCCCCACCATAGGGGGAGACCCGTGTGGCACGTGACGTCAAGCGGCCTAACGCGCCCGCATCAGCCTGGCTCTCAGGTGACTTTTTGGGTTGTTCGAATCAAGTAATTCCTCGTATTTTGCATCGCTCCAAGCGGGTGTTTCCTGGATATGTAACAAACTTGATTAACCTTCACTTGGGATGGTGTCATTTGTCCAAATCTTAAGCTCTGGTGTCTCGCCGCTGCCGAGGGCTGGTGCGGCCCTGCAACCGCCGTATGATGGTTCCATGGTGGGAGTTTGACACGGCATATGTGTGAGGACTTGCCCTTGAAGTGCTGAGAAATCTAAAGGATCGACCTATGGATCACGGGCTGGCCACCCATGCTAGTCATATCGCCAAGGTCCTTAGTGTCACGCCCTTCCTGAGAACCATCGCGAGTAGATGGAGAGATTGCAGCTTGGCTCGCGCTGCTGTTGGGCACATACCTTGCCGTGTCCCGTAACGACTCGCCTCACGACGCGCTCTTGTGGCCACGCGGGGCGCAATGGCGCTCATGTTTGGGCAACACGAGCGCTGCACTGAGATGCGCACTCCCACGCCGAAACGCACGGAAGCACGTGAAGACCGGGATAGGCACTCATGAGCCTTGGTTATCATTGTATGCTCGTATGCTTGGTTGTGTGATATCAAAAACCATATTTTTCATAACTTAATTATTCTCAAAACCCTTTCTCTTATTCTAGTCATTTCAAAAACCCTGCTTTGGGTTGCACTACAAGTCCTTGCTAGCAAGGAGTGCTTTCACCCAAAGTTGGTGATTTGGTTCTAAAACTATTTTAGTTCACCAAAACCATAAAATGATTATTTTATACATTAGTTTCCTATTTAATTTGCATGTCCATTTTTGAGGTCACAAATGATATTTCTATATGGAAAAATACTTTTCTGCCTTGGAAAAATCTGAGAAAATTTAGATATACTCAGAGGACATTTTTTCCATACATAAGATTTTCAACCCCTATTTATATTATATATATTTGAATAAAACCATGAAAACCTATTATGTCTGTTTTGACCTTTTGAAATATTTCCAAAGGAAATATTCTCAATAAATTCCTAGAAACTTCCAGTGATCTCCCTAAGCCATATTTGGTGCCCATATAAAGTTTCACCTTGATCCAAGGTGGTTAAGGTCACAAAATAATTCCAAAACCCCTTCTGCCCAGTATGAAGTTAGAGCAACTCTACATAGCAAAGTTTATCCAATGTAGGTGAAACTTTCCACGAGTGCCTAATACCTCAAATGAGGACTCCATACCAAAAATGGGATTTGTGGGACTTGATTTGACCACACTCCCTTTGGAAGGAACAGATCTGGCCATTTAGGAGTGATTTCAAGTTTACATAGCTAAACTTGTCCAATGGAGCCCAAACTTGGTGTAACATCATGTTTTTACACCAAACCCAGTCGTGTTAAGTTGCATAGCCAGTGGTGGGGTGCAACCACCCCAAACCACTGTCGAGCACCTTCTAACAGTTGCGCAAAACCCCTCTTAACCCCAGCAATACCCTCTCCCTTTCTCTCAAACTCCTAGATTAGGTGGCTAGCATGAGTGCCTAACTCCAGTCAAGTGGCTCTTCTCTGGTTCTAAGTAGATAATCCAATAACCCCAATCTAAGCTTCAGCCCAAGGCTGACAACAGCTAGTTTTCACCCCTCCTTTGACCAGCCGATACTCCCACGGGATTCAAATGGCTAGGCATCTCCAAGCAATGACCCACGACACACCAGACGCATCCAGGCACCCCAAAGCGGGCCAACATGTCGTGGCATGCAAAATCTGCGCTCTGGGCACGCTACAGAGAGAAACCGAGGTGGGCGGGACTCCCTCGACCAGTTCAAGCCTTCCCGCGGTGTCTCTCGTCTCCCCCGACAGCCACTCTGCATCAGGAAGCCCCCAGGGCCCCTTCTTTCCTGCATCGAAAGCCGGTGCAACGCGTGCCCGCACGCACCAGTAGCGGCCAAAGGAACGCGGCCACGAAGGCACACCACTCCTTGCTCCTCTCTCTCTCGCAGTAAGCTCAGAGGTCCGAGACAACGTCCGGACCACAGTTTCGAGCCTAGCCTCTCTCTATGGCCCATGCACGCCGCGGTGAAACCACCGGAACTTCCCACCCGGTGCACCATCGCGGGCATATATAAGGCCACCCCCTTGGTCCAGCACCCCTCACTCCACTCCACCTAGACCCTAATCACCTCCCTAGCCACCCCATTGAACAAGCAGAGCCCCGGTACTCGAGATCGACCGAGGTCCCTCCGCCTCCGAGCTCCTGCCGATTTTCGACGACACGTCGGTTCTCGCGTCCCTCTGCCCACCTACACACTCCTGTGAGCCCAGGATCACTCCCCCCCTCTTCCCCGAGCAAATTCGTGCCCGTAGCCACCACCTCCACCTTGACCGAAACCTCTCCGCCGCGGCCCCCTCGTCTCCGGTGAACCAGGACCCCCCATCATCGACTCGACCACCAGCAGGTAGGCGATGACGAGCCGGACCCATTCCCGCCGTTGTTAGGGCCAGAGGACGTCGGTAGCCACGCCGACGTGCTCCTCCTCCTCTCTGTCGACAGGTAGGAGACGACCCCGACAGGTGTGCCCCATCTGTCGGTGGCCCATCTCCCTCTCCCTCGCTCCCCACAGTCGCTGACCGCACGGGCCCGTACGCCAGGTTCAAACCTGACGACGCGCGCGCCTGGGCAGGCTGGCTGGCAGGCCATCTGGGCGGCCCAGCCCCAGGCCAAGTCAGGCCAGGGCTGTTGCGCTTTTTATTTTTATTTTAAACTCTGTTTTACAAGATTTTTATAAAAATATTTAACCAGTGAAAATTAATGATTCTTCCACTATTATTTTTCTAAAAATGAGGAGTATTTAATGGAACTGTTAGGTAAATTTTTAGTACAACTTATCTGTTTTATATAATTAAAAAGGCTAATTTGGAATACTTTTGCTTCTGTTAAATTGATTTTAAAAATATTCCTTCACTAACAGGAGAGCTAAATATTTTTAAATAACAATATGGATTTTTCATAATTTAAAAACGTTTTTAAAGTGACTTTGTGATCTGTTTTGGAGTGAGCTACTTATTGCTCTTTTATTTACCACGACGATAGAAACCCCGTGTGACGAAGGAGTTGGACTTGAAGACCCCGAAGACCCGGCTACCAAGCTGACCAAGGCAAGCAACCCTTTGACCATGTCTGAGCATATATTATATTGCATGCTAGTGTAGCAATAATTTCTGTTGCATGTGATCATAAGTATCGATAAATCATTGAAGTGATGTTACCGATAGCTCCTCCGGAGCACCTACATGTTGAGCACGATCCTACCAACTATGAGGGTCACGCTAATATCATGATGACAAGTAGAGATAAGCATAATAGCATGAGTATGATGATGGTATAAATCATAGGTTTATGAAAACCCCATCGGGTGGCACTAATGCCCGAGGGTGATGATGAGTTAGGTGGCCACATTTGGAGAAGTGGTGCACCTGGTATTTTGTGTGTGTATAGTTTCGAAAATGGGATTAGATTTATGATGTGTCGACCATCCCAACCTTACATGTACGACCATGTTATCCCTTTAAGGGATGGGGCTTTGTTGATTACTCTGGTCGGTGCTAGCAAAGAGCCACATTACTAGTGGCGGGAGTGATGTGTGGTCACTCTCGTGACGGGGTCGTGCCAGGTAGGACGACTATGCCATTTTTACGTGTTCCGGGCAGACCGTTGGTCCCCGCATGGTTGATACTGTCCAGAGTCGGTGCTCATAAGACGTACAACATGTGGGTTGGGTACCAATTGAGTGGACCTCTTTGTTTAGTATCGTCAGGGGAAAGGCATTGATTGGGTACTTACCTCGGGTATGTTACATACCGCGAGTCGTGGATGACACGGAAGTTTCCCGGATCTCGTGGGTCGAGCGTACTAACTCTGCAGAGTGTAAAACTATTCGAATAGTCGTGTCCACGGTCAAGGACAGTGGGTAATCCTGCTTAAACTACGTCCACTCGTTTCCGCATAAAACAAGTGTGTGTGAGTGTGTGGTAAATGGTGTTAATATAAACAATTGAGATGACCAAGTTTGGTGACTTGGCATATCGGGTGAACCCGAAGTGTTCAGCCCTTGACTGATATGTTGATATCTGTAACCTGTTCTTCTAAATTACCATCTAGCTTGTGTTGCACATCCATGATCATGTTTATTTACAATCAAGTTGTTATCCACCAAACTACATATACTTGTTATTCTACCAACTACATTATTCATATCATGGGATGTTTGCGAGTACATTCAAAGTACTTATTGGCTTGCCACTAGTTATATTATTGACCAGACAAGGAAGGACGGGAGTTTGGAGAAGAGTACGTCTTCGGAGACGGCCCTGCGAACTAGGACGCTTCCCAGTCAGAATGCCTGTTGGTGTAGGCTGATGGCATGGGCACCCGCTTAGCCCTGAGATTTCCGCTACTAGTTGTATCAGTGTGTTTTCGCCTTATAGGCCCTAACTTCAGAACTTTTCCATTCGGTCATGTGATGTAATAATTTGGTTCCTAGATGTAAGACTCTTAATACTCAGCATCTGTGTGTTCGGTGAGCATTGATCTCTGGGATCACTGAGCACGTTCATTCGGCGATATCGACTCGTAAGTCGGGGTCCCCACATGTCTGCCCAATCATCTTCACCCATTACACTCTCACGTAAGAATGAGTGGGTTGTATATGCCCGGAGCCTCCTAAGTGGAAGTCCAAGACGAGCCATGTTGTGGCTTCGGTGGAGAGATCCCGCCCACGCCCAAGTGCAAGTCCCTATGCTCCGTGCTGCTAGAATGACTATCGAATCACGACAATGCCCACACCCTAGTGGAAGCCCCTTGCATCGCGCATGGGGAATGATCAAAGAAGACGTCCAGCGGGCCGCAACTATCCCAGGCTGACCCGTGCTGGATACGGTAGTCCCACTTCTTTTAGGCTGACCCATACTGGATATTGCACGCGCATTTCTTTCTAGGTTGACCCATGCTGGATACAATAACCACTTTTCTTCCTTGCTTTTTTCAACTTGTGAACAAACTCACCAGGCTTACCCGTGCTGGACAATTCAGCCGCACTCCCCTTTTTGGTTTTGTAAACAAGTTCGCCTCGAATTTTAATGAACGTCTTGGTCTTCTGGTTTTCACAGAGTTTTGATCGTTTTCTCTCGCCTTACTATGCCCACACCAAGTGTAAGCCACATGCATCATGCTGGGGAGAAGACGACAAAGAATGCCCCCAGGGCCACACCGGCTTAGGGTGGAAAACCCTCGGTTCAGCAGCCGCATGTTTCCCCCCACGGCACGCGGACGATGGCTTTACCTTGGGCCTCACGCTCACGAGGGCTGGGCACAGTGCCTTTTCCTGGGTCTGCCCCAACGGTGCTAGGAACCTAGAGAAATAGGTTCTGGCCCAGCGGGCACGCCCACGCGCATGTCATCTAATCAAGGCCCTTGGGGCCTATACTTCTCGTGTAAAGCCTAAGTGCAAGTGGCCAAGCGCGTACCATTCGGGACAAGGCATTTTCTCTATGGGACTTCCCTCAAGGGGCCTCGCAAGGCGGGCCCCACAAGCAGCAACCCCCCGCGCGAGCTGCTCGCGTGCTGGAGGCGATCCGCTAAGCGTTGTGCCTCCAGAGTCCTCATACCCATGCTTAGGGGCTGGGCCCTAGCAACATGAGGCTCCGAGATGACCTTGGAGAGGCTTCAAGCTCAACAAAGAGTACCAAGGAGAATTTTATTTTTGACCCAAAATAGCTTTCAATTTGAAGCATCCAGGACATAACCCCCTTTTATACACCCCACGGGGCCAGCATGTTGCATTACACAGAAGGGAATATGACACAAGAGAAGGATGACCGACTCTCGAATCACCACCCCAAGGGACCTCAATGCTCGCTTTGTGCGCTCTTAGTCAGAACCCTCCTCCTTGATGTGAGGTCCTCAGGAGCCACGTGCTACGGGATCCCGCTGGCCAGAGGGTAGGAAACACATGAAGGGCAGTGGAGGACCTCATGGAAGGAACAAAGGAGCCCCAAGCATAACAAGCAACTACTACTTAAGGCAAAAATTTATTACATAATGTCTAACGCCCTCCCAGGGGCAAGTGATTCTTGATGCAACCGGAAAGGGATAGAAGAGCCTAAGTGGAGGAGGCATTGTCATCGTCGTGGCCTACGGAGGCCCCGGGGCCAAGGCTGTCGCTCCCCTCGGAGGGTGCCGCCTGGACGAACCGCCTCACCAGGGACTAAACGTACTCGCGTACCTCGTCCCCGAGGGAGCTTCGGAGCTCTGCAGGAACCGGATCCATCACGCGGAAGAAGTCGAACATGGGGTTGTGGTGGCACGGGTTGGAGAAGACGCGCGTCAGCGCGTTGTCGAGGAGGTCGCGCGTGCTGGACTCGATGTCTTCTCCACCTTGCAAACGCCTGATTCCAGCGCCTCCACCACCTTGAGGAAGAATTCGAGGTAGCCCCCTTTGCCATGCACACGCGGCAGCATCGGGGCATCGTCGACGAAGCAACGGAGTGCACCACTCGTGTGACGGACAAGCTCGAGGAAGTGCTTGGCGCGCTGCACCACCATCAGCCGCGTGTGCGCCGCATCGTCCCTTGCGGCCTGCATGGCATCATCGGCTACACAAACTTGGGCCTCAATAAATGCCAGCTTCTCCTTAGTGCCCTCCTCACCCGTGAGGGCGGCCTGGAGAGCGGCTTGGGCGTCTTGCGGCTGGGCCGTGAGCGCACCCACCTCCTCCTAGAGTGTGTCACACCTAAGCTGGAGGCAGTTGATGGGGTTATAGTCCTAGGGTAGGGTCATAGGCCTGCCCTATAAGTCCTACCCAAGGACTACCCTTCATAAGGGATAAGACCCTTAGTCAGTTTCGACTGACTTATGGACTTCCCATCATCCAGTCGGTAACAAATCCTCCACCATCCAGTCGGAGATGAGCATTCGGAGTGTATCAAACTAACCGACTGGATTCCACTCGGTGCATCGTAACCCCCCTGGAGGGAAACGGTCGTACGTTTCCATGTGCCTTTATTAGCATTTAAGACATACGTTACCTGTAACGTAGGCATTTATTCGCCACTACTCCACCCCTGTGCACCGAACCGTTGTGGAGGGTAGCACACTCTATATAAACCGCCCTCCCCCACTGGTGCAAGGGTTAGCAATTCATTGTAATCCATATTCCACTCGACAACAAGCTCCCAGAGCACTGAGACGTAGGGCTATTACCTCCACCGTAGAGGGGCCTGAACTCATACAACCTCGCCGTAGCTAAGGCTCTGCCCATCCTTTCGTACCCTACACATCTACTGTCAGACTTATACCCACGACAGTTGGCGCCCACCGTGGTGCAGGCGTCTAAGCGACTTCCGGCGAGTTTGCGACTACATCGTTTCGTCATGTCGTCCGGTGGAGATTCGAGCATGGGTCACAAGATCCTCTTCGGCGCTCTCTCCTTCATCGTCGATGATTCGGCATGGCTTCGGGACGCCCCTCTCGACATCGAGTCGCTTCCCCGCCGCGGGGCTACGCACTTCCGTGCCGGCGCCCGCGGCATTCTTCTTCTCCGGTAGTCGGCTCCGGTGTCGACCTACACCGCCGTCACGCGCCGCAACAAGCGGTCCCGCCGTCTGCGGCTCTAGCGTTGGGTGCAACACGCCCAGGCGCGCCAGAACGCGTCTTCACAAGTGGCGGTCCTAGAGTCGGTTGTGGTTGCCCCGCCGTCCCAGCGCTCGGACCAGCAAAATTCGGCGGTCTCCCAGTTGCACAACAGGATCCACAATAGTTCTGTTCATGCGAACACGCATCAGTCAGTTCACAGCCCTGGTTCTCATCAGCGACACAGGGGAGGCAGCCGTTCCATAAATCTCGAAGATCGTCGCCGTTCATGCACCCCTCCGCGGGGTGGGCCCTACGGGCCCCGACATCATGATGATCGGCGTTCCGTCGGTGACACTTACGACCCAAGGCCCGACGCGAGAGGGCATATCGCCCAGCGGAGAGTCGACAGGGGCCGAGCCCACCGTGATGGTCACGACATTGACCGTCCGAGTGGAAGCAGGACCATCGTTTCTGGTCCCAAGTGTTTCAGTCGAGCCATCCGTTCGGCTGACATCCCTCCCAACTTCCGATTGGCGATGGGGATCATCAAGTTTATAGGAGAGTCCAAGCCAGAAACGTGGCTGGATGACTACGGAGTGGCAGTCCAGATCAGAGGAGGGGACGAGCACGTCGCCATGAAGCACCTGCCTCTGATGCTCGACGGCTCGGCACGAGCGTGGCTGAACCAATTGGCCCCTCAAGCATCTACAACTGGGAAGATCTGGCCCGAGTGTTCTTCAGGACCTTCGAAGGGACGTGCATGCGCCCTGCTGGCCACGTGGAGCTCCAGCATTGTGTCCAGAAGCAGAATGAGCCCCTGCGCGATTTCATTCAGCATTGGACGACCCTCTACCACACGGTGGAGAACGTACGGAGCACCAAGCAGTCTGCGCCTTCAAGGCAGGCGTGCGGTACAGGGATCTGTACCTGAAGTTCGGTCGAACAGGCGACATCTCCATGAGCAAGATGATGGAGATAGCGACACGCTATGCAAATGGCGAAGAAGAAGACCGCATCCGTAGCGGCAAGCACAAAACAGTCGCCGATGGAGATGGGAATAACACTCGGAAGCAGAAGCAGAAAGCTCCCTCCACTCCGCAGGCAGAAGCTGCAGCTGTTACCGATGCCAAGTTCAAGGGCAAAGGGAAGGCTCAGTTCACCCCCAAGAAGAAGCAGTTCAACAACCCCATCCTGGACCAGCCATGTACGATCCACACGAAGATGGATGAAGAGGGCAACGCCATATATCCGAAGCATACCACTCGGCAATGTCGCCTCCTGATTCAGGGGTTCGGTGAAGGGCAACCGAGTGAAAAAGGCAATGAAAAGGATGAGGAGGATCCGTTCTCCCAAGTCCATGCAACACTGATGATTTTTGCTGACGTTGAGAGCAAGAGTCGACTGAAGCTGGTGAACAGGGAGGTGAACATGGCCACGCCTACCAACCCCAAGTTCCTCAAATGGTCTCAGACTGCGATCACCTTTGACCAGTCAGATCATCCAGCACACGTACCCACCCCAGGGAGACAGGCTCTGGTTGTCGACCCGGTGGTGGAAGGAGTCCGACTGCGCAAAGTCCTCATGGACGGCGGAAGTGGTTTGAACATCATGTACGCCGACACTCTCAAGGGGGTGGGCATTCCGATGTCCAAACTCAGCGAGAGCAGGATGCAGTTCCATGGAGTCATCCCTGGACGAAAGGCCAAGTCACTCGGCCAAATCGCGTTGGACGTCGTTCTCGGCTCCGACAAGAACTTCCGCATGGAAAAGCTGACGTTCGAGGTGTTGGACTTCCAGAGCGTGTATCACGCAATTCTGGGCCGCCCGGCGTATGCACGTTTCATGGCCCGTCCATGTTACGTATATCTGAAGCTAAAGATGCCAGGCCCGAAAGGTGTGATCACTATCACAAGAAATCGACAGCGGGCCGAAGAGTGTCTGCAGCAGGGATCAAGGATCGCCGATCAGCAGATGGTTGTCCTCGAGCTTGACGAGTACAAGAAAACAGTCGACCCCGCTGACTTGATGCGTGCGAAGAAGCCAGCTTCGGAGTCTGCATTCCAGTCGGCAGGAGAGACGAAGAAGGTCAGCATCCACCCGACGGACGACACCGCTGCCCCGACGAACATCTCCACCACCCTCGATCCTAAATGGGAAGCCGATCTCACCCAATTCCTCCGTGAGAACTAGGACATCTTCGCATGGAAGCCCTCTGACATGCCAGGTGTACCCAGGGAGTTGGCTGAGCACCGACTGCATGTGGATCCCACCGCTCGGCCTGTCCGAGAACGCCTGCGTCGGTCCGCCGCGCACAAGAGGAAGGCAATCGGAGAAGAAGTGGCCAAGCTTTTGGCGGCCAACTTCATTCGCGAGGTAAACCTTTCCGAGTGGCTCGCCAATGTTGTCATGGTGCCTAAGAAGGACAAGTCGCTCCGAATGTGCATCGACTTCATGCATCTCAACAAGGTCTGCCCGAAAGACCATTTTCCACTCCCCCGCATCGATCAAATTGTCGATTCGACTGCGGGTTGCGAGTGTTTGTCATTTCTTGATGCCTACTCGGGCTATCATCAGATCCGTCTGTATGGCCCCGATGAATTAAAAACAGCCTTCATCACCCCATCTGGGTGCTTCTTCTACATCACTATGCCATTTGGTTTGAAGAATGCAGGAGCAACCTTTATGCGCATGATCCAAAAATGCCTCCTCGACCAGATCGGTCGGAACGTGGAGGCATATATGGGTGATATCGTAGTCAAGTCACGCAAAGTTTCCGACCTGCTGACCGACTTGGCAGAAACATTCGCCAACCTGCGTAGGTACGATATCAAGCTCAACCCCGCCAAGTGTTCATTCGGCGTTCCCAGCAGAAAGTTACTCGGTTTCTTCGTTTCCGAACGAGGGATCGATGTCAACCCCGAAAAGATCGGGACCATCGTCCGAATGGAGCGGCCGGTCAGAATACACGATGTTCAATGGCTCACAGGTTGCCTAGCGGCTTTGAGCAGGTTTATTAGTCGACTCGGCGAGAAAGCACTTCCTCTGTACCGACTTATGAAGAAATCAGATACTTTCGAGTGGACAGATGAAGCCCAAGTTGCATTCAACGACCTCAAAGTCCTACTTTCCACCCAGCCGGTTCTTACTTCTCCGCTCAGTAAAGAGCCCCTTCTTCTATACATCGCGGCTACAAATCAAGTCGTCAGCACTGTTCTCACAGTCGAACGAGAAGAAGAAGGGGAAGCATACAAAGTTCAGCGGTCAGTCTATTACGTCTCCGAAGTCCTGACTCCTTCCAAGCAAAGGTATCCCCACTATCAAAAACTTATCTACGGGATTTACATGACTGCGAAGAAGGTAGCTCATTATTTCCAAGACCACTTGGTGTCTGTCGTTTCTGATGCTCCGTTGTCGGAAATCCTCCACAATCGGGACGCATCGGGCCGAGTGGCGAAGTGGGCAAAGGAGATGTTGTACTGCGACATCAAGTTCGAGGCCAAGAAAGCTATAAAGTCTCAAGCTCTGGCTGACTTCATAGCAGAATGGGTAGAACAACAGCAACCGACCCACATCTACTCGGCCCATTGGACAATGTTCTTCGATGGGTCCAAGATGTTGAATGGCTCCGACGCTGGCGTTGTGATCGTATCGCCAAAGGGCGACAAACTCAAGTATGTGCTGCAGATACACTTTGATTCCTCCAACAATGAGGCAGAGTATGAAGCTCTCCTTTATGGACTGCGCATGGCCATCGCACTTGGCGTCCGTCGCCTGATGGTCTATGGCAATTCGGATTTGGTGGTTAATCAAGTGATGAAAGAGTGTGACGTCAGGAACCCCACCATGACCACATACTGCAATGCAGTGAGGAAGCTCGAGAAGAAGTTTGAAGGTCTAGAACTCCACCATGTTCCGCGATTGAAGAACCAAGCAGCTGATGAGTTGGCAAAACTCGGATCCACTCGGAGACCAGTCCCGAGTGACGTCTGCCTCGAGCACCTCCACCTTCCCTCAGTTAAAGAAGATCCTTTCACAGAGGAACTAGTACAACCAAAGAGCTCGATAGATCCGACTGAAGTCGACGTACCTGCTGTGGTTGATTTGATCATGGAAATTCATGCTGTCATCCCCGATTGGGCTGTGCCGATCATTGCATACATCCTGATGCAGGAATTACCAGAAGACGAAGTCCAAGCCAGGCAGATCGTCCGCAGGTCAAAATCGTTCACTGTCATTGATGGCCAGTTGTACAAGGAAAGCGTTTCAGGCGTTCTTCAACGATGCATCTCCCCAGAGGAGGGACAGTAAATCCTGGAAGAAATTCACTCGGGAGCCTGCGGTCATCACACCTCTTCAAGAGCAATCGTCGCCAAAGCATTCAGAGCTGGATTCTTCTGGCTGCAGGCGAACCAAATGGCTAAAGATATGGTCGACCGATGTGAAGGCTGTCAGTTCTACTCCAACAAGTCCCACAAGCCAACATCTGCGTTGAAGACAATCCCTCTTGTTTGGCCGTTTGCAGTATGGGGATTAGATACAGTCGGTCCATTCAGGACAGGCCAAGGGGGATACACACATCTGTTGGTGGCAGTCGACAAGTTCACAAAATGGATTGAAGCCAAGCCCGTCAAGAAGCTCGACGCCCTAACGGCCATCAAGTTTGTCAGGGACATCATCTCCAGATTCGGGGTACCTCACAGGATAATCACGGACAACGGGACAAACTTTGACTCGGACAGATTCAAAGGTTTCTGTGCAAGCCAAGGTATCCGAGTGGATTTTGCATCTGTGGCGCATCCTCAAACAAACGGACAAGCAGAGCGGGCGAATAGACTTATTCTGCAAGGTTTGAAGCCCCGACTCCTGTGAGAGGTGGGACATGCCGCTGGGGCATGGGTCACCGAGCTACCTTCAGTGCTTTGGGGTCTCCGCACAAACCCGAATAGATCTACAGGGCGATCCCCGTTCTTCCTCGTTTACGGAGCAGAAGAGGTCCTTCCGAGTGACTTGCTTCACAATGCTCCACGAGTCGAACTCTTCTCCGAAGATGAAGCAGAACAAGCAAGGCAAGATGGAGTGGACCTTCTAGAGGAGGAGCGCGACATGGCACTGACTCGCTCAACCATTTATCAGCAAGATCTGCGGCGCTTTCACGCGCGACACGACAGGAGTCGTACATTCCAAGCAGGCGACCTGGTGCTCCGAGTGGATCAGCAAAGACCTCACAAGTTGGCTCCCGCCTGGGAAGGACCCTTCATCATCTCCAAGGTGCTGAACAACGGAGCATACAGACTCTACAACATCGACAGGGAAACAGACGAGCCGCGAGCATGGAACGGAGATCTCCTGAAGCGCTTCTACACGTGATCGTCGACTGAAGCAATGTAAAGAACAAGTATTGGTGAAATAATACAAAGCAGATTGAGTTTTTGCAGATTCAAAATTCTTCCGCGGTCGCAGACTCCGGTCTAAAAAAAACTTAGCTGCGATCAAGAATCGCCTAAGTACTAACTTTCTCCGAGCATGCACTTGACGTCGCACTCGGGGACTTAGCTGCGATCAAGAATCGCCTAAGTATTAACTTTCTCCGAGTGTGCACTTCACGTCGCACTCGGGGACTTAGCTGCAATCAAGAATCGCCTATGTACTAACTTTCTCCGAGTGTGCACTTCACGTCGCACTCGGGGACTTAGCTGCGATCAAGAATCACCTAAGTATTAACTTTCTCCGAGTGTACACTTCACGTCGCACTCGGGGACTTAGCTGCGATCAAGAATCACCTAAGTATTAACTTTCTCCGAGTGTGCAATTCATGTCGCACTCGGGGACTTAGCTGCGATCAAGAATCGCCTAAGTATTAACTTTCTCCGAGTGTGCACTTCACGTCGCACTCGGGGACTTAGCTGCGATCAAGAATCGCGTAAGTATTAACTTTCTCCGAGTGTGCACTTCACGTCGCACTCGGGGACTTAGCTGCGATCAAGAATCGCCTAAGTATTAAAATTCTCCAAGTGTGCACTTCACGTCGCACTCGGGGACTTAGCTGCGATCAAGAATCGCCTAAGTATTAACTTTCTCCGAGTGTGCACTTCACGTCGCGCTCAGGGACTTAGCTGCGATCAAGAATCGCCTAAGTACAAATTTTCTCCGAGCGTGCACTGACCGTCGCACTCGAGGACTTAACTGCGATCAAGAATCACTTAAATAGAAAGCTTCCTTCGACTATATCCTACAGATACACTCGGGGGCTGAGCAGACCCTCATTGAGGCTCATGTGGATGTCAAGACCATTGACAATTACATGAGTAGCACACCCTCATTGAGGCTCATGTGGATGTCAAGACCACTGACAATTACATGAGTAACAACTCGCTCCGAGTATGACTTGACGGCCGCACTCGAAGACTTAGCCGCGATCACGAATCGCCTAAGTACTCAAATGCCTTCGACTGTATCCTACAGATACACTCGGGGACTCAACAGACCCTTGGTGAGGCTCATGTAGTTGTCAAGACCACTGACAATTACATGAGTAGCAGAACCTCATTGAGGCTCATGTGGATGTCAAGACCACTGAAAATTACATGAGTAACAACTCGCTCCGAGTACGACCTGACAGTCGCACTCGAAGACTTAGCCGCGATCACGAATCGCCTAAGTACTCTATTGCCTTCGAGTGTATCCTACATATCCACTCGAAGACTCAGCAGACCCTCAGTGAGGCTCATGCAGATGTCAAGACAACTGACAACTACACTCTCCGCATGTTTGCCATTGGCTTCACCAAGAAACGCCAAACAAAAAACACGAGCCAAAATCGTATCAACAACTCTTTGGCAAAAGAAGAGCAAAAGATTCGATTCGAATTCAAAGTTCACCTAAGGATAGTTGGCTCGGTGCAGATCAAGCTTATCCACACCGAACCAAGAATGTGATAGCCAACAGCAGTGGCCAAAGTTTCTTACAACCAACACTCGACATACCGAGGTAAAAGTTTTCTCAAACGTCGTCAGGACTGGCGCTGGGACTGGCAGGCTCTACAAACGTGTCGAGGTCGATCCCGTCGGTGATGCGGGTGGCGCTCTCAAGGAAGGTTTCCGTGAAGTCTTCGAATCGAAGCTTTTTCGTGTTGGCGACCTACAACGCCTTCAGCTTCTCTTCGCGCGCCTCCTTGCAATGCACTCGGACCAGAGACATAGCGACGTCCGCACCACAGCGAGCCGCAGACTTCTTCCATGACTGCACTCGGTTCGGGACCTCCTCCAGCCGAGTCATCAAGCCTTCCATCTCGTGCCGAGACTCGTCTTCGGGCCAAAGATCCTTGTCGATTCGGCCGACGACTTCTCTCAGTCGACCGATCAAAGGTCCAACTTTGCATAGGCGAATGTGCGCTCGGAGCAGATCTCGGTTGGCATCCTCGCCGAGTGGAATGTTCTCAAGAATCGACCGCTCAACGTCAGCTGCTTCAACCCCCGTGTCCATGCAAAAATCTGCAAAGATAGGACGAGCAAACAGTTAGCGCAGAATGAAATGCACAGTCCACAAGCACTTGGAAAAACAGAACTTACCACCGAGAAGCGCTATCATCTTCCGGGCCCAATCACTGACGTAATTTTCCTGTTCTATGCACCGCCTGTTCAACACTTTCATCTGCCCCATCGGCTCCGTCCTTTGTTTCCCCATTTTCTCCACCTCAGCAGTCAATGCCTTGTTTGCCTCATGGGCCTGCTCCAAGGACTTTTCTCGTTCCGCCAGAACATCCTGCATACCAGCCATTGCAACCATTGCTGCATCCAGTTCACCAGCAAACTGAACCTTTTCAACCCTCAGAGTCTCGTACGCTGTACCCATCTCGCAAGTTTTCTGCAAGTCAGCGCCAAGAGACGGTCAGACAAATTCAACAAGGACAACAATAAAAATTCTAAGTTCTTCAGACCCCTGCCGACGCAAGCAGTCAACAGCGGTCTTGGGGACTACACCCAGTGGGTTCACTAAGAGTGACCCCACTTGCATGAAACTCAAACAGGTCCGCCCTATTGAGCTACCTGACAACAAAAAAGCCTATGAGGCTACTACTACCCGACCTGAGTAAAATTACTCTCGGGGACTCATCCAGTAGGTGCACTCCGAGTGCCCCAACTGTTAACATTCGAACAGATTAATTTTTGATCTGATCAAGTTAAAGAAAATGTGTATAAAGACAACTGCCGGTGCAAGCACTCGACAGAAGTCTCGGGGACTACACCCACTGGGTTCACTACGAGTGAACCCATTGCAAAAATCATACGCTATCCGAGCACACCCAGTGGGTTACAAGAGGAAAGTAAATACTTGCTAGCCCACTTACTCGGATATCGTCCCGCAGTTCCAAGCTTTGCTTGTACAAGGACGCGATGGAGTCGTACGCCTTCTTGGCCTCTCCAGCCATCAGCTCCGCCTGCACCATGGCCCCCTTGGCAGCTCCCACCTGATCTTCTAGGAGGCGCTGGACGTTGTACTCGACAGTCGGCGGGCCTGGCATCGTAGGAGGCTCCAGGGGCATCCCAAGGCTTGCTCCAGTCGGTTCAGCAGCGATCGGTGCCGTTTCAGTCGACGGCATCGTCTCAGTCGGCGGCGCGACCATGGCAAGAGTGGTAACCGGTGGAACAGCCTCAAGGACAGGCACCGCAGCTTGCTCAGACCTCATGTGGTCGCCCTCCTCCACATAGATCACCTCTGAGGAAAACCCGACCGAACGGCGTGAGACCACAGGAAAAAGACAAGACCAAAGACAGAATTCATGATGCAGTAATATAAACTCTCGGAATCGCCACGACGCACCTGGCTGGGATGTGATAACGTTGTCCATGTCCATGGGATCGTCCTCTTGGCGTGCCGGAGAGGTGGCAGAGGTAGCAGCTCTGTCGAGTGCCATTCATTCGACCAATAAGCAGAGATTCGATCAAATACTGAAAGAAGATAGAAGAACCATGCACTTACGTTGAGGTGACAGGAACTGTGACCCTCATCCGCGGCAGAGCCTTCCGAGGCTTAGATCCACTCGGTTTAGCCACCTTAGAGGGCTGACCCGCAGGTTCAGCAGCAGAGTCCCTGGTCCTCTTTGTGCTCCGAACGCTCAGAGCCACGGGAGCGGCTGGCGAAGCACTCGGTACCACAGGAGCAGCTGGCGGAGCTGGCAGCACACTCGAGGATGCTGGAGGAGCTGAAGGAGCCACAGGTTCATGATGGCGCTTAGTCCGAGGCTCTGGCGGCGCAGGTGGCGAGTTCTGCTCCTCATCTGCCTCTTCTTCTTCTGCGGACTCCTCTTCCGTCTCCCCACTATCTGAGACGTACTCGCCGCTCTCCACGCTGCCCTCCTGGCTGCCTTCCTCCTCCTCGGCCGGATTCCTGTTCGAGACGGGAGAAAACCAGTTAGTCCACTCCTGCACAAGATACAGTCGACGGCATCAGACATCAACCAGTGATTCAAGAAAGCAATAAATCTAAGACAATTGTGTGCACTCGGCAAGTTGTACTCACTGCATTTGGAGGAGGGTTGTCCGCCCGGAAGGCCTTCACTCGCCGAGCTCCTCTAGGGTTTTCACAGGCGCAGGTGATGTTGAGGACCCACGATGCCACCATCTCCCCGGTCACGCACTCGACGTTAATCCGAGTGGAGTCCTCAGGCCCTGTGTAATGCCACATGGCATGGTCTCGAGCTTGCAGAGGCTGGATACGCCGACCCAGGAAAACCTCCAGCAAATCTATGCCAGTGACTCCCCTTCGGACAACCTCTACAAGCGCATCGACCAGAGGTTGGATCTGGGTTTTCTCCGCCTTCGTGAGCGCGAGCTGCCTAGGAGGAGCCGGTCGGTCTAAGCTAAAAGGAGGGAGTCCAGTGGTAGCATTCGGGCAAGCAACGTCCTGGCAGTAGAACCATGTCGACTGCCAGTTCCTAACAGATTCACTCAACTGCAGAGCAGGATAGCTACTTTTACTTTTCTTTTGGAAGCCTAAGCCTCCGCAGAGCTGGAGAAGGTGGGTTTTGTCATCCGACTGGCTAAGCCGTTTGATGGTCTGGGATCTAGCAGAGAAGATATGTTTGAAAAGCCCCCAATGGGGAGGACGGCCGATGAAACACTCGCATAGCACAACGAAGGCAGAGAGATGAGCAATGGCATTGGGAGGAAAATGGTGGAGTTGCGCCCCGAAGTGGTTCATGATACCTTTGAAGAAGGGGTGAGGAGGCAGAGAGAAACCTCTGTACACATGGCTCAGCAGCAAGACGCGCTCCCCCTCCCGGGGTGCCGGCTCGGTTTCACCTTCCGCCGTCAACCTCCATGACTTGTGCGCAATCATCCCATGCTCCACCAACTTCAGCAGGTTCTCCTCCGTCACCGTGGAGGGGAGGAAATCCCACTGGATCCACCCCGCCGGTAGCGTTCGCTGCCGCCGCTGGGCAGGAGCCGCCGCCTTCCCCTTCTTCTTCTTCGCCTCTAGCTTGCTAGTCTGCCCCTTTGTCATGGCGGAGGCTGCGGATCCGCGAGGGAGAAGAAGAAGGAAGGAGCTTGGGATGCGCAGGAGGTGGCGAGAGAAGCGGGGCGGGCAAGTGCAAGATATCCGGCGAGTGTAATGAAAAAACCCTCGCCGCTGAGGTTTAAATAAGGTTCCGACTGGGTCACTGGCACCGTTCGCGGCGATATCAGTGGAGAAGATGAAGGCGCGGGAATCGAGGCGTCAGGTACTACTCGAGCGCGATGTCGTCATCCCAGTTGTGCGCGCGGCAACCGAAATTTGAGGATCCCGGAAAATCCGCCGATGTCAGTTGACTGGTCACGTCGGAAGATACCACAGAAGCACTCGGTTCCCGACAGTTCATTTCACAAATACTTCCACTCGGATCATTGGACAAAGAACACAAAATGGATCGAGGCAAGCAACGCAAAAGTCGCATCCGTACCAGTCGGATCCATACTTCAAACATCGCTTCGTCGTTCCAACCCCAATCCATTCGGGGACTAATGATGGGGTTATAGTCCTAGGGTAGGGTCATAGGCCTGCCCTATAAGTCCTACCCAAGGACTACCCTTCATAAGGGATAAGACCCTTAGTCAGTTCTGACTGACTTATGGACTTCCCATCATCCAGTCGGTAACAAATCCTCCACCATCCAGTCGGAGATGAGCATTCGGAGTGTATCAAACTAACCGACTGGATTCCACTCGGTGCATCGTAACCCCCCTGGAGGGAAACGGTCGTACATTTCCATGTGCCTTTATTAGCATTTAAGACATACGTTACCTGTAACGTAGGCATCTATTCGCCACTACTCCACCCATGTGCACCGAACCGTTGTGGAGGGTAGTGCACTCTATATAAGCCGCCCTCCCCCACTGGTGCAAGGGTTTGCAATTCATTGTAATCAATATTCCACTCGACAACAAGCTCCCAGAGCACTAAGACATAGGGCTATTACCTCCACCGTAGATGGGCCTGAACTCATACAACCTCGCCGTAGCTAAGGCTCTGCCCATCCTTTCGTACCCTACACATCTACTGTCAGACTTATACCCACGAGAACAGTTTTCCTACTAGGCGAGTTTGTCGTGGTACTTCTCCAGTGCGGCGGCCCACTCGCGGGCCACCCATGCGTCCACATCAGCAAGGGCTTCCTCATGCATCGCTGCGGGAGTGGCCTCATCTGCAAGATTGCGCCCTCCAAGACCTCGCGATGCTTGCACTCTACCTCCTTATCGTAGGTGGTTCGGGTGGCATCCCGCTTGCGGAGCTACACGTCTGCCTCGTGCTCCATAATGGCTGCCTCCGTGAGGGACAGGTCCGCCTCTTGTCCGATGCTCCGAGAGGCGGATGTGGTGGATTGGACCGCGTGCTGCCAGGGCCTTTCCGTCCCCCCCGGAGGGGGTTGCGGGTCCTCCGGGCCTCGTCAAGCCAAGCGCAGAGGCGGAGACATCACCAGGAATCGGCGTGCACGAGGATGCCCCTGACGGGGCATCTCAGCTTCTCTTGGGTGTTGGTGCCCTGGAAAGTTTGGTGATTAGATCCGTCGGGCCACACAAGGTACGCGAGAAAAAGCAATGACGATGATGCACTTACTCATACCTCGCAGCCCAGCGCCATCACGTTGGGGTCGGCCGTGGCTCCGAAGACCCCGGGCACGCCTTGGCGCTTGAGGCATTCCTCCTAGCCGCCATGGGAAAAGGAAAAGGAGGAAGAAGGTGATGTTTGCACAATAATGGTGGAGCAGCACGGGAGGAAGGGAGAAGGGAGAAGCGGTGTGGTGGTAGCTACGCCCCATGGGTGTGGGAGGTGTAGGCGCCATGCGCTCCATGTACGCCACATGTTATGGCTGGCACAGACCGTTATGGCTCGCGTTGCCTCGTTACCCCCCCAACAGGCTGCTCCGCACATGTCGTAGTCCCAGGAGCAATCTTACACGGGAAGGAAGGTGCAAGTGGGTGGCATTGGTCAAGGAAGGGCAATGATGGCTGGCGCTGCATGCAGGCTTTACGTCAACTCACTCGGGGCGGTTCCTGAAGCGTTACAGGAAGAGAAGAGCGCTACGACCTACCGGCACCACGCATCGAGTCTAGCCCGCAGGCACTTGAGGCCCGCATCACTTTGCCCCTCCCATCAGACGGAGTCATGCACAACGCGGGCCCGAGGGCTACTGTCGGGCCCTGGGAACTGGGTGTACCCTGTTGGCATGCGGCCCCAGGCGCAACACGCTACAGAGGCCTGGTTTGGCCTGTCGGTAAGCCTAGAAAGGAAGACCCTCGCGACGGCCCCTTATCAGTGTAAAAACTGGCAGATCTCGGGTAGGGGTCCCGAACTATGGACCTTGGATCGATGGATTGCGGGAAAAAGGGGGAGACAATGGTTTACCCAGGTTCGGACCCTCCTATGGAGGTAATACCCTATGTCCTACTTGATTGTATTGATGAAGATGATTACAGAGTAGATCTACCTCGAGATCGTAAATGCTAAACCCTAGATGATTCAACCTCCTCTACACGGATAGGGGTCCCTGGTTTATATAGATACCAGGGTCCCTAGGGTTTACAAATTACGGATTATAATTGGGAACAAATGAGCCGAACTATTCTTCCTAAGCTTGAAGTACATGCCAATCTTGAGGATATTGCTTCTAGAGTAGAGGTCGTCATCACGCCCGGTCTTCTCAAGTGCGGCCCAATGGGCTCATCCAATATTGACCAACCGGCCTCCCAAGGACCCCAGACTCCTGGACTCCCCCAGTATTCCCTGAACTAGCCTTCAACACCGGTGTTTTCGGTCTTCGGCTGCCCCTCGTATTGATAGTGATCAGGTTCCAAGGTGAGTTCCATCTATGCTCGGCTGACTTTGATTTGATCGCTCCAGTAACCCCCACATCTTTAAAATTGGCATCTTTTTCAATGAAGGCATTTAAATGCCTAGGTGTGAATATCCCCTCAATTAGAAGGCTTACATGATGAAAGGTCGCCTAGAACCGCGGCTTGGGGTTATGTTTCAAGGGACACGTCCTCTCGAGGAGATCGTGCCTCCGCATTTACAGGGATACGAATAACGGCACAGGCTTACCCACGCGCGCAACGACTCGATAATTTTTCGGAGGTGGGTGGCAGAGCAACCGGCATAGTAAAAGGGACCCTTGCTATTAAAGTCCCTTATAAAAAGGAACAAAGATCCAAAGGTTTCTACCACCTGCATCCCTGGCTTCTCTCTTGCCTCCTCCAAGCTCTAGCGCCCAAATCAAATACTTTCTCCACTCTTTTTCCATCGCCGTCTTTGAGCCTGCACAATGGCTGGCTCTCATGGAAAGTGGGAGGTGTCGACCATCTCCGACACTGACATCCAGGAGCTAAAGTGCTTCAGATACGTATCCTCTGACATCGCCCACAGGGCGGCAGAGGCAGGCCAGATGAGACCGACTCCGAGGCTGGGTGAGCGCGTACTGTTCGTTCCCCATTTCCTCCGGGGTCTAGGATTTCCCCTGCACCCTTTCGTTAGGGCCCTTATATTTTATTACGGGCTAGATTTCCATGATATCCTTCCCAACTCCATTATGCACATCACTTCATTTATCATCGTGTGTGAAGCATTCTTGCCGGTTCACCCGCACTTCGGGATCTGGGTCAAGCCGTTCAACGTAAAGCCAAAGTCAGTGAGCAGCTAGGACACTGATTGAGGCAGGCCACTGATAAGAAAGCTATGCAAGGTGACATGGCCAGAGGGCAGCTTGATAGATACTATCAAGGGCTAGCAGAAGGAGTGGTTCTACATCACCGAACCATGGGAGGCGAACTGGGCAACACCTGGCGATTTCAAGTCCGCCGCCCCAGAGAGACTAACCTCCTGGGTCAAGAAGAATATAGATTGGGGGTTCGCCAGGCATGTAAAGATGATGCAAAAATGCTTCAAATAGATGTTGGATGCGAATATCCAATTGACCGATGTGATCCAAGTCGCTTTGCATTGATGCATCCTACCGTGCCAGCATCGGGAAAATCCGATGTGGGTTTACAACCCGATGACCCCAAGGTCATAAAGGAGTTCTTCCGGATGACCCATGAGGGCATATGGCAAGCTTTGTTCAACCCCCAACAACTGTGGACAAGGTCTGGACAACAAAATTCCGCCAGTCGAGGTATGTCCCAATATTATTCCTGTCCCAATGTTCTGATTTCCTTTGCCAATCTCTCACCTCTTCCCAAATGGTTTCGATAGGAGTGGCTGGCCATACCCAAGAACATTGTCAAACCAGATCCTCTACCTGAAGAGCCAAGGTCAAAGCTATTGCCTGCAATGTTGGTTCCAAAGCCATACAAGGCACCAGAGCCGAAGAAGAAGGAGACCCGCGAAGGTCCCCGTTCCACGGGTCCTCCAGATACTAAGTCTGGGGACACACATGTTTCCTCCACACACGAGGTGGAGGAAGCGGAAGAGGATGATGATATGGACTCCTCCTAGTCCAGGAAGAGAGCGCTGCAAGAGGCAGAGAAAGAAGTTGTGCCTCCTAGCGCCCCGAAGAGGCCTTGCAGAGGCAAGGCTGATTCTCTTGGCACCTGTCCATATTCTCATGACGAGATCGGAGAATTCGAGATGGTTTCCCGCCGAGCCCCCAGGGTCAAACTCCTGGCCCAACGGTACGAGGTCTGATGATTTTATTGAGTGAACTTATACCGAATCCTATACTTAACTGGTCGGAGTATATTTTTCCTCATTACAGTCCCGTCCAAGATTTCTGCCAATAGATCAAGTCTCAGAGGGAGATTCGCTGCCAAGCGGGCTGGCGGAGAGTGGGCATGCTTGTTGCACCTCCCTTCCCCAGGCCTTTGATGAGGCCATGGAGGTGGCCTCCCACCAGACCTTGCTTAATGCAGGAGCCGAAGAGGTGATGGATGAGGTGAATACCTCGAAAGCCGAGGACCACGAAGTCCCAATCACCGAAGATGCACCCGCAACCATGAGTGAGGAGGCTCTGATTGGGGTAAATTCCTCGGTCAATACTAGCCACGAGATCGGCCCTTCAGAAGGTGGAAAGGAGGGTCGAAAGTCGACTGAGCTCCATCCAACGTCCTTGGAGCCACCATTGGTACTGCCCTTGCCATAATCGGCCACGGTCTGGGGGTCGGTAGTGATGGAGGAGATCCTAGCGGATTCCTCCATTGCTGATGAACACCACATGTTAATGGGTGTGGTTTTCCGAAGCATTTTGTCTATTAACATCGGACTGAATGAAGCTTTTACAGGCTTATTAACGGGTTTTAAAGTAGACCACCCACCTTGCTAGTATTGCTTTATACTTGACATATATTTTTACCAGTATGACAGCCCGTGGCTCAGAGAAATGCACAAAAAATATCTGAAAATGATGTTTGGAATACTTAGTTTAAGAAATTTGACCAAGCAGGATAGGTTAAATAGGTTGAAATCATGCTTGATAGATTATGCATCTTGCAGGCCTCGTCATCGGCTGCCAATGCTAACGCATTGGAAATAGCCAAACTCAATCGGAAACTGCAAGCGACCTATGAAGAGCTTGACTGCCTCAACGGCCAGTTTGACGAGAAGCAGGATGAGTTTGTATAAGAGTACCCCATTTTAATTATATCTGATGGAATGCCCTGGCCCTGTCATCTGACCTTTGCCGTTTTCTCTTTGATCAGTAGCTCAAGAGAAAGAGCTTGAAAAGCTCCAGGCCGAGGAAGATAGGGCCAAACGAGAGGCCATTTCCCACAAGGTGGCGGACGAACAAGCGGACGCCGAGTTGGACGCCCTGAAGGCGGTGATTAAGCAATATGAGGCCAGGGTGACGGAGGTCCAGTAAGAGATGGAGGAGGCGAGCTTAAAGTGCGAGGCCTTTGAGCGAAAAGTCAAAGATCAAGTGGCCGAGGAGATCAAGCTATCGGCTGAGCTCCAATCAGAACGGTAAAGCGATAGTTCTTTGAAGAAGAAGTGCGCCAGGTCAAGCTAATGGCAACCGGTAAGCGATGCTTACTACAGTGTGACTTTGGTGGGAAGCAATTTGCCTTTCTTACATGGATATGGCGTTCTACAGGCGCCTTCACCAACCTCCTACAGAATGCAACAGACGCATCCCAGTACTTTGCGGC
Organism: Hordeum vulgare subsp. vulgare; assembly: GCF_904849725.1. NCBI lineage: Eukaryota > Viridiplantae > Streptophyta > Magnoliopsida > Poales > Poaceae > Hordeum > Hordeum vulgare. The sequence continues at coordinate 239,047,784 of NC_058523.1, forward strand.
TCATGACGGGGATGCCGAGCAGCGACTATTCTGGGCTCAATTTGAGGCCCCTGAGGATAACCCCAGTCCGAGCTACCAATTGAAGCAGCTCCTTGAACTACATAGGATGGCTGAGCCAGCTATGATAGACCTATGTGTTCGGTTGTGGCTTGTCGAGCCCTTGCGAAGCATCTACTTTGCCCTGGAGGGGAAGCTAATTGAAGCTGCACCTCAGATTGAAGCCCTGCAACGCTCAGCATGTATAGAGGGGGCTCGGATGGTCTTCACACGGATGATGCTGCACTTCCCACGGATGAGGGTGCTGTAGATGGCTACCGACCCTTTGCCTGCCGGAAAGGAGCACAGGCGCCCCGAGCTGTACTTTACTTCTACCATGGAGGGTGATGAGGCGATTGAATTGCAATGCTCAAAGGATGTGCTATTAGAATATATTTATATTAATGTAACCGAGAATGATCTGCTTGAAGCAAGATATGTCCGAAGTTAATGATGTTTTATATTATTTTGATTCCTCTTTGTGGCCGTTTAACCTGAAAGTTTCGAGTCATCGGCTTCAGCCCCCATGTAGATGCTACTTGGGGTGTTTCATCATCCGTACACATCCCTTAGCCGATTTAGTCGGTGCCCGAAGGTTGTAGTGTAGAATGGAAACTAGGCAATCAGACTATGAGGCTTTATTGCTTTCACATAGCCTTAGGAATGTTTATAATGCGGGGGCAAATGACAAGCTCTTAGCCCTTTTTGCGGTAGTCAGAAAAACCAAAGATCGGAATGACTACCGGGGGTTCGTTGAATTGCAAACTCGTCCATATAACGTATGATAGCCTCTATCGACTATATAAATAATCTCGGATTGCAGACCAGTTCTTTCTCATTATGACGGTCAGTTTTCGACTTTAGCCACCGAGGTATTTCAAGACCAGGGAAGCTGGAAATACAATCGCAGTGACTCTCTCTTTACCCCTTTAGCCAAACTAGTGGAACGTAAGAGGGTAAGCACATGAGTGAGGCTATCTAACTATAGACCCAAGACATAATTCGGAACCGATGTATATAATACGAAATCGTGAGAGACCGAACACGTGCGTAAGAGTAAGAGTGACGGTGAGTTGCTCGGGGCGGTCAATGTATCATAGCCCCCGGTTTAGTAGCCGTTCACACTTTTTTTAGCAATCATACAGTAAGTTTGTCCTATCAGCTCCATGCAGCAGAAAAACATGGGTAAGAAACATTAAAAGAAAAACATCTATGACAGATAATTGCGAGGAATTTTTACAATTCTCGGCCCTAGGGCCGCTGTGTATAGGAAACTATCAAAATTAAGCAACACCTCCCCTACAACCATTTTACAAGTCACTTGACGTACATCTGGCTTTTGGCTGCGTGAAGTTGAAACAGTAAGGGGAGGGGGTTTTGTTCTTAAAAGATTCTTGCACATGGCGGGCATGCTTTCAATCAAGGAGACATGGAAATCCACCAATTGAATATAGCTTGATGCTTGGGAGGATCTATACGGTACCACCTGTGTATCCGGGAAGAATTTGGTACCATAGGTTGGTCTAGCCGAGCATATGGTACTTGTTAGGATCTCCCACAGCATCCCATATTATTCAGAAAACAAAACTATGTACGCGAGAGACATACCTCGAAGGTGCTCGGGAGATGTTGTGGGAGGGGTGCTTTTATGTGTCCGGGGCCGACGAGGTAATAGGAGGGCCTGATTGAGCTTGAGATTTCTTACCTACTTGTCGCGGCATGACCGGCTTATGGGTTGATGGTTCATGGTCGTGCTCGCCTTCTGCTGCGGTGTGTTCTTCGGTCTAGAGATATTGTTCTGTGTTGTCGTTGACGGTGATGACTCCTCGGGGTCCGGGCATGTATAGCTTGAGGTAAGCATACTGGGGCGCCGCGTTGAATTGGTCGAAGGCGAAGCGGCAGAGCAGTGCGAGGTACCTGCTGTGGAAGGGGACAATGAAGAAGATCAAGTTTTCACTACGGAAGTTATCGGGTGATTCAAACACGACTTCTAGCGTTATGGTTCCCAAGCAGGGAGCCTCAACGCCTGGGATAACTCCTTTAAAGGTAGTGTTGCTTGGTTTTATTCTTGATGGGTAAATGCCCATCTTTTTCACTGTATCTGTGTAAATTAGATTAAGGCTACTTCCACCATCCACGAGGACTCTGGTGAGGTGGTACCCATCTATAATTGGGTCGAGAACGAGGGCGGACGACCCTCCGTGATGGATGCTGGTCGGATGGTCCATGCGGTCGAATGTGATCGGACTAGCCGACCATGGGTTGTACTTTGGTGCTACAGGCTCTATGGAGTAGACTTCTTAGAGGGCTCGTTTCCGCTCCTTCTTGGGTATGTGAGTCATGTAAATCATGTTTATGGTTTTTACTTCGGGAGGGAACTATTTTTCTCCTCCGTTATTTGGGCCACGAGGCTCCTCATCGTCTTCCGTTCGAGGGCTTCAGCCTTGTTCTTTGGCCGCTACTTTGCCGGCATGCTTGAATACCCAACAATTACGATTGGTGTGAGTTTCTCGCTTATCTTGGGTGCCGTGGATTTGACAAGGTCGTTCGATAATTTTTTTTCCATTGGGTTGGCTCATCTTTATTCCATTTAAAGGGTTTCTTGCATAGTCCTGGCTTGGAACTATGGAACCCAGCATTGACTGTTGTGTCATCAGCGTCGCGTAGGAGGAGGTGGCGCTTGTTCTTGTTTTTCCTCGGCTTGTCGTTCCCATCCCAAACTTTGGAGGTTCCTGGATCATCCTAGTTGTGGGTGTGCCGAGTTAGCCAATTGTCTTCACCCGCGCAAAAGCGGGTCATGAGTGAATGGAGGGCGGACATTGTCCTTGGTGTGTCGTGTCCGAGCTGGCGAGCCAACCACTCGTCTCGGATGTTCTGCCTGAAAGAGGCTATTGCCTCAGCGTGTGGGCAATCCACGATTTGGTTTTTCTTCGTTAAGAATCAGTTCTAGAACTCTGTGGCCAACTCGCCCGCCTTTTGTACAACATTACTTAGGTCGGAGGAATCCGGAGCCGGACGTAGGTCCCCTGGAAGTTGGCCAGGAAGGCTTCTTCAAGCTCTTCCCAGCTTCCGTTCGAGTCTTCAGGCAGGCTATTTAACTAGTGCCTTGATGGACCTTTCAATTTGAGGGGCAGGTATTTGATGGCGTGGATATCATGTCCTCTTTCCATGTGAATGTGGAGAAGGAAATCTTCTATCCATACTGCAGGATCCGTAGTTCCGTCATACTTTTCTATGTTGACGGGTTTGAATCCTTCCGAAAATTGATGCTCCATTACATCGTCTCTAAAGCATAGTTGGTGTGCGGCGCCTCGCGTCCAGACGATCTTGTGCCAAAGATCGGCTATGGGTTAAGTACGGTATGAATCCCGGTCTATGGCATAGTAGGAGACCCAAGGTGGCTCTCCATCCCATCTAGTGGGGGAGTACTTTCTTGATTCGTAAATGTATCTACTATGGCTTTTCTTGTTATCCAGGTTGTATCGCAGGTCGTTTCTGCCACGAGGGTGCGCCCTCTCTTTCACATGTCCAAGAGGTGGCCTAGGATAATATTCGGCGTTCGACACCACCCTCTCACACCCTCGAGGCGGGCGATCAGGCTGGTCATAATCTGTGCGCCTGGGTGATGCGGGCTTTGGTGCCTCATCATCGAATTTTGGCAACACTCGGCGACGTGGGTAACTTTTCTTCTAATCCGGACATCTAGGGCTGGTCTTTTTTTCGGCAGCTTGTACCTTGGTCCACCTGCTGTTTATAGTGTCTTGTTTGGCCTGGAGTTGATGCTCCTTTTCCTTTAAGCTTCGAGCAGTAGCTAGCAGTAGCTGCTGAAATTCTTCGTGACCTCCAAGGTCATCGGGTATTGCAAAGTCTTCATCCTCCGCGTAGTCGTCGGGGGGAAGATAATCATTGTCATCCGACTTGTCGATGTTGTCGGGGCCGTCCTCCTCCTCGAGTTGCTTTGCATCCTCGAGCGAATGTTCTGGTATACCAAGGTTGTCATGGACTTATGGGGTTTTATTTTCCCCGGTGCCTTGTGCAGAGACTTCCCCTTATTCTCTTTAGCACGCTTATGCTGCTTTCGACGCTATGAATTCTCCTCCCCGGATTTGTCATCATTTGGCTGAGGGGGGAGGTCACAGTTGTTACTGGGTGTGTCCACCATATAGACGTCATAAGTGCACGTTGCGGTGCACCGCCTTGTGTTTGTGGGAGTGGTTTCCTCGGCCTCATCGTCCATGCCCTCAAGCTCCTCGGAGTTGTAGTCTAACGCGTCAGTTAAATCCTCGACGGTTTCTACAAAGTGGGTGGTGGGTGGGATGTAAAAGTCCCCGTATTCCGAGTCGTACTATGAGCGGTTCGGGCTAGTTGAGATCTCCAAAGATTAGATCCGGCCGAGCATCTCACTTATAGTCGAGAGTTCGTCCTGATGCAGCATCGGGTGGTTTTCGGAGTTAGCCTCCAGGGTCGCCGTGAGGGAGGCATGTTCGCTCAAAGCCGCTTGCTGTGATCCCCTCGTCCGGGTTAGGTCCGATCTAGGGGCCGACTGTTTAAAAGAGAGGGATCCGAGGACATGGCCGGATGTGGGACCCAAAATTACAACTTTGGGGTTTCTATCTCATCGGCTGAGGCCGGGATTCTTGTGAGGACCAGGTTGGTCTGTGGACGGGTTGGGGTTCGAAACTCCCTGACCTCGCTTGCTGATTGGGGACAACATTTCCGATCTAGCAAAGACGGTCGGTTGGGTTTGCGCGCAACGCGAAGCTGCCAAACGAGAGAACCTGTCCCGGAACAAAGACGTCCCCATTGCCGATTCTGTCACTGACGATTAGGCGAACAATCGAATCTTTTGGTGATCCTGCAGTGGAACTCCCGATGAAAGCACCAATGTCGGTGTCAAAACCGACAGATCTCGGGTAGGGGGTCCCGAACTCTGGACCTTGGATCGATGAGTTGCAGGAAGAAGGGGGAGACATCGGTTTACCCAGGTTCGGGCCCTCCTATGGAGGTAATACCCTACGTCCTGCTTGATTGTATTGATGAAGACGATTACAGAGTAGATCTACCTCGAGATAGTATATGCTAAACCCTAGATGATTCAGCCTCCTCTACACGGATAGGGTCCCCGATTTATATAGATACTAGGGCCCTTAAGGTTAACAAGTTACCGACTATAATCAGGAACATATGAGCCGACCTATTCTTCCTAAGCATGAAGTACACGCCAATCTTCGGGATATTCCTTCTAGAGTAGAGGTCATCATCAAGCCCGGTCTTCTCCACTGCGGCCCAATGGGCTCATCCAATATTGACTAACCAGCCTCTCGAGGACCCCTAAATCCCGGACACTCTCACCCATGCCTCGCGAGGTAAGCACTAGAGGATCATTGCCAAGGACCACGAGAGGTCGCCCGCTGCAAGGACGCATCCTCAGGCCACCCCTAAGGCCCTCGTGGGGAGGGCTCGTCATGGGCGACCAGGTAGGGTCTCACAACCCTGCATCTCCACATGGGTGACATGGGCTATGCACACGGCCTATGAGCGGTGCCAGCGGGCACAGATAGGGAGGCTCTCCACTTCCATGCTAAGGAAGCGGGGCCAGCTTGCGGGTTCCCAAAGCAACCCACAAAGGTTTTTCGTTTGCTGCAAGAGGACCAAGGTTGGGGGCTCAGCAGGACGGAGGTCACCCCCAAGCCAACCGGTGCGTCACAACGAAGAGCTTTTGCAGGCAAAGACCACTTTTGTCAGGGTGGACTGCAGTCGTGTCCCATTTTGAAATTGCTGACGTGGCAACCCTTCCCGTCAAGTGTTTTGGGGGGAAGAGGACGAGGGCTAGTATAAAGGAGAGGACATGCGTACATAGTGATCCATCGTCTACACAAGGGCAAGAACCCTCCCTTGAACTCGTCTTCCACCTCAAGCAATCCAGAAGTAGGAGTAGGGTTTTATACTGTGAGGTGTCATGAAACTGGGCAAACTGCTCGTGTGTTCTTGTTCGTCTTTCATAGCTCGAGCCATCGGAGAGTCGAAGTGAAGTTGAGAGGTAGAACAGGACAGGAGAGCGAGCACACTATAGAGTTCGAACCTTTCTAGGTCTACGGAGCCTCGATTCCGACACGTCTCTCATCACAAGTGAAGTCTAGCTGACGGTCGATGGCTTGATGATCGACGTACTGGTACAGATCGAGGGGATTGGGAACTTGAAGGCACTTCCCGAGTTGCGACACGTGGAAAACGCTGTGCACCTCCAAAAGTTCGGAGGGTAACTCTAGCTGGTGAGTGCTACGTCAACAAAAGTCCTCCCCCGGCAGTGGTGCCAGAGATCCTTCTGTCGTCTCTTGAGCTTGCGTTGGTTTTTCCCTTGAAGAGTAAAGGGTGATGAAGCACATGAGCAGTAAGTATTTCCCTCAGTTTGAGAACCAAGGTATCAATCCAATAGGAGAATCTCGTCAAGTCCAGAGTACCTACGCAAAACACAAAAGAGCTTGCACCCAACGCTATAAAGGGGTTGTCAATCCCTTCAAGATTGTTTGCAAAGTGAGATCTGAAGGCGGAAAGTGCAACGAAGTAAAAAGTGTAAGGTTGAAAATGTAATGTGGAGTAGACCCTGGGGGCCATAGTGTTCACTAGAGGCTTCTCTCAAAATAGCAAGTATTACGGTGGGTGAACAAATTACTGTCGAGCAATTGATAGAACCGCGCAAAGTCATGACGATATCTAAGGCAATGATCATACATATAGGCAACACGTCCGAGACAAGTAGACCGATACTTTCTGCATATACTACTATTACTCCAGACATCGACCGCTATCCATCATGCATCTAGTGTATTGAGTTGATGATGAACAGAGTAACGCCTTAAGCAAGATGACATGATGTAGAGGGATAATCTCAAACCAATAATGAAAACCCCATCTTTTTACACTTGATGGCAACAACACGATGCGTGCCTCACTACCCCTTCTGTCACTGGGTGAGGTCACCACATGGTATGAACCCAAAACCAAGCACTTCTCCCATTACAAGAATCATAGATCTAGTTGGCCAGACAAAACCCACAATTCGAAGAGAATTACAAGGATGTGAAATCATGCATAAGAGAGATCAGAAGAATCTCAAATAAGATTCATAGATAATCTGATCATAAATCCACAATTCATCGGATCTCGACAAACACACCGCAAAAGAAGATTACATTGGATAGATCTCCATGAAGATCATGGAGAACTTTGTATTGAAGATCCAAGAGAGAGAAGAAGCCATCTAGTTACTAGCTATGGACCCGTAGGTCTATGGTGAACTACTCACGCATCATCGGACAGGTCATGGTGTTGATGAAGAAGCCCTCCGTATCCGAATCCCCCCTCCGGCAGGGAACCAGAACGTGCCCCAGATGGGATCTTGCGGAGATAGAAGCTTGCGGCGGCGGAAAAGTACTTTCGATGATCTCCTGATTTTTTGTGGAATTTTTGGGAATATATAGGCGCAAAACCTGGGGCAAAGGATGTCCAGGGTTCCCACAAGCCTGAGGGCCGTGGTCTCCCCCTGGTCGCAGGGTGGGGGCTTGTGGGGCCCCTGGGGACCCCCTGCCTTGGCTCTCAAGTCTCCTGATCTTCTTCCGTTACGGAGAAAATCTTTTCAGCGATTTTATTCCGTTTGGACTCCGTTTCAAATTCTCCTCTGAAAGGGGTCAAAAACAAGGAAAAAACAGGAACTGGCACTTGGCACTAAGTTAATAAGTTAGTCCCAAAAAATATATAAAAGGCATACAAAACATCCAAAGCTTGACAAGATAATAGCATGAAACCATTAAAAATTATAGATACGTTGGAGACGTATCAAGCATCGCCAAGCTTAACTCCTGCTCGTCCTCGAGTAGGGAAGTGATAAAGAATGAATTTTTGATGTGGAATGCTACCTAGCATAGTTGTCCTTTGCAACTTCTTTCACGTGACATGAATGTTCAGATCCGTAAGATTCGAAACAATAGTTTTCTATTGACATGAAAACAATAATACTTCAAGCAAACTAGCAAAGTAATCATGAACTTTCAAAATAACAAGGCCAAGGAAAGTTATCCCTACAAAATCGTATAGTCTGGCTATGCTCCATCATCCTCACACAACTAATGTAAATCATGCACAACCCCAGTATTGGCAAAGTAATTTGTTTTTGCACTCTTACTTTCTCAAACTTTTTATAACTATCACGCAATACATGAGCACGAGCCATGGATATAGCACTCTAGGTGGAATATAGTGTGGTGGTGGTTGTGAGACAAAAAGGAGGAGATGGTCACATTGACTCGGCGTATCAAAAGGCTATGGAGATGCCCATTAATAGATATCAATGTGAATGAGTACGGATTGCCATACAAGAGATGCACTAGAGCTATAAGTATGTGGGAGCTCAAAAGGAGAACTAGTGGGTGTGCATCCAACTTGCTTGCTCACGAAGACCTAGGGCAATTTTGAGGAAGCCCATCATTGGAATATACAAGCCAAGTTATATAATGAAGATTCCCACTAGCATATGGTAGTGACAAAGCAAGAAGCTCTCAATCATGAAGAACATGGTGCTATTATGAAGCACAAGTGTGGAAAAAGATAGTAGCATTGTTCCTTCTCTTTTTTTCTCTTTTTTTCATTTGGGCTCTTAGGCCTGTTTTTTCTCTTTTATTTTTATTTTTTTGGGCTCTTTGGCCTTTTTTATTTCCTCACATGGGACAATGCTCTAACAATGATGATCATCACACTTTTATTTACTCACAGCTCAAAGCTCAAAATGATGATGACTCTATAGGAAATGCCTCCGGCAGTATACCGGGATGTGCAACGATCTAGCATGGCGTATGACATTGAAACATCTCGCTAGCTATCTTACGATCATGCAATGGCAATATGAGAGTGACGACACAAGTCATGAGACGGAACAGTGGGAGTTGCATGGCAATATATCTCGGAATGGCTATGAAAATGCCATAGTAGGTAGGTATGGTGGCTGTTTTGAGGAAGGCATATGGTGGGTTTTTGTACCGGCGAGAATTGCGCGGCACTAGAGAGGCTAGCAATGGTGGAAGGTGAAGGTGCATCTATACCATGGACTCACATTAGTCATGAAGAACTCACATACTTGTTGCGAAAGTTTTTATTAGTAATCGAAACAAAGTGCTAAACGCATACTCCGAGGAGAAGAGTTGGTAGGTGTTAACCATCGCGCGATCCCGACCTCAACACAAAGGATGACAATCAATAGATAAATTATGCTCCGACTTCCTAACATAGCGGTTCACCATACGTGCATGCTACGGGAATCACTAAGTTCAACACGAGTATTTCTAGATTCACAACACCCTACTAACATAGCTCTTAATATTACCAAATCCACGTCTCAAAACTAATTGAGAGGAATCAAGACTTCTCTTTCTACTCAATGCACATGAAGATGGAGGTTTTTGCATCCTCTTTGGGTACCTATCACCTTTGGGACTACTTTCGTAGCATAAGCCAACTACCAAGTCACGCACCGTCGTGCTCTAAAAGATATAAGTGAAGCACATAGAGCAAAAGTATCTAGCTCAAAAGATATAACTGAAGCACTATGAGCATTCTAGCAAAATCACGATGAGTGCATGTCTCTCTCTCTCAAAAAGGTGTGCAGCAAGGATGATTGTGACACAACAAAAAGAAAAGACTCCTAAGATACAAGACGCTCCAAGCAAAACACATATCATGTGGTGAATAAAAATATAGCTCCAAGTAATGTTACCGATGGATTGAAGACGAAAGAGGGGATGCCTTCCCGGGGCATCCCCAAGCTTAGGCTTTTGGTGTCCTTGAATTTGGCTTGGGATGCCTTGGGCATCCCCAAGCTTGAGCTCTTTACACTTCTTATCTCTTTGTCCATGAGAACATCACCCAAAACTTGAAAACTTCACAACAGAAAACTTAAACAGAAACTCGTGATAACATTAGCACAAGAAAACAAACTACCACTTCTTTTGGTACTGTAGCAAACTTGAATTCTATCTATATTGGTGTTGGGCTACTGTATTCTCACTTTTCCATGGCTAGTACCCCCTGATACTAACCATAATTTCATCAAAACAAGGAACCAACTCAACAAAAACAGAATCTATCAAAAACAGACCAGTCTGTAGCAATCTGTATACTTTGTATACTTCTGGTAACTCAAAAAATCTGAACAATTACAACTGCTTGGGGAAAAGGCATATCAGCCAGCAGCAAAAAGAATCAACTCAAGAGCTCTTTCTGAATAAAAATGAAAAATCATCTCGTGAGCCAAAAGTTTCTGTCTTTTTCCAGCAGGATCGAACAACCATTACCAAGACTAGTCATAAAGGTTTTGCTTGGCTCAAACACAAGAAGAAACACAACAAACACAATCACAACAGAGTTATGATGGTGTGGACGCAACAAAACAGAAAGAAAAAATATATAAATTCATTGGGTTGCCTCCCAACAAGCGCTATTGTTTAACGCCCTTAGCTAGGCATTGATAATTCAATGATGCTAACACAAAAGACAAGAATTGAAGCACAACGAGAGTATCATAAAGCATGTGAAAATCACATCTAAGTCTAACATACTTCCTATGCATAGGCATTTTATAGGAAAACAGATTGTCAAGACAACCAATAGTTGCCATATGCAAGGAAGAAGAAAGAGACAATAGAAATCTCAACATAACGAGAGGTAATTTGGTAACATGAAAGTTTCTACCACAATATTTTCCTCTCTCATAATAATTACATGTGGGATCATATTCGAATTCAACAATGTAACGATCACATAGGATATTCTTTTCATGATCCACAAGCATGCAAAGTTTACGCTCTTCAAAAATAGTGGGATTGTCATCAACTAAAGTCATGACTTCTCCAAACCCACTTTCAATAATATTGCAAATATCATATTCATCATGAGGCTTAAACAAATTTTCAAGATCATAAGAAAAATCATCGCCCCACTCACGATCATTGCAACAAGTAGTGGACATAGCAAAACTAGCATCCCCAAGCTTAGGGTTTTGCATATTCTTAGCATTATTGTCACTAACAGAATTTATAGTGAAACCATCGCAATCATGCTTTTCATCCAAGGAGCTCTCGTGAATCACTTCATAAATTTCTTCCTCACAATTTTCAGATTCACGCATCTCAAGGAAAACTCCATAAAGATAGTCAAGTGCACTCAGCTCACTAGCAATTGGATCAACATAATTGGATCTCTTAAAGAGATTAGCAAGTGGATGATGATCCATATCACTAGATTTTCAGCAAGCAAAGATGCAAGCATATTGAAGGCACATGGCACACAAGCGAACAGAAAGCAAGCGAGAGAAAAGGGCGAACGAAAAAGGCAAACGAAAAAAGGCAAATTGGTGAAGTGGGGGAGAGGAAAACGAGAGCCAACTAGCAAACAAAGTAAATCCAAGAGATGAGTTTGCGACACTTACTTGGATGAGTTCTTGACTTGATCCTCCCAGGCAACGGCGCCAGAAATCCTTCTGCTACGTCAACAAAAGTCCTTCCCCGGCAGTGGTGTCAGAGATCCTTCTGTCGTCTCTTGAGCTTGCGTTGGTTTTTCCCTTGAAGAGGAAAGGGTGATGCAGCACAGGATCAGTAAGTATTTCCCTCAGTTTGAGAACCAAGGTATCAATCCAGTAGGAGAATCTCGTCAAGTCCAGAGTACCTGCGCAAAACACAAAAGGGCGTGCACCCAACACTATAAAGGGCTTGTCAATCCCTTCAAGATTGTTTGCAAAGTGAGATCTAAAGGCGGAAAGTGCAACGAAGTAAAAAGTGTAAGGCTGAAAATATGGTGTGGAGTAGACCCTGGGGGCCATAGTGTTCACTAGAGGCTTCTCTCAAAATAGCAAGTATTACGGTGGGTGAACAAATTACTGTCGAGCAATTGATAGAACCGCGCAAAGTCATGACGATATCAAAGGCAATGATCATACATATAGGCATCACGTCCGAGACAAGTAGACCGATACTTTGTGCATATACTACTATTACTCCACACATCGACCGCTATCCAGCATGCATCTAGTGTATTGAGTTCATGACGAAGAGAGTAACGCCTTAAGCAAGATAACATGATGTAGAGGGATAATCTCAAACCAATGATGAAAACCTCATATTTTTACCCTTGATGGCAACAACATGATGCGTGCCTCGCTACCCCTTCTGTCACTGGGTGAGGTCACCGCACGGTATGAACCCAAAACCAAGCACTTCTCCCATTGCAAGAATCATAGATCTAGTTGGCCAGACAAAATCCACAACTCGAAGAGAATTACAAGGATGTGAAATCATGCATAAGAGAGATGAGAAGAAACTCAAATAAGATTCATAGATAATCTGATCATAAATCCACAATTCATCGAATCTCGACAAACACACCGCAAAATAAGATTACATCGGATAGATCTCCATGAAGATCATTGAGAACTTTGTGTTGAAGATCCAAGAGAGAGAAGAATCCATCTAGTTACTAGCTATGGACCCGTAGGTCTATGGTGAACTACTCACGCATCATCGGAGAGGTCATGGTGTTGATGAAGAAGCCCTCCGTATCCGAATCCCCCTCCGGCTGGGCACCAGAACGTGCCCCATATGGGATCTTGCGGAGACAGAAGCTTGCGGCGGCGGAAAAGTACTTTCGATGATCTCCTGATTTTTTGTGGAATTTTTGGGGATATATAGGCGCAAAACCTAGGGCAAAGGAGGTCCACGGGCCCACAAGCCTGAGGGCCGCGGCCTCCCCCCTGGCTGCGGGGTGGGGGCTTGTGGGGCCCCTGGGTACCCCCTGCCTTGGCTCTCAAGTCTCCTGATCCTCTTCCGTTACGGAAAAAATCTTTTCGGGGATTTTATTCCGTTTGGACTCCGTTTCAAATTCTCCTCTGAAAGGGGTCAAAAACATGGAAAAAACATGAACTGGCATTTGGCACTGAGTTACTAAGTTAGTCCCAAAAAATATATAAAAGGCATACAGAACATCCAAAGTTTGACAAGATAATAGCACGAAACCATCAAAAATTATAGATACGTTGGAGACGTATCAGTGAGCAACTTCTCCTTGCATGTCGGTGATCTTGTAGGGGTCGATGTATCTTGGCACGAGCTTTCATTTGACATGGAAGCGCTTTATTCCCTTAAGAGGCATGACTCGAAGATAGACATAGTGTCCAACAAGGAAAATCGTGTCTCGGCAATAGTGTCCAACATCTTGTAGCTCTTCTTTGTTGACTTGGCGGTCTCTAGATGTTCTCTAACTAGTTGAACTTGCTCTTAAGCTTCACAGAGAATATCTTATCCAAATATTAGAACTTCTCCAGTTTCCAACCATTTGAGGGGAGTGTGGCACTTGCGTCCATACAACATCCCAAATGGTGCCATTTGAAGGCTGTACTAATAGCTGTTATTGTAGGAGAACTAAGCAAAGGGAAAACAATGTTCCCACTAAGCTCCATATGCCAAAACACAGGCACTGAGCATGTCCTTGAGTATTTGATTTACTCGTTCCATCTGTCCGCCCGTTTGAGGGTGAAAAGAGATACTGACGGATAGCTTGGTCCCCAAGGCTTCTTCAAATCTATTCTAGCACCTCAAGATTAACTAAGTACCTCGATCTGACACGATTTCCTTACAGACTCCATGGAGGCTTATAATCCGATTGATGTAAGAGTGGCCAATTGGTTCCAAATATAGGTTTTCCTGACGGGAATGAAGTGGGCTACCTTGGTGAGGTGATCGATAATGACCCAAATGAAGCCCATCCCAACTTTGTCCCATTTTCATTTAGGCACTTTGAGAGTTTGTAACAGTCAGTTCGCTGATGCTCATCTTTGAGCATGTGGCATATGTCCCACTTAGCAACATAAGAAGTTATCTCTCTCTTCACGCCATGCAACCAGAATCTTGCCTTGAGGTCTTGGTACATCTTGATCCCACCAAGATGGATGGAATATAGAGTGTCACGTGCTTCTTGCAAGATGGTTCTTGAGCTCAACTTTGTAGGGTATGCAAATGCGATTCGCAAACCATACAACTCCTTGTTCATCCATCGAGAATCCTGGGGCCTTGCCTTTGTCAATCTTATTCTTGATGCATTCGATGCTCTCATGTCCCTTCTGAGTTTCCTTGATATCATCCATAAATGTAGGCTTCACTTCGAGGTTGTCCAGAAATCATGGTGCGACTAGCTCCAACCAGGAGATTTCAAGTTCCTCATACAGGGCAGGTAGCCTTTCCTTGATCATAGCATTCAAGGAACATGCATTTCTGCTCAAGGCATCAACTACTACATTGGCCTTCCCAGGATGTATTGAACACTGAGGTCATAGTCCTTGATCAATTCCAACCATCTTCGTTGCCTCATGTTCAATTCCTTTTGAGTGAAAATATACTTTAAACTCTTGTGGTCTATGTATATCTCACATCGCTTTCTTAGAAGCTAATGTCGCCATGCCTTCAAGGCATGAACTACAACTCCCAACTCAAGATCGTGAGTGGCATAGTTATCTTCATGATGGCATAGCTGTCTGGATAGATATGCTATGAACCTGCCTTCCTGCATCATAACACCACCAAGACGGTTCTTGTTGCTTCAGAATATACAACAAACTCCTTGTGAAAGTCGGTAGTGGACAAAACTAGTGCTGTTGTCAATCTGTTCTTGAGATTGGACAGAAATCCTGGTGCGACTAGCTCCGACCCGAAGCTTTCAAGTTCCTCATACAAGGCAGGTAGCCTTTCCTTAATCATAGAATTCAAGGAACAAGCCTTTCTGCTCAAGGCATCATCTATAACATTTGCCTTCCCAGGGTGGTATTGAACACTAAGGTCGTAGTCCTTGATCAACTCCAACCATTTTAATTTCCCCATGTTCGATTCCTTTTGAGTGAAAATATACTTTAAACTCTTGTGGTCTATGTATATATCACATGGCAGAAGGTAATGTCGCCATGCCTTCAAGGCATGGACTATGGTTGCTAACTCAAGATCGTGAGTGGCTTAGTTATCTTCATGAGGGCGTAGCTGTATGGATAGATATGCTATGACCCTGCCTTCCTGCATCATAACACCACTAAGCCCAGTTCTTGATGCACCACAATATACCACAAACTCCTTGTGAATGTCGGGAGTGGACAAAACTCGGGCCGTTGTCTATCTCTTCTTGAGCTCCTCGAATCTCTCTACACACTTCGATGTCCACCCGAACTTCTTGTCCTTCTTCAAGAGCTGAGTCATAGGTTGAGAAATGCTTCAGAACCCTTCAACAAACTTACGATAGAATCCCGTGAGTCCAAGGAAGCTTCTGACTTACTTCACATTTCTCGGACATTGCCATGCAGTCACGACTACGATCTTGGCACGATCCAATGACAATCATTCCGCCGTAAACACATGACCCAAGAATCCAACTTCATGCAGCCAGAATTCACATTTACTGAATTTGGTATAAAGCTAGTGCTCTTGAAGCTTATCCACGACTATCCTCAAGGGTTGCTCGTTCTCTTCTTCATACTTGGAGAACACGAGTATGTCATCGATGAAGACAATGACAAACTTGTCAGAATACTCAATGAAGACTTTGTTCATGAGGTACATGAAGTAGGATCGGAATTAGTTAACCAAATGACATGTCACTGTACTCAAAGAGGCCGCATCGGGTCACGAATGCCGTCTTTGGAATTTCTTGGGGTCTGATCTTCAACTCCTAGTACCCAGACCTAAGGTCGATCTTGGAGAACACCTTGGCACCATTCAACTGATCGAATAGGTCTTCGATCTCGGGAAGTGGGTACTTGTTCTTTATTGTGACTTCATTGAGAGAGCAGTAATCGATGCAAACTCAGATAGTTTCGTTCCTCTTTGACACAAATAAAACAAGTGATCCCCAAGGATAGGCACTGGGGCGAATAAATCCTTTTTTGAGCTTCTCAGCCAGTTGCTTCTTCAGTTCAACTAACTCTTCAGAACCCATTCTATATGGCTTCTTACAGTTGGGTCCTGCTCCGAGCATTAGCTCTATGATGAATTCAATGTCACAATCAGGAGGCATTCCATGCAGCTCATCATGAAATAGATCTGTGTATTCACATACTACTCGCACTTGATCCACTTCAATTCCCAACAGACAATTAACCCGAGGGGCTTGGACGGAGGTAGAGTTGGGAACATACTTGACTTCGACTGGTCATGGTAACAGTCCTCTTGGCACAGTCCAACAAGCCTTGGTGGTTAGTCAACCAATCCATGCCAAGGATCACATCCAAGACTTGCGACTTCACGATGATAAGATATTCTAAGAAGTCTACCCTGTTGATGTTAATCCCAACACCTTTACACCCTATCTTGGTCCTTAATACCGCACCCGAAGTTTGTATCATCATATGACAATGTGGAGGTGTAGGCTTCATACCACTCTCCAGTGCAAACTTTTGGGTAACAAAAGAATGCGAAGCACCACAATCAAACAAAACTGTTGTTGGGGTTGAGTTGAGAAGGAACGTACCCAGTATGACATATGGGTCTTCATGGGCTTCTACAACGGTGATGTGATTCACAGACCTTTTCCATTCTTGGCCAGGTTGCAGGGAGCTTGGTTCCTGGGTGGCGCTCCATGACCTAGTCCTTGGTTTGGCGCATTGGGGTGCAGTGCTTCATGCTTCTTGTTAGGGCATTGCCTTGAGTAGTACCCGGACTGTCCACATCCAAAATAAGTGACTTGACGTGTGTTGTTGTTGTTTCCACCTGTGTTGTTGGAGTGTTTGTATGCCAGCCTGGGGTTGGCATACTGTTGAGGCTGGTAGCTCGAACGAGGTGCAGGAGTCGTGACTTACTATGGCTGATAGTTCAGCTTCACTCGGGTTGGTTGCCAGGGGCGAGTCTTCTGGTTGCTGGAACTATCGTTGTTGATCATCTTGCGTTTGTGTGTGTCTTCCATGGCACGACGCTTGTCTTCAAGCATAAGGACCTTGTTCACCAGCTGGAAGAACGTCCATTAGTCAAAGACAACGAGTTGATATTGTAGTGCTTGCTGGAGTCCTTCCATGAAGCTCTTACCTTGGCAGCCTGAGTGCTGACATCTTTAGGTGCATACCTTGATAGGAGCTTCAACTTGCTTGCTTTATCTCTCGAAATTCCCTCTTCTTGATAGCCATAATCCCAGAAGGAATATGGGTAATGCGTAATCCTTGCTTGAAATCAGCCCAGGTGATCACACGGTCACCTTGCATGATCTTGAATCCATCCCACCAAGCTCTGGTGGTACCTCCAATGTAGTGAGAGGCATCGAGAACCCTCTCACGGTCCTCTGTCGAGTGCAAGGAGGTCCTTGATGGTGCGGATCCAGTCATCAACATCCAATGGTGCAGCTATCTTGGTTAAGGTCGGGGAGAATTCTTCATGATCTTCCACAGAGTGGAACAACTACTATCGTTTCTGCCTTGCTGCTGGTTGTTCACAAGAACTTGAGCCATCTGCTACATAGTAGCAAAGTTACCTTGGCGTTCCTCCCGGAGAACTTGGATAAATTGAGCTATGGTCATGTTCTCCGGTGGAGGCAGTGGCAGGGTATTGTGGCCCTGTGGCTGCTCCTGGTGATCTCCAGCTTGAGCACACCCACTGGCCTGCAGCTGTTGGCTACAATTGTGAGCGCTGTGGTTGCCAAAATTGTTAGTGCGGGTCACACTCACCATCCTGTTTGGAGCAGCCAACTCAAACAACTAGAATAGATGAAGGAGAAAGCAACAAGAGTGAAACGTGTCTAAAGGGGTTGGTATAGTGAACTGTGACAATCAAAGGTCGAAAGACCCCAACACATAACATTAATATAAGATAAGAGATGTAGTCGCTTACATGTTGCCGAAGGCAAGAGTGCGACATGCATCGAAACACAAATAGTACATCAAACATACATGGTTATATATGAACCATTACACAAACTCAAGTTCGCATGAGGGATACATGACTTATCCTACCCTAGGGGTTCTCGGACTCAAGTGGTGGAGTGCTCGGTCTCATACTCATGCTCCTCTCGGTCTTCCTCCTGGTCATCGTTTGTAAGGGCATCATCTCCTGTCGAGGGGGTCGGAGGACGAGGAAGTCCATCAAGACGATGCTTTGCCGGTGCATCAGCGTAGAGCGCACAATACTCCTTCACACTCATGTGATGACGATGCGTGGGTGCATCGCTAGCTGGGGGTACTTCTCTCTGTAAGCGATAGCTGGTCGTCCCACGAGGGCTCCATCCTTCTTGATCTTGTGTGGCTTCTCCTTAGCTAGTCATAGTAACTCGCTTGTGTGGTGAAGTTCCTTGCTTCACAAACTCCTTAATCAGGTTGTGCACCAGATTGTCGGTGGAGAGGCTGAAACAGGTCTGGAATCTGAGTGGCGTTCCATCCTCCTTGGATGGGACCAATGTACAACTCTTTCCAATATCATTCTTCTAGAAAGGAGAGTGGTGAGTAGCCGGCTCGTCAGCCATCTCTCGGATAATGTCTCGAAGGTGGATGAGTGCCTTCCGTGAAGCTGTATCAACTACTAATGTGAGGGTCTCCTTGTGTGGTCCTTTAGTGAACCAACTCATCGAGGAGTTGTTTTCCTTCACGACCACATCAACGCGATACTCCTTCAAAGTGGCATCGACCCAGTGCTTGTGGTAGAGGAAAACAGGTAATCGACGGAACTTGCACTTCTCCAGGCTATCATCAAGGAATAGGGGAAAGCCGGATGCTAGGAGGTCTTCGGGTACGACGGCCATCTTCAAGGTTTAAGGGGACAGTGTTAGTAATGCTTTTGAAGTAGAGTGGAAGAGGTAAGAAGTACATAAACTCCTAAGTATAGGTACTAGGTGTAGTTTGTGAAAGGGGGTTTATCCTATCTAGCGTCCATGCTAACTAAGGCTTCCTACAGTCACAATGCTTGTGATACTAGCTCTATGGGGACCCCAACTCATAACTCGTGATCACCGAATCCATGTGTACCGTGATCCTAGAGATAAATGCTCACTGAACACACAGGAGCTGAATAACAAGAGTCCTACATCCATACATACCGTCTGATACAAATAGAGACCATTAAGGTCAAGTCTTACATAGATAGGGCCTCGAAGGTCGATACACCAAACATAACTAGGAGAGGAGTTCTTGAACGAAAGCGTGAAACCATGCCATCTGCTTTAACCCAACACACATTCTGACTGGGAAGCGTCCTAGTTCGCATGTCCATCACCAACGAACTCTTCTACATTTTCATACTCTTCCATGCCTGGCCAATTAAATAACTAGTCTCAAGCCAATGAATATTTTGAATGTACTCGCAAGCAACCCATGTTGTGGAATAAGGCTATGATAATTCAAGATATAGCACTAATTGGTGAATTTCATCAAGCTAACTTTCAAGTGCAATGACATGATCAATATCTTTTGAAGGTATGCATCATGAAGTGATTGATATCCATATGAACAAGTTACAGATATCAATGCAAACCGGGTTAGAACATCTCATGTTCTATCATCATGTCAAGTCATTTGACTTAGATCAAGTACCATTATTCTCACACACCACACACACACACACACAATTTGGTAACTATGGACGTAGCCCAAGAGCGGTCATCCAACTGTCCTTGATCGTGGACATGGCTATTTGAATAGTTTTGCACTCTACAGAGGTTTGTGCGTTGTACCCATGATACTTAGGGAACTTTCGTCTCATCCATGACTCGCGGTATATTACATACCCGAGGTAAGAACTCTAACAATGTATTTCCTCCCGCAGCACTTAAGAAAGAGTCCACTCGATCGATACACGAACCTCATGATGTAAATCATACGAGCCTTGCTCTAGATCGAACCATCCATGAAGGGACCAACGATGTTCCCGATGTCTGTGAGAACAGCCCATGGTCGCCCTACCTGGCATGATCCCTTCTTGAGAGGGTAACCCTGGCCCTCTCTCCACTAGTAATGCAGTCTCTTAGCTAGCATGCACTAAGGTAATCAACAAAGCCCCATCCCATAAAAGGATATCGTGGTCACACCTGTAAGGTTAAAGTAACGGTCGCAACTAAAACCAATCTGTTTTCAAAACCACACACTCAATTGCCTCGGTACACCATTTCTTTCTCAAGTGGTTACCTAGCTCAACACCAACTCCCTCAAGCATTAGTGGCACCCTATGGGATTTTCAAAATGTCTTTGAAATCATTTACTTTCTGACACCATACATATTCCCATACCATTTGCCTAGCAACTACTAGCAACCTCACTACTTCCCAACCGCACAACCCTCATACGAAGGTAGGGCCATGCTCAGTGCAAGTATCAATGAGGAATTACCGGAGAGACTCCACCAAGGTGGTCATCGATTTAACACGATTCAAATGCAACAAAGTAAAGTGCCATATGACATGCATAAATGGTTTCCAGTCATGGTCAAGGGGCTTCTTGCCTGGCTCAACAAAGTCTCCGGAGTTTTCAAAGTCCTCTGGTCCAAGCCCTTCTTTAACCATGCAATCTATTGTCGCAATAGTAATGGGAATATTAAGACCACAACAAAAATAGGAAAAACAACACACTTAGAAAAATGTCAACCTATTTTTGTAAAATACTAGGGTGAGTATTAGCACTCTGAAAATTTCTAGGTTTTATTGTTGAAGTGCAAAAAGTTGTGAAAAACATTTTAGTAGAAGGTTAAAATGCTTTAAACAAGGTTTTAAAATACAACAGTGTTTAAAACCTTTTTCAAAAATTGCACAAGTGGCATATTCAAATAGGTTGTAATATTAGAAACTATTAGAAATTTGAATCACTGGATTTGGATAAATATTCTGGCCACAAGATTTTTTTTTAAATAAATGCTAGAAAACAAAAAGAGAAAAGGGGCGTTGTGCTCCCTCGACTAGAGCCAGCCTAGCCAGCCAGCCCAGGCGTGCCGGGTGTCTCCCGCCTGCACGAGGCTTGAAACGTGACATGCGGGGCTCGCTGGTCAGCGAGAGGAGGGGAAGAATGGAGGCGAGCGAGAGGCTAACGACCGGGCCCCACTGGCAGGTCATCATCAACTTCTGTCCTGAGGGCAGCGAGGCTCACCGGTAATGGTAAAGGACATGGCAAGGGCAGCTGAGCACGGGAATGGAGTCAGAGCGCAGTCACCGATCAGGTGGTAGTGGAGTTTGTCGGGGAGGCAGCCAGGGTCACCGACGATGAGGTGGTCGCGACGGAGAGTTTCGGGAGGGAGTCATCGTCAACGTGTGGAGCTGCAAAGAGCGAGCGGAGGAGGGGAAACGGGTCGGGGGACTCCCATGATCCCAAAGAGCAAGAAAGAAGGCTGGAGGAGTGCCATACCCAGAGTTCACCGGCGAGCCGACGCGGCGGGGCTCGGCTCGATCCTGAGCACCAGGACTTTGAGAGGTAGAAGAGGGGGTATGGGAGTGCGATTTGGATGAGGGGAGAGGACCCAGAGGCGAGGGCGAGCCTCGGGGCAGCTTTAAATAGGAGGGGCACGGGATCATCGTGGACCCGTGTGTTGGAGTTGGCTGCAATGACACACGGGGTCGTGGGAGAAGGAGTGGGCGGCTCGGGGGTCTTCTTGGGGGTCAACCACGACCAGAAACAGACAGAGAGGAGAGAGGGGAGCGTGCGCATGCAAGGGAGGGGATTAGCCGAGAGGGGCGGCCGCGATGCATGCTGCAAACACCGCCATAGTGGCAGAGAGGAGGGGGGCAACGTCTTCGCATGAGGCGGTTGTCAAGACGCAGCTACTGGCGCGTGGGAGGGGCTCGAGGAGGCTAGGAGATGGGAAGGGTTGAGGTTAGTGCTTCGACCATCTTGTAGCATGCTCGAGAGCGTGCATATGGCCGGCATGATGATGGTGGTGATGTGCTCTGGTGCGGCCACTACTGTGAACATGCTGCAGGAGGTATAAACAAAGGGGGAGGGAGCGTTGGATGCTCTGCATGTTGGCTAGGAAACAGAGGGAACAGAGAGAGGGGATGAAAAGTGTTCTCTAAAGTGAAACAAGTGGACTTTCACCCCCTCAATGATGCATCTATACATTGGAGTGGTTACTGGGTGTGCTGTGGGTCTTAGAGAACTTGTGCTAAAATTTTGGTGGCAAGGGGAATAGTTTTGGGGGTCAAGGGAGTAGTTTTAGGATTCTGTGTGAAGGTGTTTGATGGATTTTTTTTGGCAAGATACCCTTGTACAATTGTTGTGAGACTTAACGGAATGGAGTTGTGGTTAAAAACAAGAGGGATCAATAAATTTTAGCTCATTTGAGCAAAGTTGGCAATCTAAACATGCAAAACCCTAGAAATGGACATAATTGGTTTCTCAAGGCTAAGCTAGCTAATCTATCCCCACAAATGCACAACTTGGTGTGTCGTCCTTATTTGGGACTAGATCACTCCTGCAAAGTTTGAGATCAATTGGATAAACTTGACAACGCAAAGTTGCTCAAATTAGGTTGTGTACAAAGAGAGTTTTGCGATATTTTGGTGAACCAAATCAACTTGGATTGAGATGAAATTTTGCAGGATCACCACATATATCATGTGTGACTTGCTAGAATTTTCCTCGAATTTGTATACAATATTTCCTATAGAAATATTTCAAAAGCTTCAAATAGGTAGAAAGGGTTTGGATTTGGATGGGTTTTGTACAATATTTTGAACATGACCATGTGTTGAAACTCTTGTATATGGAAAATATATGTCCACTCAGTTTTCGTAAATTTTATCAAATATTTTTGAAGTAAGAAAATAATTTTGCCCTACAAAATACCATTTTTGGCCTTAGAAAGAAGTATTTAAATAAAATTGGAAAATATCTTTTAAAATAATTATTTTGGGTTTTGGGATGAGTATTTTTGATAATTTGATCCAAATAGAATCTTTGGGGTAAAAACTCTCTCCCAAATTGAGGACTTGTAGTAAAAATCTTAACTGAGGGGCTTTTGAAAACTTAAAATAAATAAATGCCTTTTGGTTGAAATAATATATCATAAAAACAGTTTCTAGTCCTATACACATGACATGATCATTGGGCAAAGGTTTGGGGTCAAGGAGATGAGTTATTGAGAGAAGAATATTTTTTGTGATTAAAAACACAATCAATCACACAACCAAGTAGCAACGAGTTCAACCATCACAAGCACACAAAAAGATTTAAATGGTTCCAAATTTTGAATAAACATAATGTGGCAATGTGGTCCATACAGAAGGTGTGACACGGGATCTGGTGACTCGGGCCTCGCGGGCTGCGACGACGGCACACCTGGCCAAAGGGCCAAATCCGGGCCTCGATGACTGGTGGCGGGATGAGAAGGCCACATGGCACACTTCGGTTGGCTCGGAGCGGTGGTGCGAAAGCGCTAGGTTGATCTGGCGGCGTAAATTTCGGGGCTGTGGTTGGGGTAGGACATTTGTGGCAGGTTGGGTGTCTATATATTGCACGGGGGCTAGGTTTAGGGGATTTTTGCACCGATTTGAGTCGCGCGATCACAATCGGATGGATCCGGTTGCTAGGATTGGTTTGAATGGGTTAGTGGGTGTGTAGGAGGGGTTGGGCCAGGAAGAGAGGGAAATGAGCAGCCCGTGAAAGATTTTTAGAAATTTAAATGTTTGATAATTAACCGATGATGGTGCTACTATGGTTGACCATTGGGGTATCAAACGACCTCCGAACGCGATGAAATTTTGGCACGCGGTCTACCTACAATAAAACAATACCACATACTAAATTCTGACCCATTCCGAGAATATTTTTAACCCACTTTTAAAAATATATTTAATTGATGTCGCAGGCACGTGCGTGTGTGGTTCGTCCCGAAATGGTCGTCTACGAGAATGGAGAGAACCGACAACTAATAACGGATGCAAGGTTTTCAAAAATGACGGCAGCGGAGTGCCAATGTAATGCGGATGATGTGCATGATGCAATGATGAATACAACACCAAATGAAACACAAGGCATTAACAAAATAACAAGGGAATCTTCTGGAGCGTCAATCTTCGGTAGTTACAACTCTCCGCCACAACAAGAGATCTCCCCTCAAGATCTTAGAATGAGAAGAGGAATAGATAAACGCAAGAAAGAGGTAATACTTAGTTGCTTCTTTGGCAAATGAGTAAAATAAACAAACCTTGAAGGTTGCAAAGAGATGAACAATGACATGAGGAACAAGACAGAATTCAAAAGAAATTTGGGCATTACTTTGGTAGGAAATAGAGGCAAAACTTGATAAGAAGGAAAGAACTTGAAAAGAGGAACCTCCGGAACAAAAGAATGGTCAAAATAAATAAAGGTTGAAAATAATAATATTATGACCTTGCAAGATTTAGATGGAACTTCACGAAGAGATACTTGGGAAGACTTGAAATTCTGGAAATGAAAAGATGAAAAACTTAGAATCGAGAATTGATATCATGGATAACTCCGGAAATGGATTGAAATAAGCTTTATGAAACAAAAATAAGAATTATTTTATGCTTATCCTGCATCAATTTAAATTGATGACAAGCAACATATTTGGCATACAAGCTATTCTTCTTGAAAATATTGAAGATAGATAACATGAACTTGAAGAACTCTTGAATGAA
The DNA here is from genome assembly GCF_904849725.1 of Hordeum vulgare subsp. vulgare. Lineage (NCBI taxonomy): Eukaryota > Viridiplantae > Streptophyta > Magnoliopsida > Poales > Poaceae > Hordeum > Hordeum vulgare. The sequence continues at coordinate 239,072,453 of NC_058523.1, forward strand.
ACAAAGGTAAGAATTCACAAATGACTGAGGATACCAAGAATAAATGGAGGTGCATGAGATGGAAGAGATCATGATCCGCCTAATAGAAAACTTGAACTAAGCACCGGAATAATTGAGATATGAACGAAGAGACAAAAATTGAGAAGAATTTGATAATCAAAGCTGAAAACTGAGAATGAGGAAATCTTCTGAAATGAGGGCCTTCACAGGATCAAGAAACGAAAACAACTCTAAAAATCTTCGGATAGATATGAAAAGAATTTCTCATGATCGAAAACAATTTGAGAGAGAGCATGAAAATAATGTAACAATCATCAGAAGAATGGAAAAAGAGGAACTGTTATTCATCTTCGATGCAGAGAATGATCGAAAAAGCACCATCGAGAATTACTAAGACACCCTAGAACAATGAATAAGGGAAAGTTGGGCCAATGATGAAAATTATTTGAAAGCAATCTTGGATATGGAATCCATTTTTACGTCATAATTGAAAAGAACTTGAGATCTCTGGAAAGATTAGAAGAGCCAGGTAAGATCCTCGAAAAACCCATGGGTTACGGGATCACTGAAAAGAAAACACAATAGACACAATTACTTAGGAAGAGGGTGATATTGCAGCGGTATAAATTCAAAAATTGATGAGGTGGGAACCTTGAAATAATTTGAAAAGATTTTGAACGGAAACACGAATCTTTTGATATATCTTCAGCACTCCGGATAGAATAGGGAGGGATGAATAAATAAGAGAGGCTTGGATATGAATTTCCAACACAGGAAATCATTAATGAATGGATAGGATATGATGAACACCGAAATCTTGAATTAAACCCACCGGATAACAAAACAAGAATGATGAACTTAACACCTGACCATCTTCAAAATGAATCACCGGATACAATACGAGAGAAAAGAAAGCGGAAGCAACAATGAGAGAAAGTCACTTGGATGATCTTTTAATCGTTAAAGAAAACGGGCGGGAGGATGGGAAAAAATGAAGACAACTTGGGATAGATGAGACGACCTCCGGAAAGAAACGTGAGGACGGATCTTGCAAATATTGAAAAGGACTGAATGAACTTGAAGAGAAGCACACCGGTTAGAAAGAATTAACAATATAATTTGACTGAGTAGAAGGATTAGCACTCCCATAGAAATATGAGAACACCACTTAGGAAAGATATGAAATCACCACTTGAGATTGAAGCAACTCGAATTACCATACTCCAACAAAACAAGGATGTGGCTTACAAAACAAGCCGGAAACAAATACTTAACCCAGTATGCATTTGTAGGAAAGATAATTCTAGGTGTCTACTTGAATTCTCACCTGCGAACTCTCGAAATCTTTCTGGTTATGCAAACTGGTCCAACGGATGCACGGAGCAATTATTGAATAATCACTCAACTCCTAGCAATAATACTATACATCGAGTGTATCACATCCGTTAACACATAACTTATAGTCTCAAAAAATCATCTACCTCAGACCCTCATAATCACGATGATACCCATTATGGCAGTACATCTAGACGCTCTCCCCAGAACTAGGTGACGCCATATGCCAAAGTATTGAAGCAATTTTCGAACATCCACGTCCTCAGATACAAAGGAAACTGAATGATAGTGATGTGTCGAGAACCCCTTGTAGCTCTACTCTCGGAAACATGAGGCACCAAGTACAAAATTCCAACACATCGACATCACAGAGGTTCCAAAATACTTTCGTCATTTTTTTGAGTGGGAAGAGGGTTAGAATTAAAATTCCTACATCGAGATTCCTCACCAGAGCATAGAAGAGGAGTAAAAATAATCCTACTCTCCGATATATAACTAGACTCAATATATATTCTACTAGACTCGACTCGGCCAAGTTCGATCAATCAAGGGGGCTCCTAGGTCAATACTGCTCTAATACCAACTTGTAATGCTCAAGATGTGAAAGCACAATTGCTCTCTAAGGTGGTTTTGATAATTGGTCACAACATATGCATCATCGGACTAATGATCTTATTCAAGTATATTTCAGAAAAGTTCAAAGATGATTTGGCTATAGGATTGTGAGGAGAAGCCCCTTGATGCAAGGAAAGGAATAGGATTGGATCAAGTTTCAAGCAAGAAGAATCTACATTTAATATTTGTTATAAATCACTTTGAATCCGTAGGAAAGCCAATACTATTAAAAGGGGGTGAGGTATTATGATGAATTGGTTGCTCAAGTGCTTAGAGGTAGTCACCAAATATACTCAACCATTCTCCCACAAAATATCTCTGTCCAAAGATATATCGGCAAAATTGATGACACCAACAATTTCCACTAGGCCCTACCGATTTTCCACTTGACACAACCTATCCCAAACCCTACCATCTTGGTACCGCCAACTTTCACATCGGTGCCACCGAGATTGAGTGACCAACTCTGTGTTGAGAAGATTTTAAGAATCAGAATTTCTGAGTTTCAAATTGATTTCACCGAGGTTTGGAAACTAGTCTAGGTCATCCTATCGGTACCATCAAGATTCATATATCAGTCTCACCAAGAATTGAAAAGTTTCCACATTTAGTGGAACTAGGTACGACCAAGATTCTTTTCGGTGTCACCAAGTTGGGAAATAATGTTGTAACTGTTGGATTTTGGGAGATGCCTATATAGATCCCATCCACATGCTCTCATTCAAAGAGGAAGCACTCAGGACACACTTACACTTGCCAGATCCATTTTTCTAAGAGAGAGCTACCTACTCCTGTGTTGAGATCAAGAGATTCTAGTCCAACCGTTTGAACCTTTATTTCTAGCCTCCCCAAGTTTCTTTCCACAAGATCAATCTTCCTCATATATTACCTTTTGGAGGGTGGTGCCTCCTAGATAGGTTAGGTGTCGCTTGGGATCCTCCTACTTTGTGTTGTGGAGTTGAACTAAGAAGTTTGTACGGTCAAGGAGATCGCCTACTTTTGAAGATCTACCATGAGTGAGGCTAGTCCTGTGTGGATAGAAGTTGTGGTGGAATAAAAAAGGCTGCTTCTACGTGGACCCCTTGTGGGTGGAGTCCTCCGTGGACTCTCGCACATGTTAGCTTCCATGGGTTGAAGTCTCCACTAACATGGACGTACAATAGTGCCACCTATCGGAACCATGCCAAAAATCACCGTGTCAACCTTTGCGTTTTATCTCCCTACCTTACCCTCTACTTTACATTCGCATGTCCTTACTTTCCGCTGCTATACTCTTAGATGTGCATGTGTAGGGTGATCTTGACTAGTTATAATTGCTAAAACTGGCCCACAACTAAAATTGCAAAAAGACTAAGTGTTTATATTGTCAAGTACTCTAATCACCCCCCTCTAGACATACTTTCGATCATATAAGATGCGGTCCTATCCTTATTTTTGTTTGAGGGCCTCGACAATGACAGAAGCGCATCTCATCATACGAGGTACATATTTCGATGGTACAAACTTCGCTAGTTGGAAGCACAAGATGAAAATGCATATGCTTGGTCATAATCCTGCCATTTGGGCTGTTGTTCGTGTTGGTGTGCAAGGTGATTTCTTCAAAGAAGGAAGAGAACCGGATCATGATACGAAAACGGAGGAGTTGAAGATGTTGCAATACAATGCTCAAGCGTGTGATATCCTTTTCAACTGCTTGTGTCCCGAAGAATTCAACAAAATCAGTCGCCTTGAGAACGCAAAGAAAATTTGGGATACTTTGATTGGTATGCACGAACGTACTCATTCTGTGTGGGAATCTAAGATGGCTGTGCTTCAAAGTCAGCTTGACAAGTTCAAGATGAAGGAGGATGAAGGAGTCGATGAGATGTATTCTAGGCTTGCTCTCATCACAAATGAGATTGCCAGCTTAGGAAGTGAAGAGATGAACGACAAATTCATCATCAAGAAGATACTTAGAGCCTTGGATGGAAGATACGACATTGTGTGCACATTAATTCAAATGATCCCAAACTACAAGGATCTCAAGCCAACTGAAGTAATTGGAAGGATTGTTGCTCATGAAATGTCACTCAAGGACAAAGATGAGTCACACAAGAAGTCAAGTGGTGCTTGCAAAGCTTCAAGTGATACACCAACTACTTGAAATGACAACCTCATTACCAATGAAGAGATTATCCTCGTGGTCAAAAAATTCAACAAGTTCTACAAGAGTAGAGTAAAAGGGAGAAGCTCAAGTTCTAGATATGATGAGAAGTGTTCATTTAGTCGTGACCGAAACTGATACATCTGTGGAAAGCCCAGACACTACTTCAACAAGTGCTCGGCTCCCCACAAATGAAGACAAGAGTCACCTAGAAGATGAATCTCAAGAGATGAATCACCTCACAAAGAGAGAATGAGTAGAGAAGATCATTATGAATGAAGACACTCTGGAAAGGCAAGGAATCAGAGAAGAAGGACAAGTACACCAAGACCAGTTCAAGAAGAAGGACCCAAGGTATGACACCCCAAGTACTTTAAATTTGATAGTGACGAGGATGATTTGTTAGGGGAATATGACTTTCTATATAATAAGACTAGTGGTAACATTGAAAATGAACTTAAAAATAATCAAGCCAGTCAAGAGAAATCGAATGATGACGATAAGAAAGAGATTGAATGACTAACTAAAGAATTAAACACTCTTAAGTTAACTCATCAAACTACTCTATAAGATCATAGAGAGCTTGCAAGAACTCATGAGAAGCTACGCTTCGAGAAGATAAATTTAGAGCAAGAACATGAGTTTCAAAAGCAATCAATGATGATCTTCGAAAGAAGAGTTCCTCTTATGTAGCCAAATAATAACTCTTGTATACTTTTGTTCTACAAGTTAAACCTAAGAACACTAGTAACAAAGCTAAGAAAGTTTCTTCATCTAGTAACAACAATGCTAAAGCTAGATCAAATGATGTTGTTGTTAGTAGCTCTCTTGATTACACTAATGTTTCTCTTATCCAAGTTGCACTTGAGAAAGAAAACGATTTATTGAAAGGAATTATAGAGAGAGGTGTCTTCAAGAGTCTTGCCGAAAGTAAGAAATTCGAGGAAATTGTGTGCAAGCAAGGAGGACATCAGAAGAAGCAAGGTATTGGATACTTCAATGCCAATGGAGATTTTTTGGGAAGAAGGCCCATATCTCATTCCCAAGTTTGTTCCTCTAGAGGAGAAGTATGATCCTACTCCTCCCAAGGGAACAAGCTCTCAAGATGGCCTTCTACCACAAGACCACAAGGGAAAGGGAAAGCTTCAAGAGGAGATTTACCCATTTGAGGAAGAACCCCAAGCCAAGGTCGAGTGGGTTCCCAAGGACACTACTAGCACTACTTCATCTAGTGCTACCACAACTCCTAGGATTCCCGCCGTGAAGTTGATATGGGTCCCCAAGAGGAAGAACTAGAAAGTTCTTTAGGGGTGACTCCACCATTGAAATTCACTCTTATTAATTTTGGCAAACAACAATATGCAATCAACTCCAACCATATGCATTAGTTCAAGGAGTCACACATTCCCTCAAAGGTAATCAAGGGACAAGGTAATTAATGCATCTTTGGACATCACCTCTCATTCACTTCATGCAATGTCCATAGATATTCTTGCACATGTTCCTTTTTGCTTTGGGACTAACCCATGTAGGTGAGAATAGTTAGAAACAAGAAGTATTTCTCCCAACTCAAGATCATCTTCATCAACAATGAGCATCCACCACTACTACACCTACTTGAAGATATCTATGAAAAAACCGAAGGTTAGTTTATCCCTCTTAGGGGGGATGTAAAATCTAGGGGGAGCTTTACTCTAAGGCTTGAGTATAAGGGTCTCCTAAATGACATGAACACATCAATGCTTTATGTAGAAGTGGTAACCCCACATGTGCTTAATCGATGAGTATGACCTATGATCAAGTATTCTTACTTGTCTCCTATGTCAATATACTAATATATACATGACTTTGTCATCGCCAAAGTGCTTGGTAGATGCTAGGATGTTTTTGCATGTTCACCTAGTTCAATTGGATATCTTATTGTGTGAGCATGTTGGTATGCATATTCTTGCTCATTCGAGGATATCCAATTGTTGTTATTTTGGCTTTCTATTTTATTTGGCCAATTGGGTATACAAGAATTCCTAAGTATGTCCCTCTAGCTATATATGCTTTCTCGTATCAAATTCTATTCATGCTACATCACAAAATTTGAGCTAGTACTTTTGGGACACTTTGCGTGAGGAGCACTCGAAGATCCATCTCGACAAGGGCTGAATTTCAAATCATTCCAAAGTGCATTTCGGTGTGAACAACCCCAAAATCTCTATCCCACCGAAGCCTAGGGTTAATCAGGTTTTCTAATCTCGGTACCACCAAGTTGTTATTTTCGGTCTCACCGAGTTTCTCTGTCAGTTGACAGTTAAGGAAATCAGTGGCACCAAAAACTCCATCTCGGTGTCATCTACAGCGAGGAGATATAAATATCTCACGGACCCGACGGCTGGAAAAATTCTTCAATCATCGCCTCCCGCACCTCCTCGTTGCCGCTCCCTAGTCTCTTGGACTTCGCATTGACTCTCCCGTGCGCCCTCTCCACCGGAGTCCTCGCCGCCGACGGGAATCTCCACCACCGTCGTTGTCATAGCAGATTCATCACCAAGTTAGGGTATGAATACGGCCCCTTTTGCACTCTGAAATCTAATTCTTGCGCAAATAGGTCTTGACGATTTCTGTCCACTTATGCACTAATTCTATCCAGAAGAAACATCCCATAGATTAGAGAACAATTGAATTTTTAGGGTTAGTAGTCGGCAAAATTGAATCTCGGTGTCACCAATTCATGAAAGTCGGTCTTACTGATTTGGTTTTAGGATTACTGAGAACATTCTTGGTGGAACCGAGTTCTCCTTTTCGGTGAAACCGAAATGGGTGCCAAGTTTTGGTTATGAGAATGTCTATATCGATGGATCCAAAAAATTTGACCCGGCGGAACCGAAATCCCCCTTTGGTGAATATTAAACCTAATTTTTCAGAGTTCAACTTTTTCAAAACTTCTGATTTTTGTGATGCTTATCAACTCCAGATCTTCTATATCTCTTCATAGGGGGTGCTTGTGTGCTTGTGTGCTTGGCTGCTTGGTTATTTGTCAGGATGTCAAGATCAAAGGATACTCAAAAAAACTTCAATGGTCCTAGTGCTGAGATGGATTCAGGCACTAGTCGTGAGAGGGCACTTTCTAACCCAGGTACTGCTAGCGCCCATGGCTTGCCCAAGGCAGCTTCCAGGTCGAGAAGGAATATCAATTCTGATGAAGATGTTGACTTTATCCCTGATGAATCTGTTCCCCATAAGAACAAGGAGAAGACCACATTCAGGAAGACTATGAGGAATGAGTATGCCACACCCGCTGACATTAGAGCTCTAGAAGCTAGGCTTTCAAAGAAGCCTGGTCAGAAGAGAGATGGGAAGAGAATTGTCCATGTTGTTGGTAGGCAAACTTCTATGTATGAAGATCCAGCAGAAGGTGCTGATTATGCGGAGGAAGAAATTCCAGCTCAAGTTCCTCCTCATAAGAAGAAAAAGTTGATGGTTGATGCTATGCCTAAGAACACTGCCCCAAGCCTTAAACCCCTAAGGATGACAAGTATGTGATACGTCTCCAACGTATCTATAATTTTTGATGGTTTCATGCTATTATCTTGTCAAACTTTGGATGTTATGCATGCCTTTTATATATTTTTGGGACTAACTTATTATCTCAGTGCCAAGTGCCAGTTCCTGTTTTTTCCATGTTTTTAACCCCTTTCAGAGGAGATTTTGAAACGCAGTCTAAACGGCAGAAAATCCCCGAAAAGATTTTTTCTGGAATGGAAGATTATCGGGAAGCTTGAGAGCCAAGGCAGGGGAGCCTCAGGGGCCCCACAAGCCCCCACCCCGCGGCCAGGGGGAGGCCGCCGCCCACATGCTTGTGGGCCCCATGGGCGCCCTCTGCCCTAGGGGTTGCGCCTATAAATTCCCTGAAAATACCAAAAAAATCAGGAGATCATCGAAAGTACTTTTCCGCCGCCGCAAGCTTCGGTCTCCACAAGATCCCATGTGGGGCACATTCTGGTGCCCTACCGGATGGGAGATTCGGATACGGAGGGCTTCTTCATCAACACCATGACCTCTCCGATGATGCGTGAGTAGTTCACCATAGACCTACGGGTCCATAGCTAGTAACTAGATGGCTTCTTCTCTCTCTTGGATCTTCAATACAAAGTTCTCCATGATCTTCATGGAGATCTATCCGATGTAATCTTCTTTTGCGGTGTGTTTGTCGGGATCCGATGAATTGTGGATTTATGATCAGATTATCTATGAATCTTATTTGAGTTTCTTCTGATCTCTCTTATGCATTATTTCATATCCTTGTAATTCTCTTCAAGTTGTGGGTTTTGTCTGGCCAACTAGATTTATGATTCTTGCAATGGGAGAAGTGCTTGGTTTTGGGTTGATACCATGCGGTGACCTCACCCAGTGATAGAAGGGGTAGCGAGGCACGCATCGTGTTGTTTCCATCAAGGGTAAAAAGATGGGGTTTTCATCATTGGTTTGAGATTATCCCTCTACATCATGCCATCTTGCTTAAGGCGTTACTCTGTTCGTCATGAACTCAATACACTAGATGCATGCTGGATAGCGGTCGATGTGTGGTGTAATAGTAGTAGATGCAGAAAGTATTGGTCTACTTGTCTCGGATGTGATGCCTATATGTATGATCATTGCCTTAGATATTGTCATGACTTTGCGCGGTTCTATCAATTGCTCGACAGTAATTTGTTCACCCACCATGATATTTGCTATTTTGAGAGAAGCCTCTAGTGAACACTGTGGCCCTCGAGTCTACTCCACACCATATTTTCAGCCTTACACTTTTTACTTCGTTGCACTTTCCGCCTTCAGATCTCACTTTGCAAACAATCTTGAAGGGATTGACAACCCCTTTGAAGCATTGGGTGCAAGCTTGTTTGTGTTTGTGCAGGTACTCTAGACTTGACGAGACCCTCCTTCTGGATCGAAACCTTGGTTCTCAAACTAAGGGAAATACTTACTGCTCCTGTGCTGCATCACCCTTTCCTCTTCAAGGGAAAAACCAACGCAAGCCCAGTCTCCGTCAACGTGTCAATTTCTGGCGGTGTTGTTTGAGGAATATCAAGTCAAGAACTCATCCAAGTAGGTGTCGCAAACACATCTCTTGCATTTACTTTGTTTGCCAGTTGCCTCTCGTTTTCCTCTCCCCCACTTCACCAATTTTCCTTTTTCGTTTGCCTTTTTCGTTCGCCTTTTCGTTCGCCCTTTTTCTGACCTGCTCTTTGTTTGCTTGTGTGCTTTCTTCCTTGGTGAAGTCACCATGAACGAAAACACCAAACTTTGTGATTTCTCGAATACTAATAATAATGATTTTATTAGTACTCCGATTGCTCCCGCCACTAGTGCGGAGTCATACGAAATCAATGCCGCTTTGCTGAATCTTGTTATGAAAGAGCAATTCTCTGGCCTTCCTAGTGAAGATGTCGCATCCCATTTCAATACCTTCATTGAGCTTTGCGATATGCAAAAGAAAAAAATGTGGATAATGACGTGATTAAATTGAAGCCTTTTCCTTTCTCGTTGCGATATCGCACAAAAACTTGGTTTTCTTCTTTGCCCAAAAATAGTATCGATTCTTGGGATAAGTGCAAAGATGCTTATATATCCAAGTATTTTCTGTCGGCTAAGATCATCTCTCTCCGTAATGATATCATGAATTTCAAGCAACTTGATCATGAACATGTTGCACAATCTTGGGAGAGAATGAAATTAATGATTAAAATTGTCCCGCTCATGGCTTGAGTCTTTGGATGATTATTCAAATCTTTAACACTAGCTTGAATTTCGCTTCTAGAAATATCTTGGACTCCGCCTCAGGTGGAACGTTTATGGAAATCATGTTAGGGGAAGCCACAAATCTCTTAGACAACATCGTGACAAACTACTCTCAGTGGCACACTGAAAGGTCACCTACTAGTAAGAAGGTACACGCTATAGAAGAAATTAACTCGTTGAGTGCTAAGATGGATGAGTTAATGAATTTGGTTGCTAGTATAAGTGCTCCTTTGGATCCTAATGATATGCCCTTGTCTTCTTTGATTGAGCGTAGCAACACTAGCTTGGACGTTAATTTTGTTGGTAGGAATAACTTTGGCAAAAACAATGCTTTTGGAGGAAACTATGTTCCTAGGCCTTTTCCTAGTAACTCCTCCAATAACTTTGGCAACTCCTAAAACAATACTCATCGAAATTACAATAGATTACCCTCTGACCTAGAGACTAATATCAAAGACTTCATCAACTCTCAAAATATTTTCAATGCGTCCATAGAGGAAAAGCTACTCAAAATTGACGATTTGGCTAAGAGCGTTGATAGAATGTCTAGTGATGTTGATGCTTTGAAAGTTAAATGTGCTCCTCCCAAAATCAACATGGATGGAACTTTTAAAGCTATGCGTGTTTCCATGATTGAGAGCCAAGCAAGAACCGCCCAAATTCGTGCTAGACATGAATAGCTTAAAAAGGCGTGTTCTCGTGATGAGAATCACGAAGATCTTAAAGTGCTTGGTGTCACTCCCATTGAATCTTTGTTTTCTTGTGTCAAACCTAATGATTATGGGGCTGGATATGAATCCACTTTGGTTGAAAAGTGCCCCAATGATTTGGAGTCCATCTATCTTGATGCTAAAAGCATTGAAAGTGGAGTAGAAGATGTTAAAACTTTGAGTAGTAATGAAATTACTACCGTGGATTTCAAGGAATTCAATTATGATAGTTGGTCCTTGATTGAATGCATTTCTTTGATGCAATCCATGTTAAACTCTCCACACGCTTATGGACAAAACAAAGCCTTTACCGATCATATCGTCGAAGCTATGATAAAATATCTTGAAGAGAAACTTGAATTGGAAGTCTCTATCCCTAGAAAGCTTCATGATGAGTGGGAACCTACCATCAAAATCAAAATCAAAAACTATGAATGCAATGCTTTATGTGATTTGGGTGCTAGTGTTTCTGCGGTTCCAAAGTCTTTATGTGATGTTCTCGGTTTTAATGAGATTGAAGAGTGTTCTCTTAATTTGCATCTTGCTGATTCTACTATCAAGAAACCCATGGGAAGGATCAATGATGTTCTTATTATTGCAAATAGGAACTGTGTACCCATGGATTTCATTGTGCTTGACATTGATTGCAATCATACATGCCCTATTATTCTTGGTAGACCTTTCCTAAGGACTATCAGTGCTATCATCGATATGAAGGAAGGGAATATTAGATTTCAATTTTCTTTAAGGAAGGGCGGGGAACACTTTTCTAGAAAGAAAATAAGATTGCCTTATGAATCCATGAGGAGGGCCACTTATGGTTTGAGCACCAAAGACGACGATACGTGATTCTATCGCTTTTATGCCTAGCTAAGGGCGTTAAACAATAGCGCTTGTTGGCAGGCAACCCAATGAATTTATCTTTTTCTTTCTGTTTTGTTGCGTCCACACTTTCATAATTCTGTTGTGATTGTGTTTTTTGTGTTTGAGCCAAGCAAAACCTTTATGACTAGTCTTGGTAATGGTTGTTTGATCCTGCTGGAAAAAGACAGAAACTTTTCGCTCACAAGATGATTTTTCATTTTTATTCAGAAAGAGCTTTTGAGTTGATTATTTTTGCTTCTGGTAGATATGTTTTTTTCCGAGGCCGTCATAATGTTTCAGATGTTTTGAGGTACCAGAAGTATACGAAGTATACAGATTGCTACAAACTAGTCTATTTTTGACAGATTCTGTTTTTGTTGAGTTCGTTGCTTGTTTTGATGAAACTATGGTTAGTATCGGGGGGGGGGGGGGGGTACTAGCCATGGAAAAGTGAGAATACAGTAGCCCAACATCAATGTAGATAGAATTCAAGTTTTCTACAGTACCAAAAGAAGTGGTAGTTTGTTTTCTTGTGCTGATGTTATCACGAGTTTCTTTTTAAGTTTTGTGTTGTGAAGTTTTCAAGTTTTGTGTGATGTTCTCATGGACAAAGAGATAAGGAGTGGAAAGAGCTCAAGCTTGGGTATGCCCAAGTCATCCCAATACAAATTCAAGGACACCAAAAAGCCTAAGCTTCGGGATGCCCCGGGAAGGCATCCCCTCTTTCGTCTTCAATCCATCGGTAACAGTACTTGGAGCTATATTTTTATTCACCACATGATATCTGTTTTGCTTGGAGCGTCTTGTATCATAGGAGTCTTTTCTTTTTGTTGTGTCACAATCATCCTTGCTGCACACCTTTTGAGAGAGACATGCACTCATCGTGATTTTGCTAGAATGCTCATCGTGCTTCACTTATATCTTTTGAGCTAGATAATTTTTCTCCGTGTGCTTCACCTAGATCTTTTAGAGCACGGCGGTGCGTAACTTGGTAGTTGGCTTATGCTATGAAAGTAGTCCCAAAGGTCATAGATACCCAAAGAGGATGCAAAACCTCCATCTTCATGTGCATTGAATAGAAAGAGAAGTTTTGATTCCTCTCAATTAGTTTTGAGACGTGGATTCAGTAATATTAAGAGCTATGTCACTAGGGTGTTGTGAATCTAAAAATACTTGTGTTGAAGTTAGTGATTCCCGTAGCATGCACGTATGGTGAACCGCTATGTTAGGAAGTCAGAGCATAATTGATCTATTGATTGTCATCCTTTGTGTTGAGGTCGGGATCGCGCGATGGTTTACACCTACCAACCCTTCCCCTCGGAGTATGCGTTTAGCACTTTGTTTCGATTACTAATAAAAACTTTCGCAACAAGTATGTGAGTTCTTCATGACTAATGTGAGTCCATGGTATAGATGCACTTTCACCTCCCACCATTGCTAGCCTCTCTAGTGTCGCGCAATTCTCGCTGGTGCACAAACCCACCAAATTCCTTCCTCAAAACAGCCACCATACCTACCTACTATGGCATTTTCATAGCCATTCCGAGATATATTGCCATTCAACCTCCACCGTTCCATCTCATGACTTGTGCCGTAACTCTCATATTGCCATTGCATGATCGTAAGATAGCTAGCGAGACGTTTCAACGTCATATGCCATGCTAGATCATTGCATATCCCGGTACACTGCTGGAGGCATTTCCTATGGAGTCATCACTGTGATTTTTGAGCTGCGAGTAAATAAAAGTGTGATGATCATCATTATTAGAGCATTGCCCCATGTAAGGAATTAAAAAAAGAGGCCAAAGAGCCCAAAAACAAAAAAAAAGAGAAAAGAAAAGAAAAAAAGAGGCCGAAGAGCCCAAATAAAAAAAATAATAGAGAGAAAAAGAGAGAAGGGACAATGCTACTATCTTTTTCCACACTTGTGCTTCATGATAGCACCACGTTCTTCATGATTGAGAGCTTCTTGCTTTTTCACTACCATATGCTAGTGGGAATCTTCATTATATAACTTGGCTTGTATATTCCAATGATGGGCTTCCTCAAAATTGCCCTAGGTCTTCGTGAGCAAGCAAGTTGGATGCGCACCCACTAGTTTTCCTTTTGAGCTTTCACATACGTATAGCTCTAGTGCATCTCTTGTATGGCAATCCCTACTCATTTACATTGATATCTATTAATGGGAATCTCCATAACCCTTTGATATGCCGAGTCAATGTGACCATCTCCTCCTTTTTGTCTCACAACCACCACCACAATCTATTCCACCTATAGTGCTATATCCATGGCTCGCGCTCATGTATTGCGTGATAGTTATAAAAAGTTTGAGAAAGTACGAGTGCGAAAACAATTACTTGGCCAATTCCGGGGTTGTGCATGATTTACATTAGTTGTGTGAGGATGATGGAGCATAGCCAGACTATATGATTTTGTAGGGATAACTTTCTTTGGCCTTGTTATTTTGAAAGTTCATGATTACCTTGCTAGTTTGCTTGAATTATTTTTTTTTCATGTCAATAGCAAACTATTGTTTTGAATCTTACGGATCTGAACATTCATGTCACGTGAAAGAAGTTGCAAAGGACAACTATGCTAGGCAGCATTCCACATCAAAAATTCATTCTTTATCGCTTCCCTACTCGAGGATGAGAAGGAGTTAAGCTTGGGGATGCTTGATACGTCTCCAATGTATCTATAATTTTGATAGTATCATGCTATTATCTTGTCAAACATTGGATGTTATGGATGCATTTTATATAGTTTTTGGAACTAACTTATTAACTCAGTGCCAAGTGCTAGTTCCTGTTTTTTCCATGTTTCTGACCCCCTTCAGAGGAGATTTTGAAACGGAGTCCAAACGGAAGAAAATCCCCAAATTTTTTTCCTGGAACGGAAGAAGATCGGGAAGCTTGAGAGCCAAGGCAGGGGAGCCTCAGGGGCCCCACAAGCCCCCACCCCGCGGCCAGGGGGGAGTCCGCGGCCCACAGGCTTGTGGGCCCCCTAGGCGTCCTCTGCCCTAGGGGTTGCACCTATAAATTCCCTAAAAATCCCCAAAAAAATCAGGAGATCATCGAAAGTACTTTTCGGCAGCCACAAGCTTCTGTCTCCGCAAGATCCCATCTGGGGCACGTTCTGGTGCCCTGCCGGAGGGGAGATTCAGATACGGAGGGCTTCTTCATCAACACCATGACCTCTTCGATGATGCGTGAGTAGTTCACCATAGACTTATGGGTCCATAGCTAGTAACAAGATGGCTTCTTCTCTCTCTTGGATCTTCAATACAAAGTTCTCCATGATCTTCATGGAGATCTATCCGATGTAATCTTCTTTTGTGGTGTGTTTGTCGGGATCCGATGAATTGTGAATTTATGATGAAATTATCTATGAATCTTATTTGAGTTTCTTCTGATCTCTCTTATGCATGATTTCATATCCTTGTAATTCTCTTCGAGTTGTGGGTTTTGTCTGGCCAACTAGATATATGATTCTTTCAATGGGAGAAGTGCTTGGTTTTGGGTTCATACCGTGCGGTGACCTCACCCAGTGACAGAAGGGGTAGCGAGGCACGCATCATGTTGTTGCCATCAAGGGTAAAAAGATGGGGGTTTCATCATTGTTTTGAGATTATCCATCTACATCATGTCATCTTGCTTAAGGCGTTACTCTGTTCGTCATGAACTCAATACACTAGATGCATGCTGGATAGCGGTCGATGTGTGGAGTAATAGTAGTAGATGCATAAAGTATCGGTCTACTTGTCTCGGACGTGATGCCTATATGTATGATCATTGCCTTAGATATCGTCATGACTTTGCGTGGTTCTATCAATTGCTCGACAGTAATTTGTTCACCCACCGTGATATTTGCTATTTTGAGAGAAGCCTCTAGTGAACACTATGGCCCCCGGGTCTACTCCACACCATATTTTCAGCCTTACACTTTTTACTTCGTTGCACTTTCCGCCTTCAGATCTCACTTTGCAAACAATCTTGAAGGGATTGACAACCCCTTTGAAGCATTGGGTGCAAGCTTGTTTGTGTTCGCGCAGGTACTCTGCACTTGACGAGACCCTCCTTTTGAATCGATACCTTGGTTCTCAAACTGAGGGAAATACTTACTGCTCCTGTGTTGCATCACCCTTTCCTCTTCAAGGGAAAAACCAACGCAAGCCCAGTCTCCGTCAACGTGTCAATTTCTAGCGCTGTTGTTTGAGAAGTAGGAGTATGTAGCTACCAAGAGGACTACAAAATATATTCCTGTAGCTGGGTAGAAAAACGGTTTTGCCTCTAGAGAATTTGCTGCAGAGGAAGAAGAGGATTCCCCTGTGCTTATGAAGTTGAGAGCTCATCTGCCACTCCAAAATGAAGCTCACCCTACTGATGAGGACATGAAGAAGAGAAGAGATCAATGACTGAGGAAGTGAAGATTAGTTGATCCATATACTGTGAGAAGGAAAACTGTTGTTGATCCCGCTATCACACAAAGGAGCAACAATATTTCTATGAGACTTTGTTGCTTGATAAGATTCGAGTAGTCAGCGACATGAGATATGTCGATTGGGAATATATCAAGGCCAATGAACATTATTTTCCCCATGTGAGAGAAAATTTCAGGATGGTTGATATTGAAGATTTTGTTGGCAGAGACATGACTTCTTGGAATGATGAGATGATCATGCAATTCTATTCCACCGCTCAATTCTATACTGATCGAAGAATTGTATGGATGACTGCAGGTCACCTATATGAGTCTACAATTGATGAGTGGGCCACTGTCATTGGTGCTCGAAAGGCACTAGAAGGATATGTGGACATGTATTAAGAACTCAAGATGAATCACAACTCCATGGCCAACATGTACAAGCGAGTGCCCCATAAGCATGTGCAGATGAACACGTTTGGCTTTGTCTATTTCTTGCAAGTAGGAATATCTACTACGAACACCATTATGAGATACACCCTGATGCCTAAATCAGGAGATGATAAGATGATTAGAGGTTATTACATCAACATGTTGCATCATCTAGACACCCATACCCGGTTCAAAGTGCTGGACTTGATAGTTGAGACTGTCAAGAGGATTGTTGTAGATCAGAAGAGATCTTGTGGATTGCTCCATATATTCAGATGCTCATCAATGCCAAGATTGGCAAGCATACATATCTTCTTGATTGTCACCACCTTCCACTTCACTTAGAGTTTGAAGACAATGAAGTTGTGATGGACTCAAGCCATCCCAGCTCAGCTACTGCTCGAGAGGTAGCTGAGGAAGAGGCTGCTAGGAATGCTCTGGCTACAACCCCACATCTCAAAATTAGAGATGGGCAGATGTTATTCTTGGTCAGCACCATCCAAGGGATGGATAAGAAAGTTTCCAAGATCTTGTAGAACCAGAAGAGCCTTGAGAGGATCTTGGAAACAAAATTCCATGACCTCGATGTTAAGGTAACGGAGTTGACCAACACTATTGAGAAGCCCCAGCATGAAGTTGATTTTATGAAGATTGCACGGTCCAGCAGTGATGATGAAGAGCCACCTCTTCCAACTACTACTTAGTTCACGACCTAGACTACATCAGTAGCTCTGCCAGTTCCGGAAGCAAGACTATCTTCATCAGCTCAAGATTCAACACCTTCAGCTCCCGCTCCCGCACCTCTAGTGTCTTCACCTCCAACTCGAGGGACATATGCAAAAGCCTTTGTCGATGCTCTTCTATCCACTCCATCATGATCTAAGGTTGTAGATCATGCCAAGAGAGATGATTATTTCTAGACCTTAAAACTTTTTGGTAATTTGTGACCAAAGTGAGATGTTTATAGATCAAACAGGGCTTCCAGAGAGCGAGAGCTTTGCATTTTATTTGCTCTCATTTGGTTTTTCAAAACTTTTGGTCTTTTGGATGACTTTATCCGCTTAGGAGAAGTGTTTGATCATATGCTTTGATTGGTTGTTGTTACCACATTGTCGGTGCACTAAAGACTGGAGTCCCTAGTGCCCTAGACTTGTGCACGGGTGCGAGAGCCCCTGTCGGTAGGGCACGGCAGGACCCAGACAAGATACAACTCCCAAGATTATCAGGGCCTCGACAAGCCTGCCATGCCGGGAGGATTACCAAGGCCTCGGCAAGCCTGCCTTGCCGGGAAGATTACCAAGGCCTCGGCAAGCCTGCCTTGCCGGGAAGATAACCAAGGCCTCGCCCATTTGGTGGGCATGATGAACTCACCAAGTACAAGACCTCGGCAAGCCTCCCTTGCCAGGATGACGACCGAAGCCCCCGACAAGCTTCCTTGTCGGGACGAAGACCCAAGGCCCCGACAAGCTCCCTTATCGGGATGACGGGGCGAGGCACTCGAGGGCAACCTCCCTTGCCACAATGACACCGCCCCCAAGTTCCAGCGCATTTCACATGCGCCAGCATAGTGTCCAAATGTCGAAACACCTGGATACGTATCTTCACTAGAACATCACTAACAAGGACAAGACGTGCATTTAGTGCAACTGACAGCGGTAGATGGATAAGCACCACTCTAGGTTCACTGTAACTCCTTGTAAACCTACCACCGAGCACTGTAGGTGACCCCTTTGCCTATAATAGGAGGCCCTTAGCTCATTTCATAAGGGTTTAGAATCTTTGGACATTGGCCCAGAAGAAGGTTATCAACAGTCAGTGTAATAATCAACAATACAAACGCTTAATACAACCAGACAAGCAGGACGTCAGGTTTTACGCATCAACGGCCCGAACTTGGGTAAAAAGGCTTGCCGGGTGCTGATCGTTAGCTCTGCTCTTGACGTGACCTCTCCTTGCCCTACGATCACAAGGGTTTCACATGGATCGCATAGGCATTCCCCCGGCCCCGGCGACATTTTGGCGCGCCAGGTAGTGGGGGAAGGTTGCATTAACCTAACCTAGCCATCAGCGCACCACCTATTCTTCATAGCCATGGCCCCCAAGAGAAGGGGCGCACCGGCGACCAATACTCCCGCACCCAGCCCTCCGGCCCCGGCGGGGGAAGGAGAAGGTACGGGCGCAGGACAAGGAGGCAGAGGCCCCGAGCTTCCGCAACATTCTGGAGAACAAACCGAGGCGAGGGGAGTCGCCCGCGGCCGCGGCGATCATCCTCGCCGTGGTGCGTCGAAGGACGCGGCCACGCGAACAACCAATAGTGCGGCCACGTCCAAAGACGCGTCGGCGCCTTTCAAGGCGCCCACGCAAGCACACGCGTCGCGGCCTTCTCAGGACACACAAGACGGAACGCCCCAGGAGGGCGGCGATCCGCCCCCACCTAAGGGGACCCCTGGACCCTGTTCTTGAGGTACGCCGAGCAGGCATACCCTCTCTGTTACGGCACGGGCTGGCGAGCCACCGCGTGACCAACATGGAGCTCCTTCTAACAGTATTAGGAGTAATAGCCCCTCGAGGTCCTCGCACATCTCGCCGCCACCCGCACGGGAGAAGCACTGAAGCGAGCCCAGCTGCTCCTAGATTTCCCTCCAACGGCGGACAAGCAAGAGGAGTGGAGAGACACAATCCAAAGCCTCCTCGCAGTTGTCAGCGATGCTAGGTGAACACCTATGGGAATCTACGTGAAACCCTTGTGATCGTAGGGCGGGGAAAGGTGAAGTCAAGAGCAGAGCTAACGATCAGCACCCGATAAGCCTTTTTATCCAGGTTCGGGCCGCTTAAGCGTAAAACTCTACGTCCTGCTTGTCTAGTTTTATTAAGCGTTTTGTTGTTTGTTACAATGACTGATTATAAATGTCTTCTGGCGAATGTCCAAAGAGTCTAACCCCTTGTGAATGAGCTAAGGGCCTCTTTTTATAGGCAAAGGGTTCACCTACAGTGCTCAGTGGTAGGTTCACGAAAAGTTAGAGTGAACCTAGAGCGGTGCTTATCCATCTACCACTGTTAGGTGCATTAAATCCACATCATGTCCTTGTCAGCGATGTGCTGGTGAACACACGTATCTAGACGTTTCGACACCTGGACGCTGTGCTGGCACATGCGGAATGCGCTGGAACTTAGGGGCGGTGGCACTGTGGCGAGGGCGGTTGCCCTCCAATGCCTAGCCCCGTCATCCCGGCAAGGAAGCTTGCCTGGTGCTTTGTTTGTCATCCCGGCAAGGGAGGCTTGCCGAGGTCTTGTACTCGGTGAGTTCATCACGCCCACCAAATGGGCGTGGCCTTGGTCATCTTCCCGGCAAGGCAGGCTTGCTGAGACCTTGATTCTCTTCCTAGCAAGGCAGACTTGTCGAGGCCTCGATTATGTTTTCGGATGCATCTTGTGTGGGTCCTGCCATGCCCTGCTGGCAGGGGCTCTTTGCGCCTGTGCACAGGTCTGGGGCACTAGGGAGCCCAGTATTTATTGCACCGACATGAGTTCCTCGGCCTGGGCCGCACACACGTGCGAAGCATGGGCCAGGCCCAAAGAGCTGCACGGGCCTTTATGGCTCGATCCACTGGTGGTTGCTTTTCCCCACGCCGCGCATCGGATGCGCGGAGTGGGAGGTCGTGCACGGAGTGGCCTCTTCGCCTCCTGAAATGACTCTGCCATGCACGTGGCATCCATAGTTATGGATGGATAGGTGGCAAACGTGGCCTTAAAAGGCACAGTAGTGGTTGGGCCCGCCCATGCATGCGTTGGTGCAGTCGGGCGGTTTTATGTTCGCCCGTGAGATCGAGCGATTGGGTGAGAAGGGTGGTGGACTCTGGAGTAAAGGAGGCTAGCCCCGTGCCCCGTCCTATAAATTGAGAAGGTTTGCGAGGGGTTTTGCTCACCCAGCTCCTTCTGAATCCACCAACTCCTCAGCCTCTGTCTTCAGGATCTTCTTCTGTATGCAGGTGGCACTCGCCCCTAACCATGGTTAGGGGACGGGGTCGGCCACCGTTGGCCGCCAGGGCGGTGAAAGGATCCCGTTCGGATCATGCCACGGCTTCTGGGAGCGCTAGTGGCGGAAGACGGACCGAGCGCCTGTGGCGGAGGAAGGGCGTGGGGCCACGGTCGTCGTGGAGGTCGAGGCCGGGGGAGGCGGAGCGCTACTCCAGTGCCTCGGCCTTCCCTGGGGCTTGCCCCTGAGGCGGTCCTCCATGTTGCTTTAGGGCCCCTCACGTGTGCTTCTCGGCTGCTACGAAGGTCGCTCAAGCAGCATTGAGACCTCCGCTTCGAGCGACGGTGACGAGGGGGGCGACAGCGGTGACGGTGACAGGCCTAGTCCCAAGCCCGGGGGAATGGAATCGGATGGCAATATCCCTGGCTCGGACTCAGTGCTTCCTGCACTGACGCGGCCCGATCACGCCTCTCCCCCGCCTTGGAGGGGATCTCAACCGGATATGTCGCCCCCTTCTCGTGGCTTGACGAGGCCGAACCAGCTTCTGTCGGTACAGCGCCCGGGGAGCGAGTGTGGATGTACCACAGGCCTTGCCGCGCCTTGTCTTCATGAACTCCAATTCCTCTGTGTAGGTCGATCCTCGTCAAAAGACAGAGTCTTTAGGTTAGGATAACGACGCTTTGTAAGTGAAGCCAAATGTATCCATTCAAATGAATGAAAAATCTGTCTTCCCCTTTTCCGATTCCGTTCTTTGTATGATTCGTCTTTACATAATCTAGGAGCTTGCCGGCAACTACCGGCAAGGCTCCTTGCCACGTTCAGTGCAACAATGGAAATCGCCAAGCGCAGCTTGAGATGAAATCGGGTGCTACGTAGTTGCTTGCTCTGTTGATCAGGTTCGCAACTGTTTGAAGGCACTCTGTGGCCATTCAGGTTTTTTGAACGAGTTCGAAACAAAGACAAGGTGCACTGAACTTCAGAAAGGTCCCAATATGCGCAAAATCCACACACAAAGATTGGAAACTTTCAAAGGGGAAACAGAGAATCTATCTACTTCAGATCTGAATCTTAAACTCAAAAACTTATGTGTTCACAACGTGGTTGCATGGCGCTTGAATATTTTGCCGGGGCGTCAGAGCCCTCGGCAAGGAGGAAATCACCGCTCCTGGCGGCTTTTTCTCCAGCAAAGACTTCTTGCCGACAGTCCGCGACCGTCATTTGGAGAAAAAGCCAGCTAGGGTGTAACCCCTTTGATTTTCTCTTGCTAGGTTGTGCTTGCGGAGCCCCCGAGCTACTCCTTGGGCGACGACGCGATGCTCTCACGGGCACAACACTTGCACTGGAGTGCGTGTCGGGGCTTCGGGGCCGTGTGGTGCATCCTCAACGACCATGCATCGCTCCGCAGAGCTGCGTCCGCCGGATTATGCGCCGAGGCCTTTGTGAAGCGCCCAAGAACGCCCTCGACAGCTGCACATTGACCCCGAGCGACGCATCGGCCTCACGGCGCTGCCTTTGGAGCCTCCGCCTCCCTGCCCCACACTCGCGTAGCAACGCGCTCGCGCGGGCCTTGGGAAGCCGTAGCAGAACAGAGCATCCGCCCCGGTACCCCGTTTCCGGGGGAAGGCGGCTTAGCGCCCAAACTTCAAAGAATCTGGTGCTGAGTTCGCTCTGATTCACGCACCAACCCCGCGCCGCCTACCTGGCGCGCCAAAGATGTTGGTGATGCTAGGTCGACACCAATGGGAATCAAAGTGAAACCCTTGTGATCATAGGGCGGGGAAATGTGACATCAAGAACAGAGCTAACGATCAGCACCTGGCAAGCCTTTTTACCCAGGTTCATGTCGCTTACGCATAAAACCCTACGTCCTGCTTGTGTGGTTGTATTAAGCGTTTTGTTGTTTGTTACAGTGATTGATGATAACCATCTTCTGGCTAAAGTCCAAAGAGTCTAACCCCTTGTTAATGATCTAAGGGCCTTCTTTTACAGGCAAAGGGGTCACTTACAGTGCTCGGGTGGTAGGTTCACGAAAAGTTACAGTGAACCTAGAGCGGTGCTTATCCATCTACCGTTGTCACGTGCATTAAATGCACATCTTGTCCTTGTCAGCAATGTGATGGTGAAGACATGTATCCAGGCGTTTCTACACCTGGACGCTGTGCTGGCGCATGCGGAATGCGCTGGAACATGGGGGGCAGTGGCACTGTGGCGAGGGCGGTTGCCCTCCAATGCCTAGCCCCATCATCCCGGCATGGGAGCTTGCCGGGGCCTTGGGTCTTCGTCCCGGCAAGGGAGCTTGCCGGGGGCTTCGGTTGTCATCCTCGCAAGGGAGGCTTGATAAGGTCTTGTACTCGGTGAGTTCATCACGCCCACCAAATGGGCGTGGCCTTGTTCATCTTCCCGGCAAGGCAGGCTTGCCGAGGCCTTGATTATCTTCCCGACAAGGCAGGCTTGCCGAGGCCCCGATTATCTTGCAGATGCATCTTGTATGGGTCGTGGCATGCCCTCCTGGCAGGGGTTCTTTGCGCCCGCTCACAGGTCTGGGGCACTAGGGACCCCAGTCTTTAGTGCACCGACAGCAGTCGCTGATGGAAACCAACCGCAGCAGGCGGGAACGTCGGAAACCCCCCCCCAACAAGCACGCTCGACACCGTAGTGAGAAGGCTGGGGCTCCCACGACTATCGTGCACTCTCCTCCACGGCGACGCCAACATGTCATCGTCCTTGACGACTCGACCTGGTCTTCCGACACCCACCACCATCGTGACCAGCGGGACATTCCTCGTCAGCGATGCGGGAAAGACTCCCGCACCCTCGTCGAACGATGACGCGAGGCGCGTCGTCAATCGGTCATGCATGCTGGAACCGCTGATGGCACGCCAGCTTCAAGGTACCCTGGCGACCTACCCTACGAGGTGGGCCGTCCAGCGTTTACCCGCGAATTACGGCGAGTCCAGTGGCCCTGCTCCCGTACTTTCAAGCCGGAGATTCCGGAAAAGTACGATGGCAGGACCCACCCGTCGGAGTTCCTCAGCATCTACACCATCGCGGTGCAGGCTGCCGAGGGCCGAGACGAGAAGATATTAGCCAACTACTTCCCATTTGTGCTTAAGCCCAATGTCAGGTCATGGTTGATGCACCTCCCCAAGAACTCCATTTCCTCCTAGAAAGAATTGTGCCGGGACTTTTTGGCGCCTTCACTGGCGGCCACCAAGCTCCTGGTCACGAAAGTGACATGCACATCATCCCCCAAAAGGAGGGTGAATCCCTACGCAAGTACATCCAGAGTTTTAGCCGCATCCAACACAACATTTCGGACGTTCACCCAGCTGCCATCATCAGCGTGTTCCACCAGAACGTGCGCAATAGAACGATGCGCGAAGAGGTGGCGATGAAGAAAGTGCGTGATGTGGCCGAGCTTTATGCTCTGGCGGATAGATGCGCGTGTGCAGAAGAAGGAAGGAGGCTTCCCGGTGAGAACACCGTTGTTGAAGCCGACTCCGAAGACGAAGACGCCGACGTCCCCACCAAGAGGGGAAAGCGGCGTAACAAGAAGCGGAATGGCAAGACTGTGTTTGCCGTCGAGGATACTGGCGTTGCTAACTCTGCCAAGAAGGCGAAAGCCGAGACCCTTGGCAAGGATGTTGTCGGGTGTGGCTCCTGCCAGGCCTTGGCAGCCGCCGACAAACCGGATGGCTCCGGCGCCCAGTACTGCAAGATCCACCGCACCAAGGACCACGACCTCCAGCACTGTCGGCAGGTTGAACAGCTTGCCGAGAAGCAGAGAGCCGAATACCTAAGGTGCAACAAGGAGAAGTCCCAGCAAGGTGGCGAAGGGTTAGGCGGGAAGAAGGGCGCCCAAGGGGTTTGCCCCAGCAAGTTGAAAGGCAAGAAAGCAAGGCCCGCACAACCGCGGCAAAAGATGGAGGAGGAGGATGATGAAGACTACCCCGACAACGACTCCAGCGACCACGAATTCCAGAGGGCAACGGACAAGATGTGCCTTGAAGGAGGCGCCTCGCTGCATTCTTCCCACCGCTAGATCAAGAAGTGGGCGCATGAAGTGATTGCAGCAAAGCCCTCCATCGGCGTCCGCAAGCCCCTGAGATGGTCGCAGACACCGATCATTTTCGACTCTCAGGACCACCTAGACCACGTCCCTGCGGTTGGGTGCTTGCCGTTGTTGGTATCACCAACGATTTGCAACCTCAGAGTGACAAAAATGTTGGTAGATGGAGGGGCTGGCCTGAATCTCATCTCCCCTGATGTGATCCAAAAGCTGTAGATCCCCGAAGAAGATCTTGAGGACACAGGCGCGTTCCAAGGGATCAACCCCGGGAAGATCCAGCCTAAGGGAAAGATCAAATTGCCGGTACCTTTCAGCAGCGATCAGAACTACCTAATGGAAAAGGTCATCTTCGACGTCGCCGATAACCCGTTCGCGTACAATCGAATCCTCGGGCACCGTGCGTTGGCCAAATTCATGGCGGCCTCGCACTACGCGTACGGTACCTTGAAGATGCCTCGCCCGGTCGGCGTCCTCCTCATCTGCGTCGACAAGAAGGACGCGCTTCGGTGCACCGAACGCCTCTACCAGGAGGCCGTGGCGGCACCCGTCACTAGGGCCCCTTCCACCGCCACGAAGATCCCAGCAGAGAAGAAGGCCGACAAGAGGACCTCCTGCATCGACGTCGGAAAGCACACCTCGTCAGAGTGCTCGGCTGCCGGCAAGGACGTGCCTGAAAGCTCCATCACACAAAGCAAAAGGTTCAGGGCCGCCCCACCTGAGACCAACAA
This sequence comes from Hordeum vulgare subsp. vulgare, assembly GCF_904849725.1. Classification (NCBI taxonomy): domain Eukaryota; kingdom Viridiplantae; phylum Streptophyta; class Magnoliopsida; order Poales; family Poaceae; genus Hordeum; species Hordeum vulgare. Next base: position 239,097,537 of record NC_058523.1, read on the forward strand.
GGTGCCAGGCAAGGAAGACAGCTCGGGTGGAACTTTCACCATAAGTTCCACACTCGACAGCAAATAGGAAAGCACGCTCATCGCCTTCCTGCGGGAAAATCTTGATGTGTTTGCGTGGCAACCGTCAGATATCCCCGGCATTCCCAAGAAGGTGATTGAGCACGACCTTGTCGTCTGTCCACACGCGTGGTCGGTCAAGCAGAAGGTGAGGAAACAAGCCCTGGAGCGGCAAGATTTTATTGCCGAGGAGATCAGGAAGATAGAAGCAGCGGTCCTAGTTAGAGGGGTCATCCATCCCACATGGTTGGCCAATCCAGTCGTTGTGCGCAAGGAGAACGGGAAATGGCGGCTTTGTATTGACTTCACCAACGTCAATAAGGCCTATCCCAAGGATACCTTCCCCTTACCACGCATTGATCAGATTGTCGACTCCACTGCCGGCTATGACCTGTTGTCCTTCCTCGAGGCCTACTCCGGTTATCACTAGATCTACATGGCCGAGGAAGATTAACAAAAGACCGCGTTCATCACCCCGTATGGCACGTACTTCTTTGTGCGGATGCCTTTTGCGTTGAAGAATGTCGGCTCGACTTTCGCAAGGGTGATGCAAATTGGTTTTGAACCCCATCTCCATAGAAATCTGGAAGCCTATATGGATGACATAGTGGTCAAAACCAAGGACAGGTCGACCCTTGTGCAAGACCTGGAAGAAACGTTTGCCAACCTACGCAAAATCAACCTCAAGCACAACCCCGAGAAATGTGTATTCGGTGTCCCATCCGGCAAGCTTCTCAGGTTCTTCCTATCCCAACGTGGGATCGAAGACAATCCTGACAAGATCAAGGCCATCGAGCAGATTGAGGCACCGAAGCGCGTCAAGGATGTGCGACGCCTAGCCGGTTGCATAGCTCCCCTGGGTCAGTTCATCTCCTAGTCTGCTGAGCGCGCCCTGCCCTTCTTCAAAATCCTGAAGAAGGCAGGGCCGATGAAGTGGACTCCTGAGGCGGAAGTGGCACTACAGGGTTTAAAGAAATACCTCTCCTCCGCACCCGTGCTGGTGGCCCCTAGACCCCAAGAGCCATTGCTCTTGTATCTAGCGGCAACCAACCAGGTGGTCACTGCTGCCTTGATGGCGCAGAGGGAGGAAGACGGAGAAGCCCCGGCAAAGGTGACGCCACTCAATGAGGATGCGCACGACGGCGAACAAAGGCCCCCTACAGAATCAGGGGGCAACCAAGAGAGGTCCTCGACAATAAGCGGGCATGTGCAAAAGAAGAAGTTGGTGCAACGCTGAGTCTATTTCGTCAGCTCCCTCCTACAAGGGGCCATGACGAGATATTCCATAGTGCAGAAGTTGCTTTTTGGCCTCCTCATGGCCTCAAGAAAGTTGCACCACTACTTCCAAGCACATGAGATTACCATCGTCACTCGCTTCCCGCTGCAAAGGGTTATGCGAAACCCGATGCAGCCGGAAGGATAGTGGAGTGGGCGTTGGAATTTTCCAGCTTCGGCCTCAAGTTCGAGAGCACCTTGACCATACAAAGCAAGGCCTTGGCAGATTTCATTGCAGAATGAACCCCAACGCCAGACGAAGAAATACCATAATCAACCCTCCCGAGCAGGGAATCAGATCAAGAGTGGGTCATGTAGTTCGATGGAGCGTTCTCGCTCCAGGGCACCGGGGCTGGCGTGCTGCTAGTCGCGCCTACTGTAGAGCATCTCAAGTATATGATCACGATGTATTTCGCCCGGGAGAAGTCAACCAACAACACCGCAGAATATGAAGGGCTGCTTGCTGGACTCAGGATCACGACAGATCTTGGAATTCGGAAGCTCATCATGAGAGGTGACTCCTAGTTGGTCATCCAGCAAGTCAACAAAGACTATCAAATCCCGTTGATGGAAGCCTATGTGGATGAGGTGAGAAAGTTGGAGGAATTCTTTGATGGTCTACAGATGGAGCACATACCCCATGCTGAAAACATCATCGCAGATGACCTGTCAAAGCGTGGAGCACTTAAACTTCCTGTGGAACCAGGAACTTTCGTGCTACGACTGACTCAACCCTCCATGGGACCATCAACCAAGCCAGACAAAAGGAAGAAGCTTATCTCCCGCAAGTACTTCCTGGCAGACCTGCCAAGGAGCCCCGACAAGAACCTTGCCACGGAAGAAGTTGTCGGACCAGAAGCAAAGCCTGCCGGGGGGTCCCACCCCGGCAGAATACATGCCATTAGTCCTCGCCGTCGAGCCCCACGCTCCGGCATGGGCGCAGCACATAGTCCGATACCTCCAAACTGGGGAATTGCCCGAAGAACCCGAAGAAGCAGAAAAAGTAGCCCGCCAGTCAAGCATGTACCAATTCATGGATGATGCCATCTATAGAAGACGACTGAACGGCGTGAAGCTGAAGTGCATCCCCCAGGAGGAAGGAATGAAGTTGTTGGCCGAAATACGCGGAGGAATATGTGGATCCCACGTAGGGTCGAGGGATCTTGCCGGCAAGGCGTTCCGGCAAGGTTTCTTCTGGCCCATAACCCTCCAGGATGCAACTGCACTAGTAACCAAGTGTGAAGCGTGCCAGTTCCATTCAAGAAAGCTTCATCAACCAGCACAAGCTCTCCAATAGAAACCCTCTCTCATGGCCATTCTCAGTCTGGGGGCTTGATATTCTCGGGCCCTTCCCCCGCGCCGCCGGGGGCTTTGAGTACTTGTACGTTGCAATCGACAAGTTCACAAAGTGGCTAGAAGTGGAGCCAGTGAGAAAGGTGACAGCGCAATCAGCCGTCAAGTTCTTCAAGGGGATAGTTTGTCGCTTTCATGTCCCGAACAGGGTCATCACCGACAACGACACCCAGTTCACGAGCCGCATCTTCATGCAATACGCCCAGGACCTCCACAGAAAAATATACTTCGCTTCTGTCGCTCACCCAAGGAGCAACAGTCAAGCCAAAATAGCAAATGCCGAGGTACTGCGCGGGCTCAAGACCAGGACTTTTGACAAGCAACGCAAGCATGGAAAGCACTGGATTGATGAACTGTCGGCGGTTCTTTGGTCGATCCGAACGACACCAAATCAAGCCACCGGCTAGACACCCTTCTCCCTGGTCTACGGGGCAGAACCAGTTCTTCCGAATGAACTCATTTATGGATCACCTCGGGTGCTCGCTTATGATGAGCTTGAGCAAGAGCAATTGTGTCCAGACAACGAAGTGCTCCTCGAGGAGAGCAGGATTCAGGCAGTTGTGCGAGCCTCTTGCTATCAGCAATCCTTGCACCGCTATCATAGCCGCAAGGTACGAGCCAGAAGTTTTGAGGAAGGCGACCTTGTTCTTCGGGACGTTCAGTCGGCCAAGAATACAAACAAGTTGACACCAAAGTAGGAAGGCCCATATCGGGTAGTGCCAGTCACCAAGCCCGGTGGTGTCTGCCTAGAGACTAAAGATGGCTTACCGGTGAGCAACTCCTGTAACATTGAGCATCTTCGAAAGTTCTACCCGTAGGGAGAGGTTGCCGGGCTGACCGGCGACCACCTTTTGTACAAGTCTTGCCAAAGTTGCATGTAATCCTTTGTACAAAGCGAGGCGAAGACCCTGAGCGTAGTCAAATAAAGCATAGCATTCCGCATCATCATATAGATTCTCATGATATAAAACATGCATGCATTTATGATTTTGTGAAACGCATAAACTAACAAGGGGACCATAGCCCCGATAGATATTTTCCCTTTCTTCTTTCCCTTGAAAGACAGGTGTGACCCCGCGCACAGGATAGCCGGGGGGGGGGAGATAGTGGGAACACCCACAGCAGTAGCAAGAGCCAAGATAATCCACTCGAGGCCGAAAAAAGTAAACGCAGCCGGCAGATAAGTTGCAAACACTTTGAGTAAGTCATTGGGTGAGTACATCCTCTCCTCTTTAAACGTCCTCGATTCTCTCACATGGAAAAACCTGTGCGCTGGGGATCATGTCGTCTCGAAGCGCACTCTACAAACGAGGTAGCTTGTCCGGCATACTTCTTTTGTAAAAAGCGTGCTCGACGACCCATGGCAAAACCCGGAAGGGAGATGAATACCCTGTCGGTAGTGACAGCTCCGGCAAGGTATCGCCCCCCCCCCCCCAAGGTGCTCGTGACAAGGCCGATCGCGCCAACGATTCCCCAGCAGACACACAAAGTAGACCACGATAAAAAAAAGAGAGAGAGAAAGGGACGATGGAGGAAGAGAAGCACTGCTCTCTCGAACGAAGCACTGCGTATACTACTAATCACAATAATTATGTTCAAAGCACAGATTATAGTAATAAGGGGGCACGGGGGCTAGTCCCGATGTGAACCTTGCACCCTCTTAACTTTGTCTACCCTATTAACGATAGGTATGACCTTCTCCTCAAAAGGCTTGGGGTCCACGTCCTTCGGCACGCATACCATGGAGAGATTCAGATCGGGGTTCCTGTACGCCAACTTGGTGAGCACCTTGAGGAGGACGTTCTGCCACAACCGTCGGGCCTCGCTCGCCAGCCGCGTCTCCTCGCCGGTCTGAAGACGCTTCAGGGCGTCAGTCATGCTCTTGAAGAACAAAGCCAAATTGATGCTCGGAGGAGCCCCTGGAGAAGGAGAATAGCCAGGACCTTCGAGATCCAAGGTGGCCAGCTGGTTGGCGATGGCGGACGCAGCATTAACAAGGCACTCCGTCCACAACTTGACGGTCTTCACGTACTCGTTGTGGTTGACGGAGGAGGCATCGAGCTGTTCCACCGCGACCTGGAGCCTCCGAGTCAAATCCTCCTCCCGGGCAGCACCCTCCTTGAGTGCCTCCTCCATAGGAGTCAATTTGTTTCGCAGGGCGACCAGGCAGGCGTTGGCGCTACAAAGGTGGGCGGCCTTGTCAGCCGCAGCATTCCTCAAGCTGGCGAGGGCCTTGTCCCTTGCGGAGGAAAGCGCTGATACCTTGTCACGGAAGCCGTCGAGCTCTTCCTCAAGCTCTTTCACCATCCCGGCAGGCGGATGCTCACCTTTCTCCTGCTGGTGGACGGTAGTTGTCCCCTCCCCGATGACGTCCGTTGTCGGGGGCTTGTCCTCGAGCTCCGCAGGCTCAGGCAATGCAAGCTGGGGGATTTGCCGGGGGCTGGCAACGAGAGTGGACAGAGGCACCGACGAAGCCTCCGGAACGTCCGCCGAGGGTTTGTAGCTGTTTGGCTCCGTGGCGCCTGCCGGGGGCCCATCACTGGCCAACGCATCGGCATCCACCAAGGGATCTCCATCAGTTGGCTGCATGGGGCTTGTCGGGGGCACCCCACGAGCCGATGTGTCCGCTCTCGCCAACGGCTCGTCGGTGGCTGACACCCTGGCCCTCTTCACCAACCTCTGGGCCAGCGTCTGGGTGTCCCTGCGGGTAGGCGGCAGCATCAAGTCAGCAAAATCACCTAGCAAGCAAGGATGAGGGGGGGACGGGAGATCGAACTCTTACTCGTCGTCCTCCTTCTCCGAACTCAGAGTCGAGATATCATAATCCACTTCCACCCCGGTGCTCGTCAAGGGGGGCGCTGCCCTCAGTCGCTTGGCGGGTGCGGTAGGCGGACCTTGGCGGACTGGGATGTTGGAGCCAACGCGGCGGAGCACTCGCTTGGGTTTCCAGCGAGCCAAGCGCTCCTCCATCTCCTCCCCCTCCTTCTACGCCCCGACGATGAGCGCCCGTTCCTCTAGGTGGCCCCCAACAGCCGAGCCGCTGGGCCCCTCGGCGGCGAAGCCGCCTGATCCACCAACATCCGAGCTGTCGGCCCCCTCGGCAAACTCCGCTTACGGCGACACCTCATCACTAGTCGCTTCCCCGCCGTCTAAGCCCACGTCCCTAGCCTCGAGGACGAGGGTATGCTCCTCCACCCGGCAGGCGATGTGCGCTTCTTACTCAACGGTGGTCTCGCAGACAAGGTCAGTTTCCTCTCGAATGGAGACCTCCAACAATCCGTTGAACAAAGACGAGACTACCTCCGCCGTGGGCTCTAGCCAGGTTGCGACCACGCCATGAGCATCGCAATCCGGCATCATTGCTGTGAGACAGCTCAGGGCCGAGTTGTTGCACAACAGAAAGACCCCCCGCGGCAGCCAGATCTTCAGCTCGGAACTGAACAACTTCTGACAAAAGTACCCATGTTCCATGGCCGTCAGATTGTTGTCCACCACCGATCGCAGCCGCATGAAATCGGTGGCCACCATGTCCATCGTCAACCCCGCGGCCCTGAGGCGCAGGATCCTGGTGATGGCGATGGTCAACTTGTCATTGTTAGGGGACAGATCGCTCCAGCCCTCTCCCCGGGACCCAATCCTGGAGGTCCCGGGCTCGCAACAGGGAAAGTACCCCTCCTGACGAATATTGCACCATTTCCCCCACCACTCGTCCCACTTCTCACGGAGGGTACCTCCCGGGTACGCCTCCTGGCACCCATTCCTTGGGACCCAGGCAATGGAGCCCGAAAGGGACTCCCCGTCCTGGATGCGAGGAGTGAAGTAGTGGCGGAAGAGAGTTGTGTTGGGAGTGATCACGAAGAAGTTCTCGTAGAGGTGCGCGAAGATGGACATGCACGTCACCGCGTTCGGCGTGAAGCCGTAGGTGTGCATGAGGTTGACGAAGAACTATGAGAATGGCGGGCAAAGCCCACACAAGAAGTAATCGGCGAAGAAGTGGAACTGATCCGGCCCCCTGCTTCCCGTCCCGGGGAGCACGTGGGTGGCTGGATGCGCCTTCGTCTCGACAGCCCACATAATCTGGTAGCGGCTCTTCAGAGTGGCCATATCCAGACCCTTGGGGAAGTAGGCATACTTCTTCCGCAACCTCGCCAACTCCTTCTCTGTGGCAGCGCTCTTTCCCTTGGAGGCCTTCGGCGATATAGCGACGGCGGAAGATGGACGATGTCGCCCAAAGCGGAACCTCAGGGAGGAAAGGGAGGATGGGGAAGCTCTAGCCGAGGGTGGCGAAAACGATGGCGTTTGAGATTGGAAAAGGACCAGGAATAGTGGGCTAGGAGAGCTCGTGTTTCCCCCTCCTATGGGGACGCGGGCCAACCCTTTGCCTACTCAACCAACGGTTCCCCACGCTTGAGGCCGCCTAGGCCACTGTGCACATGACTCCCCACTCCGCATGTTCAATGCGAGATGTGGGGAAAAGCAACCGCCAGCAGATCCAGCCATGAAGGCCCGTGCACTTCTTTGGGCCTGGCCCAACAACGCTACGCACGCGTGTGTGGCCCAGTCCCCGGCGCTCGTGTCGGTGCACTAAAGACTGGGGTTCCTAGTGCCCCAGACTTGTGCACGGGCGCGAGAGCCCGTGCCGGTAGGGCATGACAGGACCCAGACAAGATACAAGCCCCAAGATTATCAAGGCCTCGGCAAGCCTGCCTTGCTAGGAAGATTACCAACGCCTTGGCAAGCCTGCCTTGCCGGGAAGATAACCAAAGCCATGCCCATTTGGTGGGCGTGATGAATTCACCAAGTATGAGACCTCAGTAAGCCTGCCTTGTCGGGTTGACGACCGAAGCCCCCGGCAAGCTTCCTTGCCGGGACGAAGACCCAAGGCCCCGGCAAGCTCCCTTGCAGGGATGACGGCGCTAGGCACTGGAGGGCAACCACCCTTGCCACAGTGCCATCGCCCCCCATGTTCCAACGCATTCCACATGCGCCAGCACAGTGTCCAGGTGTCGAAACACCTGGATATGTGTCTTCACCAGCACATCACCGACAAGGACAAGACGTGCATTTAGTGCACCTGACAGCGGTAGAGGGATAAGCACCGCTCTAGGTTCACTGTAACTCCTCCTGAACCTACCACCGAGCACTGCAGGTGACCCCATTGCCTATAAAAGCAGGCCCTTACCTCATTTCATAAGGGGTTAGACTCTTTGTACATTGGCCCAGAAGAAGGTTATCAACAGTCACTGTAACAATCAACAACAAAAACGCTTAATACAACCAGACAAGCAGGACGTAGGGTTTTACGCGTAAGCGGCCCGAACCTGGGTAAAAAGGCTTGCCGGGTGCTAATCGTTAGCTCTGCTCTTGACGTCACCTCTCCCCGCCCTATGATCACAAGGGTTTCACATGGATCGCCATAGGCGTTCCCCCGGCCCCACCGACACACATTATTACCTTTGATCTATCTACGTCATGATCATTCACTTGCTTGTTTGGTGTTATGTGCATTACTATTCATTCATATCATTTATGCGCACCACCAAGTTATATGTGACATCGAAGAGTGACCCATGATCCTAATTGATTGTGCATTTGCATTCGAATGAAATTCGAAATACTGCACAAATTTAGGGGGAGATCTTGAGTTTCACATACTTCTCAAAGTGTCGATGCTAATCATTGATTGTATCTTTTGTCGAAGCTTTGATCTATATTATGTCGTAAATTACCAAAAAGGGGGAGATTGAAAGCAAAATTTCTCCCTAAGTTGGTTTTGATAATCGATCACAACATATGCATCATTGGGCTAATGATATTATTGAAGTATATTTCATAAAATTTCAAAGATGTTTTGTCTATAGGCTTGTGAGGAGAAGCCCCTTGATAAAAGGAAAGGAATAGGATGGATCAAGCTTCCAACAAGAAGACTCGACATTTTACATTTGTGAAATCACTTTGAGTCCATAGGAAAGGCAATACTATTAAAAGGGGGTGAGGTATTATGATGAATTGGTTGCTCAAGTGCTTAGAGGTAGCCACCAAATGTACTCAGCCATTCTCCCAAAGAATATCTCTATCCAAAGACATACCAACAAAATCGATACCACCAACTATTTGCACTCGACCCTACCAATTTTCCACTTGCCAAAACTATGCCAAACCTACCATCTCGGTACCACCAACTTTCACATCGGTGCCACCGAGATTTGGTGACCAACTTTTTATTGAGAAGATTTCAAGAATCGGAATTTCTGAGTTTGAAACCGGTCTCACCGGAATTTGCAAACTGATCTAGGTCATCGTATCGGTACCACTGAGATTCATATATCGGTCACACCGAGAATTCAAAAGTTGTCACATTTAGTGGAACTCGGTACCACCAAGATTCTTTTCGCTGTCACCGACTTGGGCAATAATGTTGTAACAGTTGGATATTGGGAGATGCCTATAAATACCCCCATCCACCTCCTCTCATTTGAAGAGGAAGCACTCAGAACACACATACACTTGCCAGATCCATTTTTTGAGAGAGAGCCACCTACTCTTGTGATGAGATCAAGAGACATCAATCCAACCATTTGAACCTTTATTTCTAGCCTCCCGAAGTTGCTTTCCACAAGATAAACCTCGCCCACCCATGCCAAATCTGTGAGAGAGTGATTGAGTGTTGAGGAGATTATCTTTTGAAGCACAAGATCAAGGAGTTCATCATTCTACCTCATCTATTACCTTTTGGAGGGTGGTGCCTCCTAGATAGGTTAGGTGTCTCTTGGGAGCCTCCTACTTCTTCTTGTGGAGTTGAACCAAGAAGTTTGTAAGGGCAAGGAGTTCACCTATGTCGTGAAGATATACCGTGAGTGAGGCTAGTCTTGTGTGGATGGAAGCCGTGGTGGAATAGATCAGGCCACTTATTTGTGGACCCCTTGTAGGTGGAGACCTCCGTGGACACTCGCAGTCGTTACCCTCCGTGGGTTGAAGTCTCCACTAACATGGACGTACGATAGCGCCACCTATTGGAACCATGCCAAAAATCACTGTGTCAACCTTTGCGTTTGATCTCCCTACCTTAACCTCTACTTTACATTTGCATGTCATTACTTTTCGCTGCTATACTCTTAGATGTCCATGTGTAGGGTGAACTTGACTAGTCATAATTGCTAAAACTGGCCCACAACTAAAATTGGAAAAAGCTAAGTGTTTATCTTGTCAAGTAATCTAATCACCCCGCTATAGACATACTTTCGATCCTACAAGATACAGTCCTATCCTTATTTTTGGCCGAGGGCCTCGATAGGGATATAAACACATCCCATCGTTTCTCAAGAATGGATATCATAACAAGTACATGTATAGAAGAGATGGGTGTATGGAATTAGCTTACACTTGCCACATGCTAATCAAGATGATCTCAATACAAAGATACATTCAATTGCCATTCAGAAGAGCAGGATCCGACTATGGACAAATCAAATAACAAAACAACGTCCATCCTTGCTATCCCAGGCTACCGGCCTGATCCCATCCAATGATCGATTGATACGAAGAATAAGAACTCCAAATAGAACAAGCATCACTTCACATGTACCTGCATATGTTATTGTAGTAATCTGTGAGCCACAGGGACTCAGCAATCTCATTTTCAAAGGTATCAAGACTGGCACACCTTAATGGATGATATATGGTTAAGTGGTGAGGCTACAACAAGCACTAAGCATTTTTTTGTGCGGCTCACTTACAAGTACAAGAATAAGAAGGGGGTCTACACATAATCGGATATGAACTAATAATGATCAAGAAGTGATCCTGAACACCTACTTACGAGTCAAACATAAACCCACCATGTTCTCTCTCGGTTCACAACGAATGAGTAGAGACAGTCATGGTTTGGTACATGGTTGGTGTATTTTATTTGAGTTTACTTCAAGTTTGCTATGACCGGGTATTAAACAAATTTCCATGTTGCCACATAACCGCGGACAAGTCTTTCCGAAAGAGTTAATCCTGCAGGGGTTCTCCAACTCATCCATCACAAACTACCCAAAAGCTACATGGAAAACTCAACCACAGAAAACTCATAATCTCCTCGGAATCCCAGTGGAAAACCTCAACCTCGAGATAGCCCAAAGTATCCTCGGAATCCCGACATTTGAGAAAGATAAAGCAAATTGTGCGTATCTCTTCATCATGGCACTACCATATGGAAAGACGTTGGGTTTTATGAAACCTCAGGTGACCAGGGGGCGCCGTACATCGCCTGGTTTGGACCAACACTCATGAGGAGCACTGGCCCGGGGGTTGATTAATTATCCACGGGATGATCATGCCCTATGCCAATTTTAGTTGTTATTAAGCAAATTGAACCAATGTTGGGCCTTGCCGGAAGAGTTTTATTCGAAAAGAAAAATCAAGGGGGTCCCCATAACAACCCCACAACATGTTAGGAGCGCTCAGTATGGAACATAACACCGGTTCAAAAGTAACTAGAGTGGCAAAGGTGGAACAAGACACCGAGAAAAAGGTCAAGCCTTTCACCTTTTGCCAAGTATATATGTTCATTAAAATAAATAGAAATAACATTGTGATATCTCAAGAAATCCATGGTGCCACATGCATGGAAACAACTTGCACCTGCAACTAGCAATGCTAAAAGAAGGGCTGAGCAAGCGGTAACATAGCCAAACGATGATTTGCTGGGATGTGGAGGGGGTTAGAGACTTCTTCATGGCAATGTGGGAGGCTTGACATACAAGTGGTAGGTAACGAGACATAACAATAAAAGCAAGACAACTAGCATAGAAATGATAGTAGTGGTATCGAGTGAAATGGTCATCTTGTCCGAGATCCCACTTTGAAGAAGAACGAATCCGTGACATAGACCAACCAACATAGTCGAACGAAGCCTCACCCTCCAAAGCGGTTTCGGTAATCTATCAAGAAGAAAAATATTGGAAAACAAACAATCAACACACGATAAACACCACAACATATTCATGATATGATGCGCAAACAAATATGATGCATGTCCATTTAGTTATGGATGACATCACAAAGCACAACAATCAACTTCTACACATTAAGTGAAACTCAATATGCAATGAGTTGCATATTGACGAAACTGCATATTTGAATTACTTAGTTCACTCTTGTTTAGGTACATGTCAATATTAAATGTTATTAAACATGAGAAGACGTGAAGCATAAATAACTATCTATCTAGGCATTTTAGATGAGGTCGGAAACAACTTATAGTATTCCTGGAACGACCCCATATGTTTATTCTGAAATTGGTCAAGATCTGAACTAAACATAATTTATAATTGTTAAACAAGGAAACAAAATTGCACCATGTGATTCTACTTGTCATTCTAGGCGATTTACGTATATAGATCATGCAAAACGGTGTCACGGTCTACAAGATATGGCCAACACTAGATAATATGCCAGAAATGCAAAATGCAAGCAAACAACACTCACAAACATTTTTGAAGATGTATGCAGCAAGATATTGTGAAAGTACATGAAACTCTAAGCAAGTTTCAAATATGGCATGTTCAAAATGGAGAAACGGTTCAACAATTACAATCGACACGAGTTATAGTGATAATCTGTCCAAAACAGCAACATGGTGTTCTGCACGCATCAAAACAACAAGCAACATGAAGCTACACAAAATAAGACATGGGGAAGTATTTGACATGATTCACAACAATTAATCTCATAACAACAAATTGAATAGAAGCACTGATCAATAGGAAATAAGCTCACAAGATAGCCACTCGAACACAATTTCACACTTAGAGAAAAAACAGTTTTAATAGAGTAGTTGTATTAAGAAGACATATTGACAACAAGAAAAACGTATGCTACAGGACATATAATGTCATGAAAAACTACAACATGGTAGGTGGCATAATGTACTTCATTTCATTCCATACTAGCAAGGTCTAATTTGTGCACACAATCATAGCTAGCATCAACACAACATGGCAATCTAAACGAAGCAGTTTCTTAGACTTATAAAAATTAACATGGTGCAAGGAACAATAGTTTTATCATATTGACATGTTTGATAGAAAAATTAACTAGCATGCAAAACCTATACTTAAAAACTAATGTCATGCTAACAGAGTACAACATGCTTTACAATGCACTCCACTGTACCAACTACGAAGGGGCTATATATTAATGGCAATTCACATGGAAACATAGCAACAAAATATAGCAGATTGTAGACTTAGAATTATTTCGGACCCACAAAACGGCAATATTTTTACGGCCAGCTCACATGATGAAAACTAGAGCTACAGATGAGATTCATGGCATGGCAAACCTACTAACAACAACTAGACATGTAATACTACAAATCACTCCATCAACACACACTCAAAGGAGGCATGGTTTGCTTAATGCAAGCTTCGCAAAATGGAACTTAACGTAAACAGATTAGCAGTTTTAACATGATAGCACTTTTAGATCAACATATGAACATGACATAGAATACTCACATGGCAACCACAGGCATAACATCAAACTAGACATCACATAGAACAAATCTAAAAAAGCTACCACATGCGAAATACCTACGGACTAAATGCAATCATCCACGCAAGTTTGAATAAAATAATAGTTTTAAGACTTATTCACGAAGCACTTGCAAAAGAGATTTGGCATGTAGATGCAACTTATTGCGCATGCAAATATCACAAGCACAACATTTTTCATATCACTACAAGACATATGTCTACTAACGACCTTCAATATTGGTCACCGAATGGTCATTGATTTCCATTTGCAACTTTTTTACGACCAAAAACAAACAGTCAAAAGCTGAGGGTCTCTAATGAACTATAACGACCTTTTTGCTGGATTGGTCGTAGGATTTTACGACCAAACGAAAGCATTGAAATTATTTTGGTCACTAGCAATCTGCCAACGCCACGTCGGATCTGACATGGCAAGCTGACGTGGCATAGAATCAGCACGATCCAATTCGGTGTTTTAAATGGGTCGAGCCCATTAATCCAGCCCATTTAATGTTTTTCTCTTTATTTTGCTTAGCTTCATGGGCCTGGCCCAATAATCCCCAACATTTTAGCCTTTTTTATTTTGGGTTGTGGCCTTTTAATTTCTATTCATTTTATTTTTTGGCCAATTTATTTTTGTACTGGTCCCACATGTCATGCTGATCTCAAAATTCGTCCCACACATCAGAAATTACAAAATATGTCAAACAACCATTATAACTTGAACATGTGTCACATCATGAATACAATCAAACATATCCAAACTTGGCACATTTCAATCAAACATGGTTCGCATCAGGTTTACAATCAAAACTAGTTCACATCAGGTAACACAACTAAAAAATCAAAACAATAACTAGCTCCAATGATCAAGAACTTTGTGCTTCTCCTGACTTCTTGGTCCTGGACCTTGCGACGAAACATGAATGTAGGCCAACATCTGCAAGTTATCAGACAAAATGGTTAAGAACAAAATAAAAGAAAATCTAACAGCACACTAACTTGTAGGCAGTTTGTCTGTGTAAATGAGAGTAAAACAACCAAAATGAGGCATATAAATCAATGAATACAAGTAGTAACTGTGAGCAGCGAGTAAATCCTACTCCGATCACATCAGGTGTACAATCCTATAAATGCGACATTTTTACCATCTAAGCATCGAAGGACAAGGTAAACAACATTTCGATGTTTGAAACAAAGAACTAGAATTTCATGTTTGAACAGCAAAACAATTGTTTTAGTAGCTCATATGCGGTTTAAATCAATCCCTAAGGAGAGGCACTTTGTCACCAATATTATGCAACATCTGTAGAATTTGAACCTCAAAGAAGTATACATACTTATCATGTTTGAACATGGAAGCCAAATACTACACATGTTGTTTAGTACACAAAACATAATTCGGCTAAGTAATCAAGAAGGTGGCATAAAAGTAATCATAAATAGCACATGATTTGTACAAATAACTCATGTGTTCAACAATTTGCTTAGAAAATAGTACCCTAAAGAAGGTAGCAAGCAAACATCTTACTTCTAAAGATAGGAAACCCATATCATCACCTTCACCGCCACAAGCTTGACCTGGGTATCCATACTGAAAAAACAAAGCGCATTTGATTAGGCGAGAAGAAGAACAATATAAATCATCTAATGTATATTCCATAGCACATAATTCAATATCATGCAAATGCAGAGATGCCTATAGACACTCAAATAAGAAAACACATACCCACATTCTTATATGTAGTTGTGCTAGGGAATTTTAAAAACATAATAAAATGCAAATAGGAAGAATGCCATGATTGATTTCTGTACGAAGATAAACTACAACCAAAGGAAGGGTAACAGATGAATAAAAAATCCTGAGATACAAAGGTAAGCTCTGGACACAGAATAAAATGAATGGAACTTTAGTACAACCTCTGAATTTTCATATTCACAATATTAAAAGTCACCAAGCTGAACATGAGTGTTCAAACTTGACAACTAAGACTAACCAAGATGCCAAACAGAGCTAATTCAGGCTACAACAGCAGCACATTAAACTAGCGATGGGCCTACCAAACTCCCAAAGCACAACCTACAAGCTAAAGTAGAGATTACAGCTACACCGTGCATTACACAAGTTGGCAAGTCCAAGTTGATTAGCTACAGCATAAAACTAACTGCACCAAGTAATTCAAATGACGACAGCATCAGAAAAATTACCAATTGAATGAGAAGCACAAGCAGGCAGAGATCTATATTTGCTACTGGAATAATTAAAAGAAATTTATCAACTAGCACTGGTTCACTGCAGTTGTTCCATCATATTGGTTTGAAAAATGGTGGGTTTAAGAAAAGTATGATAAGGATGAGGAGTTGTGGCTCGTAACGCTAATGCAATTAAAATTAGAAGGCCCTGATGATAGATAGTTCTAATCAACCTGTCAACCACAACAATTCATGTTTTCAACAAATCCATAGTCCATACACTTCACCGAGCTTAAAATTCAATTCTTGGTACATTATACAGCAACCTCTTAAGCAGCTTCCATGAGTAAAGATGAATATAAAAGCTATCATACTTGATTGAACAACTAATTTGAACCAATACTCTTAAGTTTCCAGTTCCCAACATGCATAAGTCAAAATCAAGCGGAACAAAACGCGATGGGATATCCCGATATAATAATGGGCACACAACACAAAGGCTAATCGTAAATTGCATAAAGTTTTCTTATCAGATTAGAATTTGAGGTTTTGGCCGTAATGATATAATCCATCAGCAAATGAACAGAAGATAAGCCAGCATACTACAATTCGAGAGGTTGTAATCACAGCGGCTACCCTATTAGTCTTAGTCGTAGGTTGCAGCTTGAATTGAGGAAACTACATTCAATCGAAATAGTTGTATGCGCCCATGTGACACATTACCTTGTCATTCACATCGCAGAACTTGAGCCTCTCCGTGAAGATGGAGTCGCCGTTGCTCACCTTGAACTGATGTGAACCAATCTACAGGAACAAGCGACAACGCGCACCAAGGTCACCAACCAGATCCACTCCCTGGCCCGACCGGAGTCGACCCGAAGCGCAAAACGGAACAAGATTCGGGCCTGACCTGGACGACGGGGAAGACGGGCTCGTAGGGATTGAATGGCTTCTCGTCGGTGCCGACCATGCCGACCACCTTTTACCCGATCTCGTCCGCCTCCGCCAGCTTCTCCTCCTCCGTCTTCCCGCTGGGCGGCTTCGCGGCGGGCGTCTCCTCGTCGTCCTCCCCCCACTCGTCCCCGCTCCCGTCCTCCTCGTCCTCGTAGTGCTCCTCGTCCTCGGACGAGCGGGTCGCGAAGTGGCAGCGTGGGGGGAAGAGCCGGGGCGAAGGGCTGGGGGCGTGAGGGACGAGGCCACGCGCGAGACGGAGGAGGCATCATCGCCGTGTCGCCATGGCTACCTGCGGCTTGGGGAGAGCAGGTCAGCATCGAGGCCGTGGCCGGTAGGAGGGGTGGGGAAGAGGAGATCGACGGTGGAGTTGGGTTGGGTTGCGGGAGGGGTGGGGAGTGGAGAGCACGGGAGAAAGGGGGGAAGGAGAATAGAGGAAGAAAGAAGGCGGGGGTGGATGGAAAAATTCCAGCAGGACAAAGCTAGGGTTTGGGATCGAGAGATGAGGGCTAACGTTGGATCCGGGCTTATCCAAAGATCGTTGATGCATGATCCGCGTGACATTCACATGGACCAATCAGAACGCAGTAAACACTATGAAGACGTTATGACCATCTAAATTGGTCATAATTGATTGAAAATAAGGTTTTTAAAAGAAAACCTTTTCCTTTTTCGAGTGACAAAGATATTTTATTATGAAGGACCTTTTTGACAGCTGATATTATGCACAATGGTGCATATTGGAATGACAAACAATGTTGCCTAAGGAAGTTTTCATTTTCTTTGGACGAAAAAATCAATTTCCATTTTTGGAGTCCCCAAAATGAGTTTTTTGTGAAGGACCTACCATATATTTGTTGCAAAATTGGACCAAATCATTTTTCTAAAATACTAGGCCATATTAAATGCACAATTGACCAAATGGTTGGGTGTCAAAAGCTTTTATCCATCTCTCGTGAAAAAGACAATTTTTTGACGAATCAAATGGAAGGGGGTCAAATTTGAACTGCAGCTGCCTCATAGTTTGCTTTTTATTTTTCCCAAAATTTATTCTTAGGTACAAAAGTATCTATTTAATCATAGAAACATCAAAAGTTTTCCAAGATTCAACCACTAGCTTGGAACGGTCATACCCGCCGTTTTGACCGCATTTTGAAATGGCCATGAAAAATTGAAAAAAAATCAAAAAATGGAAAACCTTTGCATTGTGTCATTATATGTGACAAATTTATGAGGAAAAATAATAAACTTGTAATACGGCAATTAGTTTTAAAAAGTGTTCTCAGAAATGGGCTATCATGTGAGAAGATTCATGGTTTTCAAGCCAAATGACCAATCTTATGGCCACATTCATGGCATAGTTTGTTCAAATGATCTAATATTATGCACAAGGATGCATATTGGAATGGAAAACAATGTTGATTAAGGAAGTTTTCATTTTCCTTGTATGGAAAATTCATTTTCCATTTTTCAAGTGCTCAAAATGAGTTTTTTTGTGAAGGACCTACCATATATTTGTTTCAAAATTGGACCAAATCATTTTTCTAAAATACTAAACCATATTTAATGTAAAATTTACAAAATGGTTGGGTGTTAAAAACTTTTATCCACCTCTAGTGAAAAAGACCAATTTTCACCGATTCAGCAGGAAGCGGGTCAAATTTGAACTAGAGCTGCCTCATAGTTTTCTCATGATGTTTTCCAAAAATGATTTTTACGTAAACAAGTATCTACTTAATTAGAGATCCAACAAAATTTTGGCAAGATTCAACCCCTAGCTATGAACGGTCATGCCCGTTGTTTCGACCACATTTTGAAACGGGCATAACAAATTAAAAAAATCAAAAAATGCAAAACCTTCACGTTGTGTCATAATATGTGACCAACTTACAAGAAAAAATAATAAACTTGTAATACGGTAATTATTTTTAGAAAGTGTTTTTAGAAATTAGCTATCATGTGTGAAGATTCATGGCTTTCGAGCCAAATGATCAATCTCATGGTTAGATTCTTGGCATAGTTTGTCGAAACGATCTAATATTATGCACAAGGGTGCATGATGGAATGGCAAACAATGTTGATTAAGGAATTTTTCATTTTCCTTGTATGAAAAATTCATTTTTCATTTTTCAAGTGCCCAAAATGAGTTTTTTGAAGGACCTACCATATATATGTTTCAAAATTGTACCAAATCATTTTTCTAAAATACTAGGCCATATTTAATGTACAATTGACAAAATTGTTGGGTGTTAAAATCTTTTATCAACCTCTAGTGAAAAAGGCAAATTGCTGCCGATTCCGCACGAAGCGGGTCAAATTTGAACTAGAGGTGCCGCATAGTTTTCTCATGATTTTTTTCCAAAATCATTTTTAGGTAAAGAAGTATCTATTTAACCAGAGATCCAACAAAATTTTGGCAAGATTCAACCCCTAGCTATGAACGGTCATGCCCGCCGTTTCGACCGCATTTTGAAACGGGCATAACAAATTAAAAAAATAAAAAAATACAAAATCTTCGCGTTGTGTCATAATATGTGACATAGTTACCACGAAAAATAATAAACTTGTAATACGGTGATTATTTTAAAAGAGTGTTCTCAGAAATGGGCTATCATGTGTGAAGATTCATGGCTTTCAAGCCAAATGATTAGTCTTATGGCCACATTCATGGCATTGTTTATTGAAACAATCTAATATTATGCACAAGAGTGCATATTGGAATGGCAAACAATGTTGATTAAGGAAGTTCTCATTTTCCTTGTATGAAAAATTCATTTTCCATTTTTCAAGTGCCCGAAATGAGTTTTTTTGCGAATGACCTACCATATATTTGTTTCAAAATTATACCAAATCATTTTTCTAAAATACTAGGCCATATTTAATGTATAATTGACAAAATGGTTGGGTGTTAAAAGCTTTTATCCACCTCTAGTGAAAAAGGAAAATTGCCGCCGATTCCGTAGGAAGCGGGTAAAATTTGAACTGCAGCTGCATTATAATTTGCTATTTATTTGTCCCGAAAATCATTTATAGGTACATAAGTATATATTTAATAAGAATTACATGGTGTGGTGACTTGAGGCCGAGGTTTGGATGGTGGTCGAGGGCCCGAACTCCAGAGCGCGTGAACTTGCATGCGAGCCGCATGGTCACCGTGTTACCGTTGTGTTGCCATGCATTCTGGGTGGAATAGGCATGTCTGGTGGATTATACACTCCCTCAGTAGGTGTCGGGAAGAAGAATACAATAGAAGAATCTCACGAGGAGACCGAACTAAGCTCAAACATGAATTAGCAGCCAAGTGTTTGATTAGCGGTGCGGGTAATGCACATAGACAATGGGCCTAAATTTTGGTTGAGGATGATCATATACTAAGGAGGCTCTCTTGCCAAAAATTTAGCTCAAATGGATGAACCTAGGTGACACTTGCTTTGCAAAGTACCAAACTGTGCACAAATATGGATGTTGAAGCTGGGATCAAATGAATCAACGGACTGAGCTGAAATTTGGTGTATGATGTTAATTAGGGCATATGAAGGCACTGTAAAAATTTATACCATTTGGACATATCAATGTGACACTTCCTTCACAAAGTGCTATTCTGAACAGAATAGGAAAATGAATATTGCTGAATTATTTTCGAACTATGGAAGGAAGGGTTTTCACGTATTTGAGGAATATACGATCCAAAGTATTTATGAGAATTTTTAGAGAATTTTTGGAATGAAAGAATAGTAGGTTGCTTCACAAACTAGGCAAAAAATAACACATGGACATGACATGTAGGCAAAACTGATGATGTGGCACCTAGTCATAGTTATGACCATCTATATTGGTCGTAATTAGCTACAAATTAGGTAGCAAAACAGGGCTATCTTCTTTATGACCTTTTCTAGTAAGGAAGTTAGTTTTTGGGGTTAGGACCCCTCCGGACAACTTACGACCAATTGGTCTCAAATGGTCGATTTACGACCAATTCTGCGAGTGTCACTGACAGAAGGTCGTTAGTTGACATATTTCTTGTAGTGTCTAAAGTTGATATAAGTTGGAGCTAGAGTTATTTAGTTATGAATAAACCATTTTAACATGGCATTTACGCAAAGTTAAACAAGAAGCAAGTTCAAACATTTTAAACACGTGTGAGAGTTCGATATTGCGAATCTACACAAAATTCTTAACATTTTACACATATAAAATATTTTAATCTGATACACGATTATCAAGTTATTAAATGCATCAACATGAGGGACTATTCTGCTATATTTTAGATCCTGCAGTTATAGACAAATTCGCCACACCGAAAAAACGACTACGGGTCAAATCTGATGTTGGGCCAAACGTGTGCAGGGGCGACAGTTTAAATGGGGCTCTCCCGAGCGACATTTAGCGGGGCAACACTCATCTTAGTGGGTTTTGGCCCGGTCGGTGACGAGGGTGAGACAGGTCGGGGCAAGGCCCACGCGACGAGACGGCTGGAGGCTGGTGTTGGAATTATGCCCTAGAGGCAATAATAAATATAGTTATTATTATAATTCATGTATCAAGATAATCGTTTATTGTCCATGCTATAATTGTATTGAATGAAGACTTATATACATGTGTGGATACATAGACAAAACACTGTCCCTAGCAAGCCTCTAGTTGGCTAGCCAGTTGATCAAAGATAGTCAGGGTCTTCTGATTATATACAAGGTGTTGTTGTTTGATAACTGGATCACGTCATTAGGAGAATCACGTGATGGACTAGACCCAAACTAATAGACGTAGCATGTTGATCGTGTCATTTTGTTGCTACTGTTTTCTGCGTGTCAAGTATTTGTTCCTATGACCATGAGATCATATAACTCACTGACACCGGAGGAATGATTTGTGTGTATCAAACGTCGCAACGTAACTGGGTGACTATAAAGATGCTCTACATGTATATCCGAAGGTGTTCGTTGAGTTAGTATGGATCGAGACTGGGATTTGTCACTCCGTGTGACGGAGAGGTATCTCGGGGCCCACTCGGTAATACAACATCACACACAAGCCCTGCAAGCAAAGTGACTTAGTGTAAGTTGCGGGATCTTGTATTACGGAACGAGTAAAGAGACTTTCCGGTAAACGAGATTGAAATAGGTATGCGGATACTGACGATCGAATCTCGGGCAAGTAACATACCGAAGGACAAAGGGAATGACATACGGGATTATATGAATCCTTGGCACTGAGGTTCAAACGATAAGATCTTCGTAGAATATGTGGGATCCAATATGGGCATCCAGGTCCCGCTATTGGATATTGACCGAGGAGTCACTCGGGTCATGTCTGCATAGTTCTCGAACCCGCAGGGTCTGCGCACTTAAGGTTCGACGTTGTTTTATGCGTATTTGAGTTATATGGTTGGTTACCGAATGTTGTTCGGAGTCCCGGATGAGATCGCGGACGTCACGAGGGTTTCCGAAATGGTCCGGAAACGAAGATTGATATATAGGGTGACCTCATTTGATTACCGGAAGGTTTTCGGAGTTACCCGGAATGTACTGGGAATGACGAATGGGTTCCGCGTGTTCATCGGGGGGGGGGGGGGGGGCAACCCACCCCGGGGAAGCCCATAGGCCTTGGGGGTGGCGCACCAGCCCTTAGTGGGCTGGTGGGAAAGCCCAAGAAGGCCCTATGTGCCAAAGGATAAGAAATCAAAGAGGAAGGAAAAAAAGAGGAGGTGGGAAAGGAGAGAAGGACTCCACCTTCCAAACCTAGTTGGATTCGGTTTGGAAGGGGAGAACTTCCCCCCTTGGCTCGGCCGACCCCCTTGGGGCTCCTTGAGCCTCAAGGCAAGGCCCCCCCCCTCTCCCACCTATATATACGGAGGTTTTAGGGCTGATTTGACACAACTTTGCCACGGCAGCCCGACCACATACCTCCATGGTTTTTCCTCTAGATCGCGTTTCTGCGGAGCTCGGGCGGAGCCCTGCCGAGGTAAGATCATCACCAACCTCCGGAGCGCCGTCACGCTGCCGGAGAACTCATCTACCTCTCCGTCTCTCTTGCTGGATCAAGAAGGCCGAGATCATCGTCGAGCTGTACGTGTGCTGAACGCGGAGGTGCCGTCCGTTCGGCACTTGATCGTGGGACGGATCGCGGGACGGTTCGCGGGGCGGATCGAGGGACGTGAGGACGTTCCACTACATCAACTGCATTCACTAACGCTTCTGCTATGCAATCTACAAGGGTACGTAGATCGGAAATCCTCTCTGGTAGATGAACATCACCATGATAGGTCTTCGTGCGCGTAGGAAATTTTTTGTTTCCCATGCGACGTTCCCCAACAGTGGCATCATGAGCTAGGTTCATGCGTAGATGTCTTCTCGAGTAGAACACAAAAGTTTTTGTGGGGGGTGATGTGCGCTTTGCTTCCCTCCTTAGTCTTTTCTTGATTCCGCGGTATTGTTGGATTGAAGCGGCTTGGACCGACATTACTCGTACGCTTACGAGAGACTGGTTTCATCGCTACGAGTAACCCCGTTGCTCAAAGATGACTGGCAAGTGTCGGTTTCTCCAACTTTAGTTGAATCGGATTTGACCGAGGAAGTCCTTGTATAAGGTTAAATAGCAATTCGTATATCTCTGTCGTGGTGTTTGCGTAAGTAAGATGCGATCCTACTAGATACCCATGGTCACCACGTAAAACATGCAACAACAAAATTAGAGGACGTCTAACTTGTTTTTGCAGGGTATGCTTGTGATGTGATATGGCCAACGATGTGATGTGATATATTGGATGTATGAGATGATCATGTTGTAATAAATAATATCGACTTGCACGTCGATGGTACGGCAACCGGTAGGAGCCATAGGGTTGTCTTTAAACTAACGTTTGTGCTTGCAGATGCATTTACTATTTTGCTAGTATGTAGCTTTAGTAGTAATAGCATGAGTAGCACGACAACCCCGATGGCGACACGTTGATGGAGATCATGGTGTGGCGCCGGTGACAAGAAGATCGTGCCGGTGCTTTGGTGATGGAGAACAAGGAGCACGTGATGATGGCCATATCATGTCACTTATGAATTGCATGTGATGTTAATCCTTTTATGCACCTTATTTTGCTTAGAACGACGGTAGCATTATGAGGTGATCTCTCACTAAAATTTCAAGACGAAATTGTGTTCTCCCCGACTGTGCACCGTTGCTACAGTTCGTCGTTTCGAGACACCACGTGATGATCGGGTGTGATAGACTCAACGTTCACATACAATGGGTGCAAAACAGTTGCACACGCGGAACACTCGGGTTAAGCTTGACGAGGCTAGCATGTGCAGACATGGCCTCGGAACACATGAGACCGAAAGGTCGATCATGAATCATATAGATGATATGATTAGCATAGGGATGCTTACCACTGAAACTATACTCAACTCACGTGATGATCGGACATGAGCTAGTGTAAGTGGGTCATGAACCACTCAAATGACTAGAGAGATGTACTTTTTGAGTGGGAGTTTAGCAAGTAATTTGATTAAGTTAAACTCTAATTATCTTGAACATAGTCTAAGTCCACTTTGAATATATTTGTGTTGTAGATCATGGCTCACGCGATAGTCACCCTGAATTTTAATACGTTCCTAGAGAAAGCTAAGTTGAAAGATGATGGAAGCAACTTTGTAGACTGGGCTCGTAATCTTAAGTTAATCTTACAAGCTGGGAAGAAGGATTATGTACTTAATGCTGCGCTAGGAGATGAACCACCCGCTACGGCTGACCAGGATGTTAAGAACGCTTGGTTAACACGTAAGGAGGACTACTTAGTAGTTCAATGTGCAGTCTTGTATGGCTTAGAACCGGGACTTCAACGTCGCTTTGAGCGTCATGGAGCATATGAGATGTTCCAGGAGTTGAAGTTCATCTTTCAGAAGGATGCCTGGATCGAGAGGTATGAGACCTCCGATAAATTCTATGCTTGCAAGATGGAGAAGAATTCGTCTGTCAGTGAACATGTGCTCAAAATGTCTGGGTACTCAAACCATCTAGCTGAGCTGGGGATTGAACTCCCGCAAGAGGCTATCACTGACAGAATCCTTCAATCACTGCCGCCAAGCTATAAGGGCTTTGTGTTGAACTACAACATGCAAGGGATGAACAAGTCACCCGGCGAGTTGTTTGCGATGCTGAAAGTCGCAGAGTCTGAACTCCGTAAAGAGCATCAAGTGTTGATGGTGAATAAGACCACTAGTTTCAAGAGAAACGGCAAAGGCAAGAAGGGTAATTCAAAGAAGAGCGGCAAGCCTATTGCCAATCCGATGAAGAAACCCAAAGCTGGACCTAAGCCTGAAACAGAGTACTACTATTGCAAGGGTATGGGTCACTAGAAGCGCAACTGCCCCAAGTATCTGGCTGATAAGAAGGCGGCCAAACAAAAAATCAGGTATATTTGATATACATGTTATTGATGTGTACTTAACCGTCTCTCGTAGTAGTGCCTGGGTATTCGATACCGGTTCTGTTGCTCATATTTGCAACTCGAAACAGGAACTGCGGAATAGGCGAAGGCTGGCGAAAGATGAAGTGACGATGCGCGTAGGAAATGGTTCCAAGGTTGATGCATTCGCCGTCGGCACAGTTTCACTTCAGTTACCATCAGGATTAGTTATGAACTTGAATAATTGTTATTTAGTGCCTGCGTTGAGCATGAACATTATATCTGGATCTTGTTTATTGCGAGACGGTTACTCTTTTAAGTCAGAGAATAATGGTTGTTCTATTTCTATGAGTAACATCTTTTATGGTCATGCACCCAATGTGAGAGGATTGTTCATATTGAATCTTGATAGTGATACACATATACATAACATTGAGACCAAAAGAGTTAGAGTTAACAATGATAGCGCCATATTTTTGTGGCACTACCGCTTAGGTCATATTGGTGTAAAGTGCATGAAGAAACTCCATGCCGATGGACTTTTGGAGTCACTTGACTTTAATTCACTTGACACGTGCGAACCATGCCTCATGGGCAAGATGACTAAAAATCCGTTCTCCGGAACAATGGAGCGTGCCAGTGACTTATTGGAAATCATACATACCGATGTGTGCGGTCCGATGAGCGTGGAGGCACGCGGCGGATATCGTTATTTTCTCACCTTCACTGACGATTTGAGTAGATATGGTTATGTCTACTTAATGAAGCACAAGTCTGAAACATTTGAAAAGTTCAAGCAATTTCAGAGTGAAGTTGAAAATCATCGTAACAAGAAGAACAAGTTCTTACGGTCTGATCGTGGGGGTGAATATCTGAGTTTCGAGTTAGGTGCTCACTTAAGACAATGTGGAATTGTTTCACAGTTGACACCTCCTCGAACACCACAGCGTAATGGTGTGTCCGAACGTCGTAATCGTACTTTATTAGAGATGGTGCGATCTATGATGTCTCTTACCGATTTGCCGTTATCGTTTTGGGGTTATGCATTAGACACAGCTGCATTCACTTTAAATAGGGCACCATCAAAATCCGTTGAGACGACACCATACGAACTGTGGTATGGCAAAAGGCCAAAGTTGTCGTTTCTTAAAGTTTGGGGATGTGATGCTTATGTCAAAAAGCTTCAGCCTGAAAAGCTGGAACCCAAAGCGGAAAAGTGCATCTTCATAGGTTACCCAAAAGAGACAGTTGGGTACACCTTCTATCTCAAATCCAAGGGCAAAGTGTTTTTTGCTAAAAATGGAGCTTTTCTCGAGAAGGGGTTTCTCTCGAGAGAATTGAGTGGGAGGAAGATAGAACTTGATGAGGTTGTCAAACCTCTCATCCCTCTGGATGGTGGCGCAGGGCAAGGGGAAACCCCTGTCGTTGTGACGCCGGTTGAGGAGGAAGTTAATGATGATGATCATGAAACTCCGGTTCAAGTTCCTATCGAACCACGCAGGTCGACGAGACCACGTGCTGCTCCAGAGTGGTACGCTAATCCCGTTTTGTCAATCATGTTGTTAGACAACAATGAACCTGCAAATTATGAAGAAGCAATGGTGGGCCCAGATTCCAACAAATGGCTGGAGGCCATGAAGTCCGAGATAGGATCCATGTATGAAAACAAAGTGTGGACTTTGGAAGTACTACCTGAGGGCCGCAAGGATATTCAGAACAAATGGATCTTTAAGAAGAAGACGGACGCTGACGGCAATGTGACCGTTTATAAAGCTCGACTTGTGGCAAAAGGTTTTTCACAAGTTCAAGGAGTTGACTACGATGAGACATTCTCACCCATAGCGATGCTTAAGTCCGTCAGAATCATGTTAGCAATAGCTGCATTTTTCGATTATGAAATTTGGCAGATGGATGTCAAAACGGCGTTCCTTAACGGTTTCCTTAAGGAAGAGTTGTATATGATGCAACCCGAAGGTTTTGTCGATCCTAAGAATGCTAACAAGGTGTGCAAGCTCCAGCGATCCATTTATGGACTGGTGCAAGCATCTCGGAGTTGGAACAAACGCTTTGATGAGGTGATCAAAGCATTTGGGCTTATACAAGTGGTTGGAGAATCTTGTATTTACAAGAAAGTGAGTGGGAGCTCTGTGGCGTTTCTAATATTATATGTGGATGACATATTGCTGATTGGAAACAACGTAGAGTTTTTGGAGAGCATAAAGGATTACGTGAATAAAAGTTTCTCTATGAAGGACCTAGGAGAAGCTGCTTACATTCTAGGCATTAAGATCTACAGGGATAAATCGAAACGCCTGATAGGACTTTCACAAAGCACATACCTTGATAAAGTTTTGAAAAGGTTCAAAATGGAACAGTCCAAGAAAAGGTTCTTGGCAGTTTTACAAGGTACGAGATTGAGTAAGACTCAGTGCCCAGCAACTGATAAAGATAGAGTGCATATGAGCACCGTCCCCTATGCTTCATCCATAAGATCTATCATGTATGCAATGCTGTGCACTAGACCGGACGTTAGCCTGGCCATAAGTATGGCAGGTAGGTTCCAGAGTAATCCAGGAGTGGATCACTAGACGGCGGTCAAGAATATCCTGAAGTACCTGAAAAGGACTAAGGAGATGTTTCTCGTCTATGGAGGTGACGAAGAGCTCGCCGTAAAGGGTTACGTCGATGTAATCTTTGACACAGATCCGGACGACTCTAAGTCGCAAACCGGATACGTATTTATTCCTAATGGGGTGCGGTAAGCTGGTGCAGTTCCAAGCAAAGCGTCGTAGCAGATTCTACATGTGAAGCGGAGTACATGGCTGCCTCGGAGGCGGCTAAGGAGGGTGTCTGGATGAAGCGGTTCATGACGGATCTTGGAGTGGTGCCAAGCGCACTGAATCCAATAACCTTGTTCTGTGACAACACGGGTGCCATTGCCTTAGCAAAGGAACCACGGTTTCACAAGAAGACCAGACACATCAAACGACGCTTCAACCTCATCCGCGACTACGTCGAAGGGGAGGACGTAAATATATGCAAAGTGCACACGGATCTGAATGTAGCAGACCCGCTGACTAAACCTCTTCCACGGGCAAAGCATGATCAACACCAGAACTGTATGGGTGTTAGATTTATTACAATGTAATTCGCATGATGATTTGAGGGCTAGATTATTGACTCTAGTGCAAGTGGGAGACTGTTGGAATTATGCCCTAGAGGCAATAATAAATATAGTTATTATTATAATTCCTATATCAAGATAATCGTTTATTGTCCATGCTATAATTGTATTGAATGAAGACTTATATACATGTGTGGATACATAGACAAAACACTGTCCCTAGCAAGCCTCTAGTTGGCTAGCCAGTTGATCAAAGATAGTCAGGGTCTTCTGATTATATACAAGGTGTTGTTATTTGATAACTGGATCACGTCATTAGGAGAATCACGTGATGGACTAGACCCAAACTAATAGACGTAGCATGTTGATCGTGTCATTTTGTTGCTATTGTTTTCTGCGTGTCAAGTATTTGTTCCTATGACCATGAGATCATATAACTCACTGACACCGGAGGAATGCTTTGTGTGTATCAAACGTCGCAACGTAACTGGGTGACTATAAAGATGCTCTACAGGTATATCCGAAGGTGTTCGTTGAGTTAGTATGGATCGAGACTGGCATTTGTCACTCCGTGTGACGAAGAGGTATCTCGGGTCCCACTCGGTAATACAACATCACACACAAGCCCTGCAAGCAAAGTGACTTAGTGTAAGTTGCGGGATCTTGTACTACGGAACGAGTAAAGAGACTTGCCGGTAAACGAGATTGAAATAGGTATGCGGATACTGACAATCGAATCTCGGGCAAGTAACATACCGAAGGACAAAGGGAATGACATACGGGATTATATGAATCCTTGGCACTGAGGCTCAAACGATAAGATCTTCGTAGAATATGTGGGATCCAATATGGGCATCCAGGTCCCGCTATTGGATATTGACCGAGGAGTCACTCGGGTCATGTCTGCATAGTTCTCGAACCCGCAGGGTCTGCACACTTAAGGTTCGACGTTGTTTTATGCGTATTTGAGTTATATGGTTGGTTACCGAATGTTGTTCGGAGTCCCGGATGAGATCCGGACGTCACGAGGTTTTCCAGAATGGTCCGGAAATGAAGATTGATATGTAGGATGACCTCATTGGATTACCGGAAGGTTTTCGGAGTTACCGGGAATGTACCGGGAATGACGAATGGGTTCCAGGTGTTCATCGGGGGGGGGGGGCAACCCACCCCGGGGAAGCCCATAGGCCTTGGGGGTGGCGCACCAGCCCTTAGTGGGCTGGTGGGACAGCCCAAGAAGGCCCTATGCGCCAAAGGATAAGAAATCAAAGAGAAAGGAAAAAAAGAGGAGGTGGGAAAGGAGAGAAGAACTCCACCTTCCAAACCTAGTTGGATTCGGTTTGGAAGGGGAGGACTTCCCCCCCTTGGCTCGTCCGACCCCCTTGGGTCTCCTTGAGCCTCAAGGCAAGGCCCCCCCCTCTCCCACCTATATATAAGGAGGTTTTAGGGCTGATTTGACACAACTTTGCGACGGCAGCCCGACCACATACCTCCATGGTTTTTCCTCTAGATCACGTTTCTGCGGAGCTCGGGCGGAGCCCTGCCGAGATAAGATCATCGCCAACCTCCGGAGCGCCGTCACGCTGCCGGAGAACTCATCTACCTCTCCGTCTCTCTTGCTGGATCAAGAAGGCCGAGATCATCGTCGAGTTGTACGTGTGCTGAACGCGGAGGTGCCGTCCGTTCGACACTAGATGTGGGACGGATCGCGGGACGGTTCGTGGGACGGTTTGCGGGGCGGATCAAGGGACGTGAGGACGTTCCACTACATCAACCGCGTTCACTAACGCTTCTGCTGTGCGATCTACAAGGGTACGTAGATCGGAAATCCCCTCTCGTAGATGAACATCACCATGATAGGTCTTCGTGCGCGTAGGAAAATTTTTGTTTCCCATGCGATGTTCCCCAAAAGCTGGACCATGCAGACCATGCAGGGCCCACTCGATGAGACGGCTGGAGGCTGGACCATGCAGACCATGTAGGGCCCACGCGGAGGTGGACCATGCACACCATGCACAGCCCATGCGGAGGTGGCTGATCCGGTCAACGCGGATGGAGATCGGGGAAGCCCTCGTCCATGGTGTTGCGTGCAACAATGGAGGCGATGTTTTGGCAGCTGGTGGGCGTCTTCCGGTGAGGTCTAGGGGCAGCGGAGGTTGGGGATGGGGTCCCCTGTCCAGATCTGGCCCGATCCCATGATGCTGGGGAGGGAACGGCGAGCGGCAGCGGAAGGAGGTCCGATGGTGTTGCTACTGATTACCGGCAAAGGAGGTGAGGAGGTGTGGGCACGCGGGCTCTGGAAAACTCCAGTGAGAGCGGCGGCCATGCTAGGCACCAGGTGTCAGACCCAGGTAGTCCAAGAACACTTTCAGAGAGGAACATAGGTGTCTCGATGGTATTTTCAAGGGCAAATTGCCGAAGGTAGCTTACAGAAGGAGGCACCTAAACCGGCCAGGAACACTAGCAACGCAAAGGGGGAAACCCTAGTAACAATACATGAGCTCCACGAGCTGAGAATCATGGATTTATAGCCCTACAAACGCGGTAAAAACGATAAAGCAGGGTAAGAAAGGTGGCCGGCGCTCGGCGCTGGTGCCGGAAGGCTACAGCGACACGGGAACAAAGCGAAGCCCTTGGATCGTCGATCAACGTGGCAGGTTGCATCTGGCACGAGTGAAGCGGTATGGGAGTCGGTGGAGCGTTGGATCGACGATGGGTGGCTTAGGTTGGTTGGCGCCATCATTTAAAGTTTGAACAGCCACACCTTTTTCCCCGCTGGGTCCTGACAACTCCCCCCGATCGACAAAAGACCTGTCCTGAGGGATGAATGCTGGGAACACCTTCTGGATGAACGTAGCATCTTCCCAAGTAGCTTCACCCTCCTCTATGCTAGTCCACTTGATCAACCATCGAACCACAAGTATTTGGATATCACCCTGAACTCTGGGAATGAGCTTTCTGTCAAGCAATTTCTCTGGTTCTAGTAGGATAGATTCATTGGCATGAAGAAGAGGGAGGTTGGGTTTGGGTATTGCTTTTGGGCCCAGGTGTTGCTTCAGCTGGCTGACATGGAAGGTGGGGTGGAGCTTGAAGTGGTGAGGAAGTAGGAGCTTATAGGCTACAGGCCCAATTTTTTGTATGATCCAAAAAGGACCATAATACTTGGAGTGAAGCTTGAGGCATCTGTGAACACTAAGTGTAGTGTGTTTGTAAGGTTGCAGCTTAAGGTAGACCATATCTCCCACTGCAAGGGACCTTTCTGATCTTTTCTTGTCAGCAAAATGCTTCATTGATGATGGAAGTGAACTCCTGGGCTTCCTCAGGTGGGTACAGGGCAGCTTCTGCTAGCATTGTAGGGGGTCTGCTGTAGAGTGCTCGGAAGGGTTTAATTTTCAGTGATGTATGGTAGCTAGTGTTGTACAACCACTCAGCCAAGGAAAGCCAGTTTATCCATTTGCTAGGTTGAAGGAAAGCCATGCATCTGAGATAGTTTTCCAAGCACTGATTAACCCTTTCTGTTTGGCCATCTGATTGTGGATGGTAGGAGGTACTCATCTGCAGTTTAATGCCCAATCTTTCGAATAGTTCTTGCGACAAGTTACTAGTAAAGATCCTATCTCTGCCTGTAACAATGACAGATGGGAGGCCATGCAGTTTGAAGATGTTGTGAGTGAAAGCAGTGGCCACAGTGTTGACAGTAATGGGATGTTTCATTGCAATAAAGTGCCCATATTTGGTAAACCTATCCACAACCACTAAAATCATATCTTTGTTGTGTGAAGTAAGTAGTCCCTCAATGAAATCCATGCTGATGTGACACCAGGCAAAGTCAGGAACAGGGAGAGGTTGAAGGAAACCAGGGTATTTGCAATGTTCATGTTTGTTGATTTGACAAGTTGGCATTGTTTGATGTAGTCAACAATGAATTGTTTCATGCCTGGCTAGTGAAAAAGTAGCTTGATTCTTTGATAGGTAGCCCTATGCCCGGAGTGCCCCCATAATTCAGAATTATGCAAGGCGGCCACTAGTTTGTTCCTGAGATTACTTTCATTCCCAATAACTATCTTGTTCTTATATCTGATGATTCCCTTTTGGAGGGTATAATTTGGAAGGGCAGCACCAGTTGTGGCTAGTTGGGATAGCAGATCTTTGCATCTTTGGTCCTAAGCATAGCTGCTGATAACTTCAGAAATCCAAACAGGCTTGGCTTAACTAGCAACCAGGGCGTGAAGTTTATATTTTACTCTAGATAGAGCATCAGCTACCTTATTGTTCTTACCTTGCTTATATTCCACTTTGAAGTTGTAACCCAACAACTTGATCAACAACTTATGTTGTATTCCTTCAGTTAACTTCTGTTCCTAAATGTATTTGAGACTTTGTTGGTCAGTTCTGATGATCAAGGAGGATGCAACAAAGTAATGTTTCCAGTGCTTTAGTGCTTCTATGATGGCCATTGCTTCCTTGTCATAAGTGGACATGGCAGCTGCTTTTGGACCAATGGTTTTAGTGAAGAAGGATAAGGGTATGCCTTCTTGCATTAGGACAGCACCAATGCCATAAGCACATGCATTGGTCTCAAGAATAAAAGGGATTTTGAAGTCTGGTAATGCAAGTACAGGAGCTTGTGTCATCTTGTGCTTCAAGGTGTTGAAAGCTTCCATTTTCTTAGGACCCCATTTGTAGTTGTCCTTTTTGAGTGACTGGTAGAGAGGTTTGGAAATGTACCCATAATTCTGAATGAATCTTCTGTAATACCCAGTGAGCCCAAGGAAACTTCTGAGTTGTGTCATATTAGTAGGAGTTGGCCACTGCACAATAGCTTCAATCTTGGAAGGATCAGTAGCAACACCATCTCCTCTAATATTACATGGCCCAAGTACTCCACTTGAGTTTGTGCAAAAGAACATTTGCTGATTTTTGCAAATAATTGATTTTCTTGCAGAGCTTGCAAAACTAGTTGCAAGTGTATCAAGTGCTCCTTCATATTCCTACTGAAGATGAGTATTTCATCAAAGAATACTAAAACAAACTTTCTTAGGTATGGAGCTAGGATGGTGTTCATGAGCATTTGGAAGGTAGCTGGTGCATTAGTCAATCCAAAGGGCATGACCAGATATTCATAGTGTCCACAGTGAGTACTGAATGCGGTTTTAGGAATATCCTCCTCATTCATTCTAATCTGATGATATCCACTTCTTAGGTCCAACTTGGAAAAAACAGTAGCTCCTTTTAATTCATCTAGTAGGTCTTCAATAACAAGGATGGGGTATTTTTTTTTTACAGTCAGCTCATTGACTTTTCTAAAGTCATTCACTAATCTCCAAGTCATGTCTTCTTTTTGACCAGCAAGGCAGGGGAGGAATAAGGGATGTTGTTGTCCCTCATCACCTGGTTCTTGATCATGTCCTTAACAATGCCTTCCATTACATCCTTTTGGTGGTGTGGGAGCCTATAGGGTCTCTGATTGATGATTTTAGCATGAGGTGTGAAGCTGATCACATGATCTATGGATCTTTTTGGGGGCAGGGTAGTAGGGGCTGAAAACAGGGGAGAACTTATCTAGTATTTGTTGCACTGGTTCAGGCACCATAGGATCCAGTTGCTCCACCATTGATATTTTGTTCAAGTATAATACAGCTCCACACACAGGTTCCTCTGAGAGACTTTCCTTGGTGTCCAATACTGGAACAGGGGCAGTTGGAAAACTTTCATCTTTAAGAATTAACTTTTCCCCATATTTTATTGTTAGCTTCACTTGCATCTCATCAAAGTCTAGTTCCACTGAGCTTAAAGAAGCCATCCAATCGGCTCCTAAAATAATATCATAACCTTGGAGTTTCAGAACTCTAAAATATGTGGAGAAATTTGTGCCTTACAGGGAAAATGGTGCTGGAGGAGCAATAAATTCAGACCAGAGTGTTTCACCATTAGCAACCAGAACATGTTTTCTTTTTGAAGGAGTGAGGGCACACTTAGCTGAGGCTGCTACCTTTCGTGTGATAAAAGTGGCAGTACTTCCACTGTCAATGAGAGCAGTAGCAGGAGTAGAACCCATCATAACAGTAACTGTGAAGCTCAGCTTTTTATAAGTGCTCAAACCCATTAAGGCATGCATGGAGATATGGAGAGGTGTGCCATCCAATTCAGAGGGAGGGGAGGTTCACCATCCTCAGTGACTTCAGTGTAGTAGACTAGTTCAGCATCATCAGGGCAAGACTCTTGGAGAGCTTGAATTTGAACTTGATTAGATAGTTTGCACACCTTATTATGGCCAGGGAAACATGGTTCTTCACACTTGTAGCAGATTCCTTTTACTCTTGCTTGTTGGATTATAGAAGCAGTGTTGATTGGATTTGGTTTGCCAGCATCAGACTGCAACTGTTTTCTTGCTTGGGAGAAGTAAGCAGGAGAAGGAGTTGGTTTCTTTTGTGGTTGAGCCTGTTCCATTCTCCTAGCTAACCAGATTGCTTTTTGAAGATCAGGTGGTTCATGGCATTGAACATGATGCTTGATGCTGTCATTCAATCCTGATATGAAACTATTATTGTAATAGTCATTTGGTAGTACTGGATTTTCCCTCCTAATCAAATTCATGGCTTGCTCAAATTTGAGGACATATTCATTAACGGTTCCAGACTGAAAAAGGTTATGGAAAGCTCTGATATTGTCACAAACTGAGGTTTTAGAACATCTATCTCCCACAAATCTACAAAATCTGTACCAAGGTATTGTGTTAGCTACCATATCAGTGCCTCTCCACCATTCAATAGCAGGCCCCTTTAGATAAGTAACATCAATTTCAGTCTTCTGTTCCATTGGGGTTCTAGCAGCTTTAAAATATATCTCAATGGTTTGGATCCAGGAATCAGTACCCACACCATCAAATTCAGGAATGTTGTACTTGGCTGGTTTGACTACAGTGAACTGTCTTCTGCTCTCTTGGCACATGTCCCTTTGTGGGACTCCCATTCTTTTTTCCAAGTTAACCTTTATCCCTTCTCTATGTTCCTGTTCCAGGAGAACAACCTGTTGAGTTTGAGCAGCTGCAGGTTGTGATTTTGCTTCTGGTGGCAGTTGCTTGTTAGCAAAGTGTGGGTGTCTATAGGGGTGTTTCATGGTGCCATCTAGATTGAGCTCTTTACCAGTGTGCTTATCCACTAAAGTAGCAGATCCAACTGTATCAGGTGATTTCAGGTGGTCTTGGATTCTTTGAACAAGGCCTTGTGGAGTATGAGCTACAACACTAGTTTGAGGCACATCTAAGGGGTTAAGAGGGGTTCCTCTGGGCTTAGGGAAACCAGAGATGAAACTGGAAAGAGGACCCTGGAGATCTGATAAGGATTTTTGGACTGAATTGAAGTTTGTCTGCACATAATCCATGAACTCCTCAAAATCCAATATGGTCTTGCTCCCTATTCGTTTGGAGCAACTGAACATCCAGCTGCACGGAGATGAACTCCAGCTGGTTTGTGGAGGAAGATTCACCATGAGTTGCCATCGGGGAGGAACTCCAGAAGGGTTTAACACTGGCAGGGAACCAGGTTACCTTTCTGTACAGATCGACAATCACAAAAAGAGGGAATTTTACTACAGCTTGCGCTGCAACCCGGTCTTTGTGCTACTAATCCTGCCGCCGCCTACACCGTCGCCTACGCCTACCGCCAAGTGCACCAGATCTGGGTGGGAGGTGGGATTTTATCACACAAGCAGAGAGCTTGCGCAACCATTGACCCGCACCAAACCTGTACCGAACATCGCCACCACCAGCGCCGCTGACAGTCACCTCCACCGCGATCAGAGGGGAGCAGGGGAATTTGACGACTCCTCCAACCCCATTGCGGCCTCCATATCGAAGGCGCCGCCAAGGAACCTAGGCTCTGATTACCACTTGTCATACCCAGCTAGTTTAAGAACACTTTTAGAGAGGAACAGAGGTGCATCGATGGTATTTTGACGGGCAAATTGCCGAAGGTAGCTTACAGAAGGAGGCATCTAAACCGGCCAGGAACACTGGAGGCGCAAAGGGGGAAACCCTAGTAACAGTACATGTGCTCCACGAGCTGAGAATCATGGCTTTATAGCCTTACAAACGCGGTAAAAACGATAAAACAGGGTAAGAAAGGTGGTCGGCGCTCGGCGCTGGTGCCGGAAGGCTACAACGACGCGGGAACGAAGCGCAACCCTTGGATCGTCGATCAACGTGGCAGGTTGCATCTGGCACGAGCGATGCGGTACGGGAGTCGCTGGAGCGTCGGATCGACGATGTGTGGCTGAGGTTGGTTGGCGCCATCATTTAAAGTTTGAACAACTGCGCCTTCTTCCTCGTTGGGTCCTGACACCGGGCTGCTCGGGAGCCAACGAGGGGAGAGCGGGATAAAGAGACTTAGGCCTCACAGGGTGCGGCGGCAGCGCATCGGACCTGGCAGGGCCAGATCCGGGCATCGGCGACTGGGAGGGGGGGTGGGTTGAGCGTGCAATATTGCGCACTCCGATTGGCTCGGAGCGGTGGTGCGACGGAGTTAGGTGGATCCAGCGGTGCAGATTTCGAGTCCGTAGTTAGGGTAGGCCATTTCTTGCAGGTTGGGTATCTATATCTAGCACATGGGCTAGGTTTAGGGGATTTTTGCACCGATTTGAGCCGTGCAATCACAATCGGACGGCTTCGGTTACGGTGATTGGTTAGTGGGTTGTGTAGGAGGGGTTGGTCCAAGAACAGAGGGAATGAGCAGCTTGTGGCAGATTTTTAGAAACCAAAACGTTTGCTAATTAACCGATGACGGTGCCACTATGGTTGACCGTTGGGGTATCAAACAACATCCAAATGTGACGAAATTTGGCAAGCGGTCTACCTAAAATAAAACAAGATCACACACCAAGTTTTGAGCCATTCTGAGAATATTTTTATACCACTTTTTTTTTAAATAAGCAAAGTCGGGGCGTGTTACGGTCATTGACGAGAATGGAGAGAACCGACAACTAATAACGGATGCAAGTTTTTGAAAAATGACGGCAATGGAGTGCCAATGCAATGCAAATGATGCGCATGATGCAATGATGAATGTGACAGTTAAATAAAACACACAACAATAATGAAATAAAAAGGGAATCTTCTCGAGTGTCGGTCTCGGGGTGTTACACGCGCGATGTCCTCACATGTTCGTAGTCGGATAATGAAAGTCTACTCCACCAAAAATGATAGACACCATCTCATCAAAAGACACGGACAATTTTTCCTCTATGAAGTGGTATTATATTTCTAGGTTGCTCGGTGAGATTTTACCAGTTTTTTATCATTTAGATCGCATATGTTCTTCATATCTATAGTCCACGAAAAAGCCGAAAAATAGTATTAGTTCATCCTATCCGAACCAATCTGAGTCTTTTGCAGTTTTCTGTTCAGTGTTTTTCTTTGTTAAATTTGCGGTTGCATCCTGGTGTCGAGTTGCTGGTCTTAGCATCTAGTCTTTTAGAGTTTCGAGTTTTGTTCACAGGTTGTCACGCTGTCGCCTGATGACCCACAAGTATAGGGGATCAATTGTATTGTTTTCCATAGGTAAGAGTGTCGAACCCAACGTGGAGCGGAAGTAAATGACCAACGATTTTCAGCACGGTATTCTTTGCAAGTGATGTAAGTAATAGTGATAGATAGTCGTGTAGCAAGATAATTCATAACAAGTGACAAGTTACAATAGTAACGAAGTTACAACAAGGTTGCCCAATCCTTTTTGTAGCAAAGGGCATGCCTCAAAGTACACTTATATTAAGCAAGCGCTCCTAAGGACACATGGCAATTTCTGTCTAGTCATGTTCATCATGTTGAGTTTATTCGTGTTTGCTACTTTGATAATTTGATATGTGGATGGACCGATTCTAAGATGTTGTTGTTACTTAAATAAACAACAACTAATGATTACCCTCTCCCACAAGCATCCGCAACTACAAAAGAGGAATTAAGATAAATCTAACCATAGCAATAAACATGTGGATCCAAATCAACCCCTCATGAAGCAATGCATAAACTGGGGTTTAAGCTTCCATCACTCTCACAACCCATCATCTACTTGTTACTCCACAATGATTTCCCTTAGTCCCATAATATGCCAAAGCGTCACATTGTTGACATTCACATGACACCAATAAGAGAAGTAACAACATACACATCATCAAAATATCAAACGAATACCAAATTTACATGATTACTTACAACGAGACTTCTCCTATGTCATCAGGAACAATAGTAACTACTCACACCTCATCAACATGTTCAAGATCAGAGGTATAATAATAATGATTTAGTATCTGAACATAATATCCTCCCCAAGTAATCCAACAAGCATCAACTACAAGATGTAATCAACACAACTAGTAACCCACACGTACCAATCTGAGATTTTGAGACAAATATTAAATACTAGAGATAAACTAGGGTTGGACATGAGATGGTGCTGGTGAAGGTGTTGATGAAGAATGGTCCTCCCATGAAGGTGGAAGCATTGTTGATGACGATGCCTTCGATTTGCCCCTTCGGACGGAGGTTTCCATGGAAAAATTTGTGTGTCGGAGAGCAAAAGGGCCTTTGCCCAGGTTTCGCCTCGAGAGATTGGCGCTTCATCCCGAACGGTTACTTATGACTTTTTCTAGGGTAAAACACACCATATAGTAGAAGAGGGGCCCGAGTCATCTGCAGGGGGGCCACAAGTCATCATGGCACGCCTTGTTGGCTTGTATATAGAAGGAGCCCCCCTTATGGTATAGTTTTGGCCCAATAATTCTTCGATATTCCCTAAAACTTCTCCATGAAATGTCGGGTCATTTGGAGCCTGGTATTTTTTTTCTACCTTTTTCTTGGTTTCCCGGTCCAAAATTCCAGTTTCCATATATTTCCCTCTTTGCGATGTACCTTGCATATTCAGAGAGAAAGGTCATAAGAATTGTATGATAATAGGGAATAATGGACAAGAATAACACAAATATCAATAAGGAATCATGATGCAAAATGGATGTATTAACTCCCCCAAGCTTAGATCTCACTTGTCCTCAAGTGAAGGACGAGCTCGAGAATAATGGACACATGATTTGAGAGGGAGAAGTCAATAAAACAAATACGGACATGAGAGCATCATGGATATTAGCATAGAAGCAAGTATTTTATCGTATATCTTGTCATAAACAAGTAATAAACCATTCACAGTTATTGGAGTATGAAGCATAAACCTTATTGACAATCAACAAACTATGTTCTGAGTCATTGGGACAACCATAATTAATCATATTTCACACGAGAGTCTATGTAAGAGCTTTCTAATTAGAAAGTTCACATACTCAACTTTCATTTAATCTTCTATGATTGCTCACGCTCAAGACATATTTTTGGAGCTCATGTTTCCATAGGACACATAGGAAGATAGGGGCTTAAGATTAGCCACCCAACTTATTTACCACAACGATAATGTCAACAATAATAAATCATGATCATCTACATCCACTTGGATGTATAAGTCTGTATCTTTCCTTAACACCTGATGTTTTCCACTTAGAGCTAAGTGGTTGGAGTAGGGATAGACTTTTATTGTCTCTTGCAAGAAAGTAGACTCATGAAGATACAAGATAGATCCTTCATAGAGGAAAGCAGAGGTTGTCATGCGCTTTTAGGTTGGTTGTGCAAACTATTAATGCAAAGGAACATCACTTTATATTGCCCCATATGATAGCAAACTTTATTATGCACTTTTTTGATTTTATTTCTTTGTCGTCACAAGATTGTACAAACCTTATTTTCCCTTGAAATAAAAGATCATACATATTTAAGAGCAATTTTTATTGCTTGATGCACCGATGACAACTTCTTGAAGGATCTTACTTAATCCATAGGTAGGTATGGTGGACTCTCATGGCAAGAAACTGGATCTCAGGGTTATGGATGCACAAGTAGTATCTTTACTTACTGCAATTTTTTTGGCTAGCAAAGGTTCTAAAGCGAGTACCACATGTTAAAGGATCCAAGACCATATAACTTCTATGTGAATATAAACTGCCATGTTCATTATGGTGTCTTCCATGTCCGACATCAACACTTGATCATTATATAATATTTGGTTAGGGTTCATGATACGTCTCCAACGTATCTACAAATTTTGATTGTTCCATGCTATTATGTTATTGTTTTAGAAGACTTTTTGTGAACTTATCTACCAATTTATATTATTTTGGAGCACTAACCTATTGACCCAGTGCCCGGTGCCAGTTGCTGTTTCTGCATGTTTTTCCACTTTTCATGTTCGTGTACCAAATGAAGCCCGATTGACGTGGAAATTTTTGAGAATTTGTTCTAGAGAAAAACAAGACCGTGAAGCATCAAAAGAAGGCGAGGCAGAGCATGAGGACCCCACAAGACATCGGCGTGCGGCCTGGGGGCGTGGCCTAGTGGCTTGTGGCCGCCTCGTGGCTCTCCGAACCTTGTTCTCTGCCTTATGAATTCCTATTTACCCTCAAACCTTCACGGGAGGTCCCAAAACATTTTTTTACGCCGCCTCAAGTCTCCGTTCCATCGGGAGGCCATCTAGAGATCCATACTCTAGCACTTGAGACAGAGTGCCATAAATGCGACCTTAGGTGGCGAGCGGGGGTGCGTTCCCGGCACACTCGTGCCACCTATGAGTTGTTCGTGGCTTGGGGTCTTGACACACCTCTGGTCTGGAGTCAATAGGTCGTAATCTGTCTTCCGGCGTGCCGCCACATATTTAGCGAGAATCACCTATACATCTAGGAGCTCTACATCTCATCGACAAGTGACTAGTGGAGTGGCAACTTGGGCCGCACTTGCCGGGTCTTGGTGAGCATGCTTGTGGCTTCGCCCCTAGCGGGTGTCGGGGGTTCACGACACGTCTTTGCATTGGTGTAGGTCTTGTCGGCATCTGGTTCTGGCTCTTCGCTTGGGTTGGTGGTTGCTCTAGAGGGGTTATGCTCTCAACGCATGTGCAAAAGTCAGGGGCACTAGGTACCCCATTACTAGTGGACCGACACCTAATGCCCACTTCCAGTTGTTGTTTTCTGCATGTTTTTCCACTTTTTAGGTTCTAGTACCAAACAAATCCCAATTGACCTGAATCTTTTTGTGAATATTTTATGGACCAAAACAAGACTGTGGAGCATCGGAACAAGCCGGGAGGCGCATGACGCCCTCACAAGCCATCAGGGTGCGGCCTCGGGACATGGCTTGACGGCTTGTGGCCGCCTTGTGGCTCTCCCGACCTCGTTCTTTGGCTTATAAATTCCTATTTACCATAAAACCTTCAGGGTAGGTCATGAAACACTTTTTACACTACCGCAAGTCTCTGTTCTGACAGGAGGCCATCTAGAGCTCCATTTCGACACTCTGTCAAAGGGGGGATCGATCACGAAGGGCTTCTTCATCAAACTTGCTGCCCTCATGATGATATGTGAGTAGTTCACCACAAACTTATAGGTCTATAGCAGTACCTAGATGGCATCTCTCTCTCTTTCTCTTTTATCCTCAATGCAATGATCATCGCATCTTCGCTTTGATCCATTGATGTAACTCTTTTGTACAGTGCGTTTGTTGGGATCCGAATAATGGTGGGTTTATGATCAGATTATTCATGATAAATATTTGAGTCTCCTCTGATATATAATATGATTCTTATGTGCATGATTATGATAGATTCGTAATTCTCTCTAATCTATTGAAAGAGTTTGGCCAACTAGATTGATATTTCTTAGGTGAGAGAGGTGTGTTGTAGTAGGTTCAACGTGACGAGTTTCTATATCCCAATGACACAAGGGGACGAGTTGCGTCTTTGTGTTGCTGCTACTAAGGGTAAAACGATGGGGTTTATTCATATTGGTTTTTTGTCTACATCATGTCATCTTACTCCAAGCATTACTTCGTTTGTCATGAACTTAATACGTAGAGAGGCAAGCATAGAAGCGCTCTTGAAGTGAAGTAATAGTAACAGGTACAGGCAAGAGTCAACCTATTTGTTTACGGACGTGATGCCTATATTTACATGATCATTGTCATAAAAATCGCACAACTATCCTGTCGGGGATATACCCCGTGGTGTAACCCGGCTTGAAGTATGACTCGACTCGAACTTGACGACTCATGAGTAACCTAACGGGCGGCTCGTATATGACCCAGTAAGCGAGTCACGCAAACTACAAGACCCAACGGCCCAGAAGGCAGCTCATGGGAGGGCTGGTTCAGAGAGAAGGCCCAAGGAAAGGAAGGACTCCCTCACACAGAAAACAAGACCCAGATTAGGATTCAAGAGAGACTAATCCTAGTCCTACTCCTAGTAGGACTCTACATGTAAACCTACCCCTTCAACCTATATAAGGAGGGTAAGGCGCACCAAGGGGGACGGTTTCAAGTCATTAGAGATAAACATATTAGACACACTCGAGATTAGAGGTATTGATTCCGCACCCTTGTAATCGAGAATGTCATATTCATCAATGAAACATAAGCAAGACGTAGACTTTTACCTCCATCAGAGGGGCCGAACCTGGGTAAACTCGCGTCTCTCGATTTTGACTAACCCCTCTCAAGCCGCCACATGGTTGCGATGGCCTCACACCTAAGACTAGCACAAGAACATATGCCATGACAACACCACAATATATGGTGCCTACAGTGAGGCTGCGCACGGTGATGTTGTATTCTTGAAGGGATCTCTTAGAAGATCGAGAAGCTCGTGATGTGCTGGATGATAAAGAGCCAACATAAAAGGATCACATCATCGACGAGCGGACGAATCG